>NW_006408785.1:2002135-2086950 GCF_000296735.1 Chrysochloris asiatica
GATGGGCCCTAAACTAATTATACTGAATGAAAGAAAGCAAACAAAATATAAATTTTAGAATGATTTCATTTATATAAAATTCTAGGGAATACAAGATAATCTACAATGACAGAAAGCAGTTCAGAGGTTTGGTAGGGGTGGTGACAGCTAAGAATGGGAAGGAGAGGAGGGAGGGACTATAAAAGGATGTGAGGAAACTTTTAGGGATAGTGGGCATGTTCATAATTCCCAGTTGTGTGTATGTGTGTTCAAAACATGTCGAATTTTATACTTTAAATCTGTTCAGCTTATTGTATAGGTTCCTGGTGTGGTGCTGTTGGATCAGAATTGCAATGTGAATCACAAGGTTGGCAGTTCAAACTCATCAGCTGTTCCTTGGAAACCCTATAGAGGGTCATTATGAATTGGAACTAACTGGACAGCACTTAACAACACAACAATCATATGTCAACTGTCAAACATACCTAATCCATATGTAGTGAATTGCATAGAATCTTATGGTGTGCTTCTGTGTGTGTCAACCTTAGCCTTTATTTATTTTCTATCCAAATTTTGCATTGATCCTGTTTTATTCTTTTCTTTTGCGTCCTATTTTCTTGAAAAACATATACATGAAAATCTTATTATTTTTTTTATAATGAGCTAAAAACCACAAAAATACAGCAATGTCATATTTTCAACAGGGCCATGAGATGTGATATTTAAAAATTAACAAAAGCTTCCTTACATATGTCAATATAAAACGTAACGCTAAGATGATTGTCCATGGGATATGACTCTTTTAAGGAAATAACTTGTTTCATTCCATACCATATGCTCAACATTTCTTCTAAATTGTCTGATCACATTCATTCATCAAACATATAGTTCTCTGCCAGGATTTGAGCAATATAAGTATGTGATGTTGGAATTTACTTGGCCTTATATGATTGATTATAGCTGTGGTTTAAATATCACATGAAAAATTGTAGACACTAGATAGAAAATCTTAATGATGTTAGACGCAGTATTTCCTCTCTATAACGGTATTTTTTTTCTTAGCTGTCTGATTTTTGGAATCATTCTGATACATTCTCACATGTGAGAGGTTTGATTTATCTGATATATTACCCTTTAAAAAATAAGATTAATGCCAAATGCCTCTATGAACGCCAATGATTAGATCACAGAATTATTAATTTTAGTTTTTCACTTAAAGAGTAAGTCCATTGAACAGAAGTGTGAATTACTTTGATGAAATACAGGGATTATCAATACAGCTAACTTTTTATTATGTTTTCTCTATTTCTTGAAGCACATGCCCCTAGCTAGAGATTTTTCTCCCCAAACTAAACAAATCTCTGTCCTTTTAAATTCAGCTTTCATGGTGCTGCTGCAAATATTCTACCTTGTTATATTTTTCAGACCTATTGTAGTACAGCCAATTTTTCATTTTCTGTGCTTCTCACCTGTTTCTGTCTATTTATTTGTGTATAGGATGTCAAAGGAAAATGAAAAGTAACACCTCAAAATACCACCTTGAAAAAGAAAATGCCAACAAATTCTTTTCTGCACCTGAAGTTTTTAATTCTTTAATCCACCATGGAATGTTGCTTAATTACATATTTTATTATGCATAACTGAAAATTATGTACTTTAGTTTCAACAATGAAATGAAAGGATGTATTGTTTATAAATAGAGAGAGGCTGGTTTGTCTCTGTTTTTTTTTTAATGGTACAAATATTTGTGGAATGCTCTCAGGCTCTCCTTCTAAAACTTGACATTTTAATATTCTCAGAGTTCTAAAAAAAAAGAATTATTTTTGAGTTTTAATGTTCTCTCTAGAAATCAGAAAATTCATTACACTATGATGGACAAAAGTCCTTGAGCAATTAGTTAGGATATTTTGATAGACGTTTCATCTTAGTTTTATGTTTCACAAACCATTTATAAATGGAAAAAAAAATTCCAACTGTTGAAGCTGGGTGATGAATTTATGAGGATTCACTATACAATTCTTTCAAATAATCTTTCAAGCTTAAGAATTTCAATAATATGAGTAAAGTGCTTTTTTTTTTTTTTTAACCAAAGCATTTGTTATAATCTTATACCAATAGTGAACTTTTGGGGTTAATATCTCATAATGAAACATTCCATATACTTGATTTCAGTTACTTAATGATTGAATTTTTGTATTAGCAAACAACATATTATATATTTGAAAATTTTTAATAGCAATAAATACTCTCCCTGCACATTATGCATTTGAGGAAGGCGACATTGAGCAGAAAAGAGAAGCTAGAGTTCAGAAGATAAAAGATTTTGGTTTGTAACCAAAGCAGCCATTAACAGCTGAACAAATCAGTGAACCTCTTTGGATTTCCCTTTCCTTGTCTTTGAAGTGAGGAATTTCAGCCCGCCTGAAGTACCTAACAGTGGAGTTAAGAGGCTTAAAATGAGATACTGTCTGTAACACTGTCTTGTAAAATGCAGTATTCTGTAAACACTGGTGTTGGAGTCCTGGTGTGATGCTGTTGGATAATCACCAAGTGGGTGGCTCAAATCCACTAACTGCTCCTCATAAACCCTATGTTGTTGTTAAGTGCTGTGGAGTCTGTTCCAATTTATAGTGACTCTACATAGGGTTTCCAAGGAGCGGCTGGTAAGTTTGAACCACCGAATTTCTAGTCCAGTGCTTCATCACCACAGCGCCACACCAGGACTCCCAGAAACCCTAAACAAGGTCAATATGAGCTGGAACCTACTCCATGGCACTTAAAGGAGTTCTGGTAGCGTAGTGGTTATGAGTTGGGTTGCTAACCTCAAGGTCCTAAGTTTGAAACTACCAGCCATTCCTCAGGAGAAAGATGAGGATTTCTGCTCCTATAAAAATGTATAGCCTCCAAAACCCTATGCAGGGTCACTGAGTCAGACCTGACTCCACAGGACATCACCACCATGGTACTTCAGGCAACACACATGCTGTTGTTAGCATCACTTTAAACAGGTTGGAGAGCGATGCTAGCAAGGGCACCTCAGGAAGGCATGCTGTCTTTGTAGTTTGAGGTGGTCTGGCATAACAGATATTTAAAAATTAAAATAGGAAACCAAGGCATAGGTGAGCCTATCCCCACATTCAGATGTTCTACCACTTTGTGGTCTCTTTACTACCAACTCAGTGAATTAATGGACACGTTGAAATGCTTAAACTTTCTCAACATTCTCATGTAACAGGCACTGTCTTTGTGAGTGGGAAAGCGGGATAGCGCAATCATGCCATTTCTGTTTTGTTTTTAGTAGGCAGCGTAAGGGTATGAAGGAGCCCTAGTGGCACAGTGGTTAAAGCACTAGACTGCTAAGGTGGATGGTTTGAACTCAGCAGTCACTCACTCCGTGGGAGAAAGATGTGGCAGTCTTCTGTCAAGATTTACAGATGTGGAAACTCTCTAGGCAGTTTTCTACTCTGTCTTATAGAGAATTGAGTCAACTGAGTCACTGGCAATGGGCTTTTGGCTTTAAGAGTAAAAGCATACATCATAGCATTGAAAATATCTTCCAGTTCAACTAAGGGAAAAGAAATAATGTTCAACATTTAACTTGGTGTAAACTAAGTCACTTTAGCGTTTCTATGTGAGTATTAACATCTATACTATACTGCTCTACAGGGGTCCATCAGTAACCACTTCATTAACTATCTCACAGAGAACAGGGTTCAAATCATGAGCTTTTGGTCACAGTAGAAGCAGCTGAAGAGCACTGACAGAAGAAAGTGACTTAATACACAACCTGATACTGAATTTTAGTGTTCTTTCCATAAAGTTAAACTTGAAAAAATATGTATGTAATCCACATATAGTAAGAAAGGCTTAAAAATGCCGCTCATCTTTTACATGTTAATTCCAAACTATTTTTATTTAACATTTGGCATTGTTAAACAAGTATTCTGGACATACACCTTCCAACACATTTCTTTATATTTTATCAAAAATGTGCATGTTAATAGAGTTGTTTATCCTGTCAAAAGACATGCAAGTATTTAGCATTTACATGAAAAGGATTGCCTCAGAAGTAACACTGAGTCCATAATATTCCTCTTTAGAAAGTCAAAAATATTTTTTTGTAAGTTATAGTATCAATATTTTTCTGATATTTTAGCTATGATTAATCTTTTTGGACCTCTATTGGTTGCCACTCTCTCATGCAAATCCCTGGATTGCTTTAATCGCCCTGTTCCTATCAGCTAGATTACAGTGTATACACATCTTAATTGCTCTTTTTGAAACTATCACCAGGCAGTTCAGAATAACTCATTTATTGAGAATATTACTTTGTGACAATCAAGGGCTTTAATATCAGCCAGATGTTAACAATAGGGAATAAGGCAGAATTTGGTAATGGGTTGTATAGGATTTGTACTTTTTACTCAATCGTGAACCATTTGAAAATGTTTCCTACTCAAGCTACGTATTTCAGATTAAGTACAATTTGATGTAGATATCACTAGTTGGGGGGAAAAACACCTTTTATGCTTATTAACTCCTTAAAACTAAATGTTAAACAATACACATTTTATACATAATATGTACAGACTTTGTAACCCAGTGCCACGCCAACTAGGGCACACTCATTAGTTACCCTGGGTTTGAAAGAAGGTTATGTGTCAACTCTGCATATTGTGTGCCAAGGAGATACTATCAACACTATTTTTTGCATAATGTGCAAGTATTATATGGCCACAGAGTGTAATACAAATTAGTGGCAAAGTGCTGAGTGAAGGAATCCATGACAGATTCAGACGCACAAGGTTGAATATTACCCGTAAACTACCTGACTCTGCCTAAGGTCTTAACAGCACAAGGCGCTGTATCATGCCCAGCTTTTAAAAGTATCTGCAATACTTGAACACAATGAAGCTTGTTAAAAGGAGTTTCACTGAAGTCACTGGCAATAAGAGGAGGGTTGGCAAGAAGGATAACTGTTATGGGGAGCCTGGCGGAAGATCACAGAATACGTCTTTTCCATCTTCCCTGCAATGTGCCATCTTTCCTGGAAGCAAGTTTTACTCACCCCATCATCATTATCATCATATTATTAACATGTGCTTTTTCAATTTTGGTTTAAAGTATCAAATTAGTAGTCACATACTTACTTAAAAAACAAGGATTTAAGGGAGAATTTCATTAGCATTGTTATGTTAATTTATAACACACACACTCACCAATTCATTAAAAGTGAAATAAGAAGTGACTGGGAAAAGTAAGATCTTATTCCTCCTCCCAAATGTTTATTTTTACTAAATTTCCCAACAAATAGGGCAAATTTCATACCTAAGTGTTTGCCAGACTGAAAAAAATAATCTATTCTATGCTTTAACCTTTTTCCCATAAATATGAGAAAAACAGAAGTCAGATACTTAATTTTAACTTAATGGCATATTACACAGATCTAGTTTCTATTTTCTTAATTCAAAATCGTCTTGCTCAAATGATGAGTTTCCTGAACTCCAGTGAGCAAGAGTGTTTTATTTTCTCATTTAATAAAAAGATTTTTATTTTTCAATACAATTTTTAAGTTTGAAGCAAACCACCTGCCTTCAGAGTAGCTCAGCAGGGCTTCAAAAGCAAATACAAATACTACTTTTTAAAACTGAACTTTGAATCCTTCCAATTCAATTTCTTAAGTAAAAGTTCAACATTAAAGCAGCCCAGTCGCCTACCAATGAGATCACTGGGGTCCAGGGAACTGTTAGGTGGAAAGATAACTGATGATCTCAGATACCCCTATATAAGCAAGATCCAGGAAACCTTAAAAAGCAAAGATTAAGTAAATTAAATATAAAAACCCCAGGAAATAATAATAAGAAAAATCTGCAACACTGGCATTAATCCTTTCTGTGAGTTGGCACACCTCATTTTACATCTTGGGGTTTACTACGTTCTATATTACAAAAATTAGCTATTACTTTTTGAAAAATAATTGTGTTTAAATTCCAGGTCTGTTATTCTTACACTCTTTATGTAGTTCTTAAGAGTTATAATATACATAACCAAATGAGCTCTGAATTATTAGCCTACAGTATATTTATAACGTGTAAAATCAAAATCATTGCTTGCTAGAGAGTTTTTATACAGAAGATTCATTTTTTTCCTACTTATGTTCCTATGAATGGCCTTGAAGCTTAATTAGCTTAAGGAAGTGTTGACACAATTGAAGTATTAAAATAAAAGCACATGTATCCATTTTTAAGTGCAAAGGCAGGATTTGTTTTTTGTTGGAGTCTTTTGTCTACTCTGGTATCTGCTTACTAAGCAAAAGCTTAACCCAAATCAGGTTAGCATCTCCACTGTTAAAACATAACAATCGAGTGTGTGATTGTGACTTAAATTTAGTTTCAAGATAACTTTTCAAATTTTCTTTAAAAAAATCAATAAAAAATGGCATCAAGAAAGTATTAACATGCACTTAAATGGGAAGGCCATCCTTTGACTCTTTATATTACTTCACATAACCAGACAAACCCTACCATGTCATACCATACAAACAAGTTTAATTGTGTAGTTACAGTCAATAACCACTCCTAATCAGAACATTTCTGCATAAAGAAAATTGTGATACACTTATAAAAACAGCCAGCTGTAACAAAATAGCTGGTGTTTTCATAGCCATAAACTCATAAAAAAGAAATACACCTTTATACAGAAATTTTATACAGATGTAGCTTTAAAATTGATTGTAAACCAAAGGAAGACACATTGCAAACATCAATTATTTTCACATTAATTGCATAATTTTCTAAGGTGATCTATTAGTTTTATTTACCTAAGCTTATTTGCATGATAGTAAAAATTGCATACGACAATAAGAGTGAAGCTTATAGTATGAATTGCTTGGATAACATAGAGCACTTTTTATAGGCAACTGTGTAAAGCACATTTTCTCTATTTAAAACTTTTAAGACACTTTGTTTTACTGCCCATCAAAATACATTTATAAATAGAAAAAACAAATCAGTATGGTAACAAGAGAAGCAATATTACATTTAACGGAAACTTCCAAAAAATTAATTACAACCTGATGCTGCAGGATTTACAAATAAATAATGAGGACTAAATTGTGTTTCACATTTTCTTTTCATTTTTTTTTTTTTAAATCATGTAACAATGAGAATAAAAAAAAATTACAGTGAACTTTTATTTCCAAAATAAAAACAAATTTGAATTACGGCAGTGCCATATAATACAAGGCATTTGTTGGCATATGTCATCTTTAAACTGCATTCCACAGTCTATAGTTCTTTTGTAACATACAATAGAGTAACAAACTCTTTTTTTTTTTTCTTTTTTTTTTAAAATAAGGGGCGAGTTTCCAAAGATCAGTGTGGAGTGTTACAGAAATAATTAAAGGAAAGGAAATCATAGTCACAGGAGTTATAATGCTTGTTTGAAGGCTCCAGAATTAAAAAAAAAAAAAAATCACTGGGATCATGCTTACGGGACACGCACCTTGGTGCCTCCCGAGAACACAAATTTTAATACCAAACAATCCTTGATGCTTCACCTGGGGCTGCCAAGCAGTTTGTAAAATAGCGGAAACCATTTAGTGCAGTCTGTATTATCCTTTCCTAACTTTCCTGTTTGTGCAAGTTTCTGAAGATTCATTGGCCAAACAATGAACAACAAAGGTTTTCGGAGAGAATACAAGATGGATTTTTCATTTTGTTAGTAAATACCAGTGGCACTGTTGAATGAAAATAATACTTTTATTTCAGTCTTTCAAGTCAGCGTTAATGTCTGTGTTCCCTTCCACTGACAGCTCTTCTTCTAATTTCACCGAAAAAAGCGTGTTAGCATTTTTATCTTGGACACTCTCTTCTAAACCCTTAAGTAACTCCTCTTCTTTATACTCAGCAACATCCACCTCCAAACCAGAATTGTCATTCAGTTTCCCATGATGCTTGAGATAATATCGCTGGTTCTGAAAGAACTTTATGATGGTGTATTTGGGAAGGTCAAGCTGAGCAGACAGAGTCTGGATGGCCTCTTCGTCTGGATACAGGCCTACATCTTGTATGAAACTTTGGAGGATGCCCAGGGCTTCCACTGAAATTTTTGTTCGTGGCCGGGTCTTCTGCCGGTTCTCCTCCTCAGATTCTGCGGGCGAGGCCACAGTGGGTTGCCGTGGTGGGAGCCGAGGGCCAGCCTGCTGCTGGGGCTGGGGCTGTGAAGGTGGTGGTACCTGTTGCTGCTGCTGCTGCTGCTGTTGTTGTTGTTGTTGCTGCTGCTGCTAAAAAGAAACAAGCAGACAGTCAGAGTTCTGCCTTCTCATAGCTCTACACGGAGCCATCTACAACTAGAAAGCATGATGTTAGGAATCCCACACATAGCTTCTTTCATAGGGACAAAGATTCAGAACGAAAGAGCAGGCCAGCAAAATCGTCCACAGCATTAGGGGAAACAATTCAAATGATATGAAACAGAAAGGTTTATGTCGACTCAACAGCACTTAACAACAGTGAGAGGTAGTCATGAATTGATGTGACTTTTGGGGGGGGCTCCCGTGTCTAATTATGAGAGCTCAGTGGAACCTCGCTGTATGTAGCCTTGATTCTTAAGTTGGATTTACAGAAGTGAAAACTCAGCTTTCTGAAAATCTGAGCCATAAACTTCACCAGAAGAGACAGCAAAGCAGACCATGATGTAAAAATGAATCAAGATTTACAGGGAAGACTGAGAAGTCAGGGTGGATTTCAAAGACATTTTACAACAGTGAGCAGTAAGACTGTGGGCAAAGAGGTTTGTATTTTGCCTCATTTCATGATGGCTAAAACATGGAACAAGAATAGAAAGTCACATTTAAATTCCAAACAGAAGGAATAAGTGTCTGCTCTTATTCAGCATTTTCTCAATTGAATCCAAAGAAATTTTGAGAGTCTCAAGTTTGTCACTTTTCTAGCAGACAGTTTCAATCTAACACACACACAATTTCTTACCAGAATGCACTAGGCTGATGCTGCAAACTTTTTTCTTACTGAAAAATAAAGGTTCAACCCTGATGCATGCCGGCTAGCAAATTGCTTTTTGTCTACAGTAGACTCAGAAGTGATTAGGATTTGAATTTAGTGTATATACTTTTTCATAACTAGACTCTGTGTATGTGCTGTAATTTCCATACACAATTATACTTAACAAATGGGACACAGGCACACACTGTTCACGCTAAATCCCAAATTCTTATCAGCAAAGCAAAGCAACCTGAGTAAGTGGCAAAATATTAGAACGTTTATACTGTGCCTAAGCACTTCCTTTTATCCCCCTAAGAAGCAATTTTATTAAAAACAATTTACATTTTCAAACAAGTGCTATTTTTATTACTTAACATATATCTTTCTCTTTTTGTTTTTGCTAAACAGTAAGTTTTTCAGGCTTTCATGATTATTTTAGTGCTCGATATCCTAAGGGATTCTCTTTTTCAATTTGCTTTATCTTTAATACACACTCAAGGATTTTTTTTTTCCTGGTGGATTGTAACTCTATTATTGTTTTTAGCTATATATATATATATATATTGCTCCCCACCCCCCGCACAGCAATATCAAGAAGTAATGTAGGTGATGCATGAAAAAAAACAACAACAAAAAAACACTAAACTTTTAGGATTCTGAAAGGCAATGGCATTTACCCTTAAAGAATTAAAAACTACAAATGTTCCCATAGAGTTAACACAAATAAGTTATACAAGGAGCTTCAAACAAACTTCGTGAAAAAATATAATGAAAAGATAATGGAATTTTCCATGAACTTTCTGAAGCCTCCTCATATAGCTCAAATTCAATTACAATATACTTCCTAAGCAAGTAAGGTCATAAGAACACCAACAAATTACCTGATCCCAGAACTTTCCAATTTAAATTTATTGGAGAGCTCCCTGGGTAGATGAGTGGAGCATGACAAGCTAAGCATAAGGTAGAAATTGCTGGCACAGTGGTCTTTGGCCACAGCCATGATTAGTTATGTCCTCTGCAAGTATGTAAACCCTGACTGAGGGAGCAGAGCAGGTTTTGAAGCCACCCCCTGTCTTCCTGTCTTCTTGGCATAGGTAACTTGTGCCCGCTCACCTGAGGAGCAGCACCGAGCCATGGTGCAGGGGTCGGCAGGCCTGGTAAGAAAACTCCTCTAGACTCTCCTTTCCCAAGGGTGGTGGGAGAGGGGCTCTAAAGGAAAGACAAACAGACATGACTCACCCCTAACCTGTGTTCTGGGAGGCTGTGGGGAGACAAAGTAAAAGGCCAAGCCACTAGGAAACAGATTCCCAGCAGGTTTCCCTCCCCATCTCTTTTTGGACAGAATCCAAAGTATAAAAAGTGTGATTCTAACCAAATTCCTCTACAGAAACCGTCATTCCTTTTCTCAGGGGTAGGATAGTATTCATTTAAAAATAGATGGTGTTTTAATTCTGATTAAAAAAAAGAAGAAGAAAACAAAGTTTTCACACACAAAAACAATTCCATACTAACAAAGGCACCCTTGCTAAACAAGAAGTGCAAAAAAAAAAAGGTTCATGCCATTTTGTGGGTGGGGATACACACACTGACAAAGTGTGTTAGATTTCCTCCTGAGAAAAATGACAGGGGATTATTGTCTCTTGCTAACAAGCCTCTGTTTAGACTGGCGGGAAGAAGAGCAACACTCATTTCTAAGTTTAAAGCTTTATTTACTTAGTGTTATATTGAATTGGCCAAGGTAAACGAACCTGAATCTGCTCTGCTGGAACATGGATGATGTGGGGTGGCCTATCACCATGATGATACACTGCATTGCTCTCCTGTTCATATATGGCATCACGTTCTGGCTGAGGAAGACTAAGGAACCTTCGGATCATGGAGAGGTTCTCCCACAAGGTCCTGTTTTCTGGAGAAGGATCTTCCTTCCAGCGTAACAGCTCACATAACCATCCCTAAGAGACAAAGGCATACACAACAGGTCAGTTCATGCCTGCCTATTAAGGGTAGCATTTTCCAATAGTTTTCATAAGCTCAAAACACTCCAATCTGTTTAAACATTTTTTTACCTGTTAAAAGAAGACACTTGGGGCTATCAGGGAGACAGGCTCTGTTTCTAATAAATGTTCAGAGTTCTACCTTAAAGAGGGATGTTATTTTTCAGACTCCAAGACCAGTAGAGTATTTATCACAGACTTTGGATTACGTGGAATCAGAGGATGAAAGCAAACTTGAATATGTTTCTAGTCTTTTTTGACGAGTGGCCATTTTAGGACACTGAAATTATTTTTAAAAGAACAGGGCAGATTTTAGAAATATGTTTGTAGAAGGATTTCCTAAGCTTAATTTATATATTAGAAAGGAAAATATATTTGAGAGTGTGTGTGTGTTGTGTGTGTGTGTGTGCATGCATGTGAAAAACAGAGAAGAAAGAACAAGTACAACTGTGTGAACAAAAATGTTGTCCAAGGTAAGACATATTGATTAGAATGGGAATTAGAAGACCTATCCAAGAAACTGCCTACTGCAGTGTGCACATAGGATATGTCAGGCAACAATTTTAATAATTAAAATCCTGAATCTCTGACTCCTCCAGAGACCCAGTTTTGGGTCCTGAAAAATCCAGCAGAGTACACTTTCTAATTGCCACCTTAAATCTTCTTCACCTTGACTGCCATGATGGACATTAAGGAAACGGAGATAAGGAAAAATGAGGATGTTCCACTTGATTTTCTTCACCAGCTTCCATCTCTCAGCTGCTGAGCTACTTATAACTCTCTGGAAAACTGTTTTGAAGCCATCTCACCTGGAAATGCTTTGGAGGTTACTCCACCTCCTCACTAATTCCCTCACCACAGGGTTGGCAGTAAAGTTCCGAGCCCCTTATCTTAAAGGGACATTATAATCTACTCCTTCTTTCTCTTTCCCCTAGTCCACAACTAGACTTCACCTGAGACAGTATTATTACCAGACCTCTTCCCCTGCCCGATTCTCCCTTGCTCCTCTCTTCAGGGACTTCACACCGAATTACAGGTACCTGATTTCCAATCTTACACTCCTTTTTAGGGAACTCAACCTAAGACACAATTCCAAGTAGATTAGTTGGAAGGAAGTGCAAACAGTATAGTTTTCTTATTATCTGATTTTTACGATTAGTCAAGAAAGGATTTTTCAAATTTAACTTTGGGTGAGATCAGAGAATGCTATGACTTCCTGTCCATTCTTTTCAAACTGGATCATTAGAAAATTCTTCGAAGCCAGCTAAGGTGACTTATGCTAAACCTCTGATCATGCTTCTAAGGAACGTTTGATGTTCTACTCAAGAGGGCCCCTTACTTAAATAGCTATACACTGGCTAATCCTGTATCATTTAAGCTAAGAGAAGAGGCAGTAATTTGACAATTTACTTGAAAGAATATTATTAAATGACAACAACAATAAAATAGTCAGGATTACAAGGTCACTGAACATGCTTCTTTTAACCATGACAAATCTATGCTTATTTTCAGATTATGTGACTAACATATATTTCAGCTCCATGCATGTAAGCCACAGAACTGAACATCCGGGGAAGTATTTGAGACCCACTTGCATATGATATCTTGGTACTGTTTATTTAGTACTAAATGGTAACTATTTCTATCTGAAATAAGTCATGAAAATATTTTATATTTTCCTACATGTAAGCTATTTCTTTATACTTTACCTTTAGGTTTTGTTGCTCTACAGCTTTTACATATAAATCTTCTTGTAAGCTTGAATATTAACTGTGGTTAAAGTGCTTTCTCGCCCCCATCCCTCGTCTCTATTCTTTAGCTTGGGCAATTCACAGGATTTGAACACAGCAAATCCCTTCAATTTTATTTACCTTTCAAGAGATGTTTTAGGAGGTTCATAAAGAGCAGAATTAAAAGATTTTGCTTTGTTTTGTTTACTCTAACTAGTATTCTACTGGGCCCTGGTGAGGTGCTGTAGGATAAACACTGAACTGCTAACTGCAAGGTTGGCAGTTCAATCCCACCAGCAGCTCCTTGGAAATCCTATACAGGGTTGTTATGACTTGGAATGCACGCCATGGCACTTAACAACAACCAAGTATTCTATAGCAATAGGTGATAACATTGACTAAGTTTGTTATTTTTTTAGAAAAAATGCTTGTAACCAAAATTGCTGAAAGCTAAATTAACGATTCATATATGGAATGTGTCTTAGAGAGAACTGAAAATCCCAATGACTTTTCAAATCCTTTAGAAACTTTAAAAAGTAACGAAGAGATCAGTTAGCACTTGGATATATGTGAAAAAACCATGTGGATCACAGATGTTCTTTGGAAACGAAAATCATTAGTTCTTTTAAAATGGCTAATAATGATAGCTAATTCCTAAATAATCACACTCATGCTGGTTTAACAAATATTTCAGAAAAAGAACCCTGACTCATTCAACAAATATTTTGCTCATATTGTCAGTTCTGTGTCTCTATACTTTTGAGACAGATCCTTATTTTTATTAATTGCCCATGACTAACATAACATTTCCAGTAGTTTGCTATTAACCTCTGCCCTGAAATAATACTTCTAATTCCTTATCTAAAAATAATTTGATGAATTATAAGTTGAAGCATGTCTCCGCTAGCCTTTCAAGATACACGATGATTTTTAAGAGACTGAAATCAGATGCTTCTTAGAAAAATATTTAATGGTGCAGCTGGGAACTGTTAGTTCTAGCAGGGTATTCCAAAAAAAAAAAAGGGGGGGGGGGAGTGTGTGCTTTTCTTGATGTGCATATCTCTTAAAAAATAATGGAAAACAGACATTTTGACACTCTAGTTCTTTGTCGGCAGAGAAATAAATTGGCTCATTCCCAATTTACAATGGCAAAAATAAGAATAATTTATTCGAGTGCTATTTAAATACCTTGGAATATTTTGACTATTTAAAATTCTATCAATTGAGACTCTATTAATGATGACAGTAATCTGATCTATGTTTTACAGAAAGCAACTAGAGAAACCAAATGTCTGATAAATCCCTAATACCTTTTTTAAGACCATTTTTGTAAGAGCTATAGTTAGTTAGAGAAAACAAACTTGAGGGGAAAAAAACGAATAGGTCAGAATACTTGCAATATTTAACAATAATCACAATCTCCAAAATAAAGCAATGATTTTTAAATGATAAAGATATACATTTACTTGGGAGAAGTGAGATGTGGAACAAAAAGCAGCACTTTGTTAAAAACCGTGAAATAGAATTATGTTTTTAGGAAAGATCTCTGGAATGTGAAATATTATTAAACCATATGCAAAGAGTGCAGAACTACTTTCAAAATTAAATTAGATCACAACTTTTTAGAACAGTAGAAAAGACAAGGACTTCAAGGACTTCCAATCTTAAAATAATGAGACTGATCCATTCTCAGAAAACTAAAATGGTACAAGGAACAACCTAAACTTTAAACATAGTAAATTTGCCAAGCAACATTACACTGCATATAAAGAGGGCAAAATATAAACAGTAGCCACATGTAAATAAATTAGTAAAACTTTCAGGATGTTACTACTTTTCAAACTGACAAAGTTTAATTTGACACCTTCTGTTCTAAACCTTTTGTTTCTATTCAAAATCACGCCTTGAGCTGTTGCTATCAATCACAGCGCTCCCCCTAATACTTAAAAAAAAAAAAAAAAAAAAAAACCACACACAACAAAAAACCAAAAAACTGGCATGGACCCTGAATAAGCTGAAAATGCCATGCAGATGAATTCTGAGATAATATGTTCAAACCTGTTATATACAACACAAATCCTGTAAAGTTATGTATTGTAAACCTACATTTATTGAGAACTAAAAGTCTTAAATCCATCTGCCACAAAGGAAATACTGTTATGTACTTTATAGTAACCAAGAGCCATCTGTAAATGTCTTGCTACCGTAAGCAAGAAAATGGTGCAAAGATACTAAACCTACACTGGATGAAATAAATAACATTCTTTGGATTGGTTTTGGTTAGGGATCTATTAAAGAAATCTAAGAGTGGGGGAACAAGGAGAGAAAGTACAGAGTGACTACCAAACTAGTATTGAAAAAAATAAAAAGGAAAACAAGCTCAGTGACAATACAATGGCAATTTATTATGGTCCATGAAATACATGACTGTATGCTCATTTTAAAGGAAAACTTAGCAGTTCTAAACTCAATATTCTAATGATGTGCTTTACTGACAGAATCTTGTTGTACCACATTTAAATAAAAATCCTGGCACCTTCATCTCTCAGCTGCTAATTTCCAACCAAACTCAATCTCTGATTTCCACTCTACTCTTTTTAGAACAGTTAATTCACGTCAGTTCACTTCTAACATTTTAATGGAGAAGGGGTGCACAAGGATTTTAATTGAGTTAGGAAAGTAACCTTTCAGGAATGAATTTATTGTACCTACAAGCCTCATGCACATAAAATGAGAATTCTTAGAGGGTCTGCACTGTGACAAAGCTGGGTCCATTTAACACAACTAGTTTTCCAGGAAAGAAAAGACTTCTGTATTCTTGGAGAAAAAGTTGTTTAATGCAATATACATATATGTATTATCATTATACACGTTTTAAAACCAAGAGCTCTAAAAAGAGAAAGAAAATGGCAAATAATTCTTGCTGCAACTAAGAAGGAAAAATACATTTAAAGAAATAGAATGGTAATTTGAATTCTAAAAAGCAAAACATCTTATAGTATGCATGTTATTCCCCCTCACCCTCATCTTTTATGTGTTATTTGCAGGAGTATTTTGTTCCAATCTCTGGGGCATATAGTATAATAATATATGATATTAAAAGAAATCAATCTAAATAGGAAGGTATTTGATACAAACATTTTAGTGAAAAGCATGAATTACATTTTAGTAACTAGTAGGAACAAGGATTAGGTACATAATCCATTAAATGGTACTTCTAACACAAAAAAATTCAGTATTGTAGACTAAACTACACCAGGCATTTTGAATGAGTACATTTTCAACAACAACTAGCTATAAAGCTAGCAATTTATCATTCAGCAAATAATTTTCTACTTTTAAAAGAATCTGTAAGTGTTACTTATGCTAATGAAGACAGTTTTTAATCTGCCCACAAACATGCTAATAGAGGGCAATTTTTTTTTTTTCCTTTTTTATTTACAAAGCTGTCGGCACTCAAGGGTAATTTCATATCAGTGTTCTATAACCCAAGGGGAAATGGGTTCTAATTGTTAGAGCTCCTGAAACCTTCACCTTCTGCATAAAGGTTTAAAGTTATCACAAAAGGTGCCAAGTGACAAATGATGTCTTACAACACTATAAATTCCAGAGGGCTCTATTTTATGCATTATACATGCTTCACATCAAAGGTAGTATTAAAACATATTATTTCTATGCAGGCATTAACATAAACACATACAAAACCTAAAAGGACGTATGCCCCTACTTCTACATGTAAGGCATGCATGTATCACACAACAACTTCCAACCTTTTTATAAGGAAGGCTCACAGCACTTTGAACAGTGAGAAACAAAACAGTAGCAAAGGAATACTGAGAGCATTTTAAATTATTTACTAGGTTAAAAGGGTGAAATGATACTTTAAATACATCAAATTTCATCATCTAGGCCATTTTTTGGTGGCAAAGTGGTATTGATCTTTCCAAATGCTTAAAATTAACTATTTTCCAGAAGGTCATTATTTGATTAAAGGCATTAAAGTTGAGGGCATGAAGTGATGCACTTTTTCTTCTTCCCCATTCAAATCATCAGATAATTAAATAAAACCCATCTCATCATGTCCTGTAATAAAAACGCTTGTCTTAAGATATTGTTCTTTACCTAACATATTAACCTTTAAATGTTATGAAGTTCTTTAGCAGAAAACCTTTGCTAAAGCAGATTATTCCATAACATAATGAGAGGCCCCACCATTAACATTAATAAAGACACATGCTCTCCTCTATGGAATTAGTAGAAAATGCATTAGTCTTTCTCCCTAGTTTAATAACCTCTACTTTGTATAAATTAGAAGAATCTTAACAGGCACTGTAACTTTTTCTGCTAAGTTAACATTTGTCTTATTAAAGAAAATATGGAAAATTAATTTGAACACAGACATACCATTACATCCATTTTCTATTTTGAAAGTAATACATTAATGTTGTGAAGTGCTGTCGAAGAGATTCCAACTCATAGCAACCCTATGAGCAGTTGGTGAGTTTGAAGTGCATGGACTGTATGCATACAGGACTCCTGTACATTATATCTACTTTATTGAAAGATGGTTTAAAAAAGCCTATCTAAAAAGTATATATATTATATAAAACATATGTGTGTGTATGTATGTTTATAAAGATACATATCTCTATCTATATATCCATCCCCAACATATTTATTTTTAAGGTGTGCTTTCTGATACTTTTATTGTTGAAAAAAAAAATCAGAATAACCTTTTAATTTTTACTACTTTTCCACTAAATGGTGGTTGTTTTAAAATCTATCTAGACCCCACAGTTTAAAGAACTCAATCTTACCCAGTATCTGAGGGTTTCCATTTTGTACATACAATGGCTATCCTGAAAATTCTCACTTAAGCAAATTTCTGCTACTTTGTCATTAAGAGGCTAAACATCTCTAGCAGAGTTTCTGGGCGTTTGTTCTTTAGCAAAAAGAAACATGTTAGAGGCTGTGGGGGAAAACTTTCATTTAAATTTGTTGAATTTAGAAGGAATGCTCTGAATTATTAGCAAATTATTTTTTATTTTAAAATTTTGCTTGGAGTCTAATCACATTAAAACAATGGAAAATTATTTGTGTTTTTATGCTCACATCTTTTTCTGCCCTCTCAAATACACTGATTTTAGGGGACTGCAAAATCCGTTTGAACCACAACTAGCTGCTCCTCGGAAATTCTAAACAGGGTCGCCATAGGTCAGAACTGACTTGACAGCACTTAACAACAACAACAAAAACCTAAATAGGGTGGTTTTCATTTTGCTACAGATTGCTTGGTTCATAACAAGATTACTGGATGACAATCTGGTCAGTTGTTGTTGTTGATAAGTACCATGGAGTCAGTTCTGACTTGTAGTCACCCTGTACAGGGTTTCCGAGGCTATAAATCTTTACAAGAGCAGAAAGCCTCATCTTTCTCCCGCGGATCGGCTGGTAGTTTCGAACTGCCAACCTTGCGTTTTAGCAGCCTGATTTGTAACCACTATGCTATGTAGGTAAGAAAAACAGTCCCCACTTAAAAAAAGTTTTCAGGTAAGGAAATCTGAGATTTTATACAGTATTTTCAAAAATGGAGAAAGGAAAAAGAAGGGAAAAAAAATAAAAGTGTAAAACTCTAGGTGACCTCTTAAACTAGCTAGCAAAACAAATACTTGCTTAATTTGACGGATATAGAGACTATCCAAAACCTAAACTTAATTTTTTTAAATGCAGATTTGAAAGATGCTTCACTTAAAATTTCTTTTTTTCTTATTAACTTCAGACCTGCTTTCAGAATAGTTTCTTCAAAACTGAAACAAAATAAAATCTGGTTTGCACATCTGATACTTGTATATGGACTCTGAAACAGAATTTCTTACATGTTTTCCCCCTCTTCAGCCTAAAGTAATTTTTGATTTGCATACAGTTTTGTGACATGATCTGGCTCCCGTTTAATATTTAAATACTCCACCCTCAAATTTCAAGTTTTTATTTTATTTTCATTCTTCATTGCTAGTGTCATTGAAAAATAGAAAATTCAATATTCCCAAAGTTCATATTATAATATTTTCATTAATCTTAGCCTCTGAGACTGTCATAGAGACATCATCTACTCCTTCTAGGCTTCCCACCTTTGTCAGAGCTGAGACACCTCTTTCTTGAATTACAGCTCCTGATTCTCATCTTATGGTTCTCATACTTGTCTATGCTAAGCATCCTTTTGATTACGTACTGTACAATGGACAATTATTTTGATTTTTGAACACAAAGCTTTTAAGTAATTATTCCTTTTCCTCTTTAGGGGAAAAATACAGAAATGATAACTAGAGCTTTAATGAGGACTGAGAGAACCAAGTTTCTCATACAAAGCTTACATGATTCCTTCAAAACTGAAATCAAGCTGATGGTGAATTTAGCCTATAGAACTTCAAGACAGATAAAACAATTTTTTTTATTGCTCTTCAATCCCCTTAACCAACTTTGAGGTGACCTTGGAAAAAGGATGCTAGAATGAAAATCATTGCCTTAGTTTTTGCCATTTTCCCATTACCCAGGGCTGCTGAGTTGATTGCATCTGATAGAGACACAGAGGGACAGGGTAGGGTTTCCAAGGATGGAAATCTTTATGGCAGCAGACTGCCATATCTTTCTCCCACAGAGTGGCTGGTGGGTTGGAACCACAGATTTTATAGTTAGCAGCTAAGTGCTTAACCAATGCATCACCAAGACTCCTTACTTTCAAACCGCCCATACTTAATTCAATATGACCTTCATTGGCTTCCTAATATAGAGAAAATAAGTTCATACTCCCTGGGGCTGCATTCAAGCCTTCACAGATCACACTCATACCCTAATCCACAAAACCACTGGACTGTTAGCTGTTGTCCCATACTTCCCCACATTCTATTCACCATGCCTTATGGCATTCTCTCTGACAGTAAAGAACTTTCTCCTCTTTCCTGCCAGCTAAACATTACTCTCTTTCAAGTCATGCTTAAGCATATCTGTTTTTGTTGTTACGTGCTGTTGAATCAGTTCTGACCCATATAGGGTTTCCAAGGAGCTGTATATCAATAAAATTTTATATCCTATATGATGGCGTTATGTGCTGTTGAGTTGGTTCTGACTCATAGCAATCCTGTACAGGGTTTCTGATGCTGTAAATCTTCTCAGGAGCAGAAAGCTTCATCTTTCTCTCAGGAAGCAGCTGGCACACCTGAACTGTGAACCCACTAGTTCACAGTCCAGTGCTTATTGTAGGGCGTCACTAAGCTCCCCATATCCTATATAGGCATTATTGTTGTTGTTACGTGCCGCAGAGTTGGTTCCGACTCATAGCAACCCTATACAGGTAAATCTTTACGGGAGCAGAAAGCCTCATTTTTCCTCTCATAGAACAGCTGGTAGCTTCGAACTGCTGACTGTGAGATTAGTAGCCTGTTTCGTAACCACTATGCTGCCAGAGCTCACTGACTAATATGAATTTGAACATCCAATTCCACCTCTACAAAATGCATGTAACTGTATTAATCTCACAGGACTGTGGTTGGGATCAAATGGATAGAATAATCCCAGTTCATGGGCATGGTAATTTCAAAACCTTCTGATGAGCTTAATGAAAAAATTTGTCTGGAATGGCTCATAGTGTATTTTGGAAACTGTGATAAACTTAACTATTAGTGCAAGGCAGCATGTGACAAATGAAGGCCAATGATGAGCAGATATCAAGTGGCACCCATGTTAAGAAGGATAAGAGATGGACCAGATGGTTAAGGAAGTCATCACAGATGATTTTAGAATATGAGCAATATTTAAAGAAATGAGGAAAAGAATGAAAAAATGAATGAGCTGAGTTGGCAGTGAGCTGGGAAACAGGTATAGACCACATGGCTATGCCTATTACCCTTTTGTTACAGGTAACTCTTTAGCATATTTTCTTGAAAATACAATTAACCAGTTATTAGTCATGGTGTGGAGTCGTAGGATAAGTACCGGGCTGCTAAGTTCATGGTTGGCAGTTTAAACCCACCAGCTGCTCCTTGGAAACCCTATACAGGGGTTGCTGTAAGTTGGAACTGCCTCAGAGGTACTTAACAGCAAGAATAACAAATGACTAGGAAGACCGTAGAAGAATTGATGCCTTTGAGTTATGCTGTTAGAGGAGAATACTGAAAGTGTGATGGGCTGCCAAAAGAACCAATAGACCTGTGTTGGAAGAAGTACAGACAGAGTGCTGCTTAGAGGCCAGGATGGCCAAACTTTGTCTCTCATACTTCGGACATATTGTCAGGAAAGACACAGTCACTGGAGAAGGATATCATGTTTGGTAAGGTAGAGTGTCAAGAGGAAGACCCCCAACGAGATGGACTGGCCAAGTGGCAGCATCGATGGACTCAAGCATGGCAACAGCAGTGAGGTTGGCTCAGGACCGGGCAGTGTTTCATTCTGCTGTGCATAAGGTCTCTATGGGGCGGTACCGACTTGATGGCACCTAACAACAACAATATACTATATACTGTCCTGGTGTGGAGATGTGGGACAAAATCCTGGACCACAAGAATCGACTTGACACCATTTAATAACAACAACAACTGTACTTCTAAGATCTATTTATTGAGAAAACCTGGGTTCTAAATCAAATCCCAGTTTTATCACTTAATAGTTATGTAACCTCAGGCAAGTTACTTCAGTTCTCTAGATTTCAGTGTCAGCCTCTATAAAATGGGAGTAACTTTATCACCTAATTCATAGGGTTATGAGAATTAAGTGAGATAATCCATGGGAGGACCTGGCACACAGTAAGAGTACAGTGAATACCAGGTATTATTAATTTTTGCTATTGCTAATATAATCAATCACATTTGCTTCATTGCTTCATTGTAAATATTGAAGCAGTTAATGAAAATAATTCACTTTCGACATCCCAATCTAAACTAAGTATCTTTTCCCCAAACCAAGTTCTCCTCTAACTTAGCTAATTTAATGGCATTACCACCCATTTAGTCACCCAGGCTGAAATGCTGTTGTTGTTACTAAGTGCTGTCGAGTCGGTTCTGACTTATAGCAACTCTGTATAGGATTTTCTAGGAGGGCCTGATGAGTTTGAACCACCAACCTTGTGGTACAAACAAAACTTGCAGTCCAGTGCATTAACCTGCTGCACCACATCGAGACTTGGTATATTCCTTCTGAAGGGCAATGCAACATTTCTAGCAAGAGGTTTTAAAAAACACATGTCTTTTTTGATTGAATAATTTCACTTCTGAGAATTTATCTCAAAGAAATGATAATTAAAGATGTGTACAAATATTCAACTATAAGACTGCTCACATTAGCATTATTTGTGATGGCAAAAGTTGAATATAACCTAAATGCACCTCAATGGGGAATTAGTTAAGCAAATTTGAAATTATGTACATTCATAATGGAGTACTAGAGAAAGTGTGGTTGCAGAAATTCTTTATTAACTTGGAAAGCTATGTATGTATTAAGTTAAAAACAAAGAGGGTTAATAAATAGCATGTTAGCATAAAAATGAATATAATATACATTCATAAATATATATATGTAATGGGGCTTTGAAAAGTTCATGGAAAATTATTTTAATTGCATTGTTCCATGAACTTTTTGAAGCCCCTCATATATGTATGTTTTTAAAAAGCATAAAGCCAGGTATTAAAAGTGTCCATCTCTGAAGGAAGGAGTCTTCACATCAAGTATCAATGCTATCCCCTCTGTATTCAGGATAGATAGGGATGGCAACTTAGACATTGGCTACCTAAGATGTTGTTGTTGATGTTAAGTGCCATCGAATCGGTTCCGACCCATAGCGACCCTGTACAGGGTTTCCGAGGGTGTAAATCTTTATGGGAGTAGACAGCCTCATCTTTCTCCCGCGGAGCGGCTGGTAGTTTCGAACCACTGACCTTAAGGTTTGCAGCCCGATTCGTAACCACTACGCTACCAGAGCTCCCGATAAAGGGATGAAGTGACCAGCTTACAAATTTTCAAGAGGGAGTTTAGTTTAAGAGTGTGCAGGGGGACGACAGATTCCCATTTAGTTTTCATCTTGTCTAGATGGATCGGGTGAAAACATATGGGTATAAGATTCTTATGATTCAATAGTAACTGTTATCATGATTAATTACAACTGTTACAATTGTAAAGCAAAAGTTTTCTAACAAAAACGGGGGAGTAGTCAATCTTACATTCCAGAACAGAGGACCCTAGGACCATCAAGGGAGAAGAACACAAGTGGTATGTGGGACCCTATCCAGAGAATCAGCAACACCAGAGATGGAGAAAGAGATGGGGACACGGACAGAGGGAACAGCTGAAGACTCTAGATTCAATGACAGAGAGGGACTGAGAGCTGGTGGCCAAGAGGCAAATTTGCAGAATGTGCCCTTTGGTGGTTTAAATTATATATGCCTGAATGTTTAAAAAAAAAAAAGAGCTAAAATGAATAGAGAGAAATACTGTTGTTAACTGATGGTACATGGAGGGAATTACAATCATAGTAATGAAACTAAATATATGATTTATTGATCTGCCCTGTAAATTTTCACTGAAATCACAATTAAAAAAAAAAAAAGGAAGTGCCCACCTCTAGTGTGCTAGAGATTATGAGTATTTTGTTATTTAATCTGATTTTTCTATAATGGCCATGTATTGCTTTCACAATTAAAAAAAAAAAGCAGGAAAGCAAACTGCCTTATTTAAAAATCTAATTTTTCTTGTCTGCTACCTCTATAACCAAACCAACATATATTCCTATCAATGTATCTTCCAAGAACAACTCTTGAATTTATTCTTTCTTTCCTGTTCTCACTGCTGTGGTCAAGCCCTCAGCATTTCTTGTATGACAAATACTGACAGCCTTCTTTATTCCAGTCCACTCCCCTCCCTGCTATCTGAGTTAAATGTATCACAAACAAATTTCAAGATGAATATCACTTAGACAAACTCTTTACTTTCCTTACCTGAGAGGCCTGGAGATGCCCTAAGGCTCACTCCTAAATGAGTGACTATAAAAACGAGGCAAAAGATTCTCTTCAATACACCAAAATTGCAGTACATGAGGAATACAAAGAGAGATCATAATAGTAGCATATTCTAGGCCATTTTGTTAATGGCAAACAAAACAAAACAAAAACTGTGCACACCTCTGTAATTCCTGAGGGTATCATGTTTTGTAGCAAAGTCCAATAGTTAATATTTATAATGACACTCACTGCTGTATTGTAAAGAAATAAAATTGAGTACAGCTTTCCTAGGCACATAACTGGAAAGCACTATCAATGGCAAATAAATACATTTGGTTGTTTAAAGAAGAAACTTGAGGGAAAATTAATTTTTCCCAAATAATTATGCTCTTTCAATCCAAATAATTTTGCTCTTAATGCAATGGCAGGAATCAAAGTTTTTGTTCTGTCACTTCCTAAAGTCACTATTGTAAAGTTACAATGTTTATTTTCCTACTGAAGATTATGGAGATCATTAAGAAAAAAACAGTTGTTGAATATTCATATACGCCATAGTCACAAAAATGTAAACACACAAAAAAACTCCAAAATTAAAACCTGTAAAAATATGAATTCACATAATTTTAGGTGACAATTTACTTTATAGGGGAATTTGTTTACTTTAAAAACACTTATTTACTACCTGATTATTTTAAATAAATATTTCTGCTTCTGCATTTTTAATGGCTATATTAAAAACTTTTCAATGCTTCAGACAGCTCCTAAAATTAGATATATTCCCCATTATGCATATTTAAGAGCTGGGAATTAAACATTTAAACTCTATGATATTGTAGGAGAGATGACAAAGAATTTTCAGAAACCAAGGAAGACAATTTGGGACTGTAAAAGTTATGGGAGTCATATCCTAAGAGGAGCAACCAAGTTGGCAGGGTCATCATAAGATCCCAACTTGCTTATGATTTTGCTGATAAAGGAATACCCATTTTGTGGCCAATCATTTTATCCATTATGCAAACCTACTAAACAGAAGTTGGCTTAATTTGAGGGACTCATCTTGTGATTCACAAGTAGATATTAAAAAAAGAAAGCAAAAATATTTCCAGAATCATCATGGGGGTCCCAGTGAGATGGATTTGCTGTTTTGATATGACTTCGTTAAAGTTTTACCAATAGAAAGAGGCAAGGGAGGCTGGAGGTCCCTGCACATGCCATCTCAGTTATGTATGTTATGCAGACACTAAATCTGCTCTTACATTCTAGTTTTTGTGGAGTCGATTCCAATTTACAGGACCCTGTGTGTTTTTGAGTAGAACTCTGTTCCACAGAATTTTCAAGGCTAAGACCTTTCACAGAATTAGATCCCCAGGTCTATTTTCCAAGGTGCTTCTGGGTTGGTTTCAACCACCGATTTTTCCAGTTAGGACACTAGTGTTTAAGTATTTGTGCTACCCTGGAGCTCTCATAGAAGGCCCCTGCAGAAGAATGGCAAGAGTGGAGTCTAACCCATTCTGCCCTCTGAGCACAGAGCGCATGCCCCTCCTCCCACAACTCCCCATTAGCCTCCTTACGAATACACTGGCATTTCTGAGGGGAATATTGTAAATGGATAAAATTTGCTTCTGAATCATTGAATCTTTCCACAATTAATTACAGCGTACCACCCATGTGCCAGCTGCTGTGCAGGCTAAGGAGAGATGTGGAGGCAGGTACAATGGGTATCCATTCTCACAACACTTACTGTCCAGTGAGATAAGACTCAGTGATACTTAAGGATGAAGTCAGTATTAAAACTTCATGCATAGGTCAACTGGCAAAGAGTATCTAGAGTAGAAAAAAAACACTCATTCTTTTAGCTCCAATGGCTTTTCACAAAGTCCAGCACTTTTATATAGTTGTTGGAGAAAAGGTTTGTTTGAGATGTTTTTGTTTTCACTGTTGTTATAAATGTTACTGCCATTAATTATAAACCTTGACTATATGCTTTGGAGTGAAGGGCACTTGAAAAATAAGCTACTAATAAGGTATGAAAAAGCAGTAAAAGAAAACACGTTTCCCAGGTAAATTCCAGAATCCCCCAGCAACTGTATTTTTTTTCTATGTACAATTTAATCATTAATCTTATCTCTTGTGTTATGGGCACTTCTGGAAGTCTGGTGAAGCTCATGGATGCTTTTCAGAATAATATTTTTATATGCCTAGAATAAAATGTACAGGACTACAAACAAAGTCAATTATACTGAAACAGGCTTACCAAAAATCTGTGGTTATATATACGTACACACACACACACACACACACACATAAATGTATATACACGTGTGTGTGTGTGTGCCACTGTACTAATGGAACCCTGGTGTGGTGCTGTGGGTTAATGAGCCAGACTGCAGAGCCATTGGAACTGCAAGGTTGGTGGTTCAAACTCACCACCTGCTCCTCAAAAACCCTATACAGGGTCGCT
The DNA here is from genome assembly GCF_000296735.1 of Chrysochloris asiatica. Lineage (NCBI taxonomy): Eukaryota > Metazoa > Chordata > Mammalia > Afrosoricida > Chrysochloridae > Chrysochloris > Chrysochloris asiatica. The sequence goes on from NW_006408785.1 coordinate 2,028,284, forward strand.
ATGGGTCGGAATCGACTCGATGGCACTTAACAACAACAACAACCATACTAATATACAAAATATAAGCTCTAACAACAGACCTAATTACTATTAAATTTTATAAGTGATGAGTAAAACTGATTTTTTTTTACTCATTTGTAACAACTTAATGTGATATGAAAATACCTGTAATTTTTTTATTGGTGGCCAGATCATAGGGACTGGTAATATTCCTGGGATTTGCTGTCAGGTTGACCGCTATATAAAATGTTAACTTTCAATAAGAGGTTAGTGCAAATAAAGATGCATTCCATCCCCATCCATCCTTAGGGAATTGTGGACCACAGGTTAAATACCCCTGAATGAAATGCTCCCTACAATAGTGCACATGTGCATATATGTGCACATACATGTATAAAGGAACCTGGAGGCACGGTAGGATACGCATTGGACTGCAACTATACAGGGTCACTATAACACCAATGTGTGTATATGTGTGCAAATATATATGCAATATAGAATATTTTGGTATGTTTAAATTCATGAAACAAATTTCCCCTTTTTTGGCATTGTGGGTTAATGCACTGAACTGCAAGGTCAGTGTGAATACAAGGTTGGCTGCTCCTTGGAAACCCTATACAGTGTTGCTTTGAGTCAGAAGCAAAACCACAGCACTTAACATAACAAAGGACCGTATCTCTGAGAGAGGAATTGTAGGGAAATAGTTAATTCCTTGTACAAAGGTTCCCAGATTGTATTCTGAGGTGGCTGAGGTTTTCATGAGAGGTATTTGGCAGTACTATGGGTGTGTATATGTGTAAGATGGGTGGGGTGATGGAAAGGCCTCTATCTCTATTCAACCATCAACTTAATTGAAATAGAGGAAGGTTTTTATCTGAGGTACATATTTCAGTTATTGTGTTATTGTTGGTAAGTGCCCTCAAGTCTGTTCCGACTCACAGCAACCCTGTATAGGATTTCTGAGGAGCGGCTGGTGAGTATGCACCACCGACCTTGCGGTTCAAAGCGACCTTGCAGTGCAGCGCATTAACCCACAGTGCCGCACCAGGACTCCATATTTCAGTTATAGATGATATTTAATTCATTCAATAATGGCCCTATTTCTTAAAATAAATTGACTATTGGACTACTCCATAAATATATCACGATAGTTTCTTTCTGCTGTCACAGACTCAAAGAATGGGTAGTACAGGCAGTGAACGGCTGTGCGGCACTGTAGGATCAGCACTAGCCTGCAATAACAGGGTCGATAGTTCAAACCCACCAGCTGCTCCTTAGAAACACTATACAGAACTGACTTGACAGCACTTAACAATAACAGCAGCAACTCAAAGATTGGCGGTTCAAGTCTACTTAGAGGTACCTGGAAAGAAAGTCCTGATGATTACCGGCTGAAAAATCTGCCATTAAAATTCCTATGAAGCACAGTTCCACTCTGATCACATAAAGAGTCAACATGAGTTGAGAGCCACTTAAAAGTAACTGGTTTTTAACAGGTTTGTTCTAACTTAGTTAACTTCATACTAACCAAGTAACTATTATTGTTGCTAAGTGCTGTTGAGTCAGTTCCAACTCATAGTAGCCCTGTATAGTGTTTCCAAAGGAGTGGCTGATGGGTTTGAACTGCCATCCTTGTAGTTCCAACTGACTTTGTGGTCCAGTGCTTATCCTATAGCAGCACACCAAGTAACTCTAAAGGAAATGTAATAAGCATCCTTTAAGAAATGTCTTTCTGCTGGGAGAGCAACATTAAGAAGCTTTTCCAAAGAAAGAGTTAATCTCTTGAGCAACGGTTCCCTAATTGTATTCCGAGGAGCCCTGGGTTTTCATGAGAGGTATTTCAGCAGTACTCTGGGTATGTGTATGTGTAAAGCTGATGAGAAGAGTTCTCAAAGAGAAGAAGAAAAAGTTGGGTGGCCGAGGCAGGTTGGAGACAGGGTGAGGAAGAGAATAGTGCTAGTGCCTGTGATGTGTCTGGGTGTGTGGGGGGAGGGAGGTGGCTGTGGAAGATACACAAATACTTGTCCTTTCTCTCAACACCACTTCTCTAAGAGAAAATGGCTATAAATTATTGGCCTTTCAGAAAGGCAAAAAGAAGCTAGTCAAATGGAGGATGAAAAGAAAAAAAGAGAGTGAGTACAAGAGGTGTGTGTGTGTGTGTGTGTGGGAGAGGGGTGTGTAGAAGATATCACAAATTTATATTTCAAGAATTTGGATACTAAACATATTCAAATATATAAACTTTCTGTGTAGAAATTAGGCTTGATGGATAAGGCCTTAGTTCTTACGGTTACCCAAAGTTCATGATATTTGGTCTCTTTAATCAAAACACTAAAATAAAATTATTACCCATTAGGTTATTACCCTTCCCCCAATCTCCAAATACACAAGCTAAAATTAATTGCAAGCCAGAAAGAAAACAAGGCAATTTAGACAGTAACAGCTTGGCATGGATTGAGCTGGATTTCCTAATAGCATTTGTCTGTTTGTGTATATGCATTTTATTTACAGCCTTCACTTCCCTGACCTTATTGAAAGTAATTTATTTTTACCTAATCTGCATTTCATTTAAACCACCAACCATTTTAGCAACAAACCAGTCAAATACTCTAAGCAATGACAAGTAGCACTTGTGTTGGGAACAGAAGTAAAATGGGTAAACATTTAAAGGAGACACCTGGGGATGGATAGTCTCAGCAGCTATTAAAGGCTACAGGTACCAACTTTTGAATTTGCAAATATTGGTTTCAAGATGTCCCTCAAATAGGCTGACACTGACTTCTTTCTCTTTGCGTCTATTCCCTATATTAGTAACATCTTCCAAACTTGTCATTTCTCAGGGACTTGGCATGCTTACGTTTGTCTGTTTTTCCCTTTTAATGCGCTACCCTTTCCAGGAAAACATAAAATAATAAAATAACATGTAAAGCTACCAGTGGCCCTTCAGGTATTAGTTAAATAAAACAGAAAGCTATGCGTAAACAGGTGACTCTAGGTTGTGGTGGTAGTGTGGTTCTCAGTCGCCAGTGAATTGATTCCTCCAAAGCACCTCCACGTAGGTATGAACCACGCGTTTTTTAGTAATAGTCAAGTATTCAACCATTTGAGCTACTCCGAGACGCTGGAGACTTGTTAGCAGCCTTCAAATTATACCAACAAGGCACTGCTGCTTGACCAAACAGTATACCAAACACTTCCTAAATATGACTCCACCAGGTCTCTGTATGTGGCACTGTGGGATAAAGCACTCGATCACAAGGTTGGTGGCTCAAATTCACCAGCCGCTCCCTGGAAACCCTTTATAGAATTGCTGAGTCAGAAGTGATGCAACAGCACTTAACAACAACAATAAAGTCTCTGTATGAATAATAAAAGGGAAACATTTCATGTATCTATTCACAGCCACAGATGCAGAATATATCAATCTTGAGCGTATCTCAAACTATATAGTGTATGGAGTTCAATACTCTGGATTCAAACAATCAATTCTACACACTAGATGCCACTCACAAATACTCCATTTTTGCTACAGATCCAAGAATAGCACCTTTATTCTACAAATTAAGCCCTTCCATTATTCAAACCTTACCTCTTCTGTGACTCATTCCCAGATGAATACACCTGTCTGCAGTACCTTCAATCAAAATAGCATCCTCTTTCACACGTATGCACCTGTCTCAGTCACAAACTCACAGAACTCGGAAACTACAAGGACATCAGACATAATCTGACCCAAACGTTTACTTCCCTCAAGGAAAAGCTCAAGTAGGAAAGACTAAGTGGATTATCTGGAGCTACGTATCTTATTGGCAGTGAATTTGAGACCACCACTCTGCAATTCTAAGTAAAGTTCATGTACATTGTTATGTAAACCATCTGTGAATTTGCAAATTAATCACTGTTAAGATGTTTCTACTACCATATTTCTATTTGATGCAGATAATCATGAACCATGCCCTCAGTTCCTTTTAGTTCAAAATAAAAATGCATACACTGTACCTGGTATTGACCTCTTCAACAATGATGATGAAGGATAAAGACAGAGAGTCCAAAGGAAAATAACAATGAGTATTAAAAACAACTAATACTCCTTGTATTTTCATGAGGATCTTAGAGTACAAGGGAAGAGCAGTGGCAAAAACATCTGAGGATGATGAACTGTTAGAGCTGAGGCAGGATAAATTGTGTATGTTGTTGTTAAGTGCCGTTGAGTCAGTTCTGATCCATAGCGACCCTGTACAGGGTTTCCGAGGGTGTAAATCTTTACGGGAGTAGAAAGTCTCATCTTTCTCCTGCGGAGCGGCTGGTAGTTTCAAACCGCTCACCTTAAGGTTCACAGCCCGATTCGTAACCACTATGATACCAGAGCTCCTTGTATACTACATTTCTATTGTGTCTTCATGTGTTGTTGTTAAATGCCATCAAGTCAGTTCTGACTCACAGCAACCTTGTATGGGGTTTTCGAGGAGTAGCTGGTGAGTTTGAACCATCGATACTGCTAGTCACAGTGACCTTGTGGTCAGTGCATTTATCCCACAGTGCCACCCAGGACTCCATCTACGACTTGTTAAAAGACACATGGAAACAGTTCTTTGATTAGACAGGGACCAAGCGGTCCCTGTCAATATAATTTTCTATATTATAAGACAAAATTATTCTAAGACAAAATTACATTGTCTTAGAATTGTGAGATTCTTGTGGTCTGTCTTATAACATTTAATGGAAAACCAATCTCTTCCCTTTTACTCCCCCAAATGAAATACTCTCAAACTCTGTACATACCACAGCATTTCTAAACAACAACTCCATTTTTTTGTTTTAAATTTTATTTCCTGTTCCCTTTTGTATCAACAGGTGTACTAAGCACAAAGAAATCCTAGCTAGCACATAAAAACAAAAGTTTGTAACATGAAAAATCAGAAGATGGTTTTTCAGTTTGTGAGTGAAGTTGTTCATTTGCAAAAAAAGTAATTCAAGTCGCCTTTAAATGGTAGCTCTACCATTGGCAGCAGAAAGTGATTTAGTTTGCATACTGCTTTACTAAACACCTGGTGTGGAGTTGTAGGATAAGCACTAGACTGCTAACCACAAGGTCACCAGTTCAAACCCACCAGCCACTCCTTGGCAACTCTACACAGGGTGTCTGTGAGTCAGAATCGACTTGATGGCACACAAAAACAATAGGGTTGGTTTTATCTTACTGATTTAGCAATTGATGCCTCCAGCTCTGTATTAAGAAAGATTCTGAAGCTTTATCTGTGTTGGACAGAAAACACTGTTGTGATGGTTCAGAGATGTGAGTATTGACTCAAACCTTTTACATGAAATGAATCTTACAAAATGGGTATAAGAATACAATGAATATTTAGATTAAAATTATGCAAAGAAACTGACTTAATGGTTTGGTTCTAATCATGTGAACTTCTTAGCTACTGAGATGGTATGGAACTTCTAAAGAAATGACAAACTTTTCCTCTAAGGTAATGTTTCAGGAATGCTGGTGGCACTCTGGGTAAGGCACTGAGTTGCTAACGTTAAGGTTGGTGGTCAAACCCATTAGCTGCTCCTGGGGAGAAAGATGAGGCCATCTGCTCCTATAAAGATTTACATCTTGGAAACCTACGTAGGGACGCTATGAGTCAGAATCAAGTCAGAGGGATATAGATAGAGAAAAAAAATATTAAGAGATTTCAAAGCAGGAAAAGATCAGGTACAAATATGAAACAGAGAAGAGAGTCAGGTTAAGGAAAATTTTTTCCAGAGAAAAATGGGAAAGAGGGGGTAAAAAAGGAATAATGGTGCAAGAGAGAAAATGACTAAAATAAGAGAACAAAGGGGGGCAGTACATTTGTTTTTATGGGGAAATGGCATCTCCTATTACTTAGTAACAGGAATTACCACAGAATCTAGGAAGCTTCTAAAGTAGGTTCATAACTGAAGTAGTAAAACAAAAATAAAGATAAAAAGAAAGATGGTTATTTTATTTGGCATTAAAAGACATTTAACTAGGCTTTATCTATGCTTTAAATGTTCTCTAAAGAGGATCGGTGTGAGCATACTCTATTCTAAATCACTACTCATCTTCTTTCATTCTCTTCTTTTCAACCAGCGTATTTGCTTTCTTATGACTCCAGTACTTTAATTCTTTTATGGATGGAGTCTTCCAATATTAGAAATCATTTTGGCCTTACATATTACATACCACGTCTACACATTTTGTCAGATATCACACCAATATTTCTATTAAAAAAGTTAAAAACTGGGGGCTTTCAACTCTCCCTTTCAAATGATTCTGCAAATCAACAAACATTTCTGTTGCAACAAATGTCCTGACTGGGACCAATTTGCGTTTTGATTTTCTAAAAAGAATCCTGGTGCGCTGCGGTAGGATAAGCACCGGACTGTTAAATGCAAGGTTGGCAGTTCAAACCCACCAGCCACTCCTCGGAAACTCTATACAGGGTCGCTATGAGTTGGAACCAACATTGACGGCACTTAACAACAACAAGGTCTGACCATAAAGCTGAAAGTAACAAGTTTTCATTAAAAATGAAGCAAAGCTATCCTTTAAATACCCAATCTTAGAAACTTTTTCAGAGTTTATGTTCAAATAAAAGGAACACTGAAGAAATCAAAAGGTATATATCAAAGGGATTACCTACTCCCCAAAATAACTGTGCAGTGAAAAAACAAAGAACTATCCCCATTGGACTTAGATGAAAGTAGGTTGGAAATTAAACATTTTTGTTAAAATAATCCAGTAAAGGGTGAGGAAACGTATTCATTTTTCTAGATAGTTAATGTCTTTTGATTGTATTTTATTTTTATTTAAGCACATCTTAAATACATATGCACGCTTATATATCCCAACCTTTAAAAAAAGGGGGAGGGGGCCTGAAATTTTAGTTACACCACATGTGGTTTTCATTTGTGAAAAATGAACAAGCTGTTTGTGGTTAAACTGTCTAATCGCCTGTTATCAATCTAGCGCTGCATTCAAGATTTACAGGATACATCAGCTTCTGTGCCACATTAGCTGTAAAGGGGGGTGGGGGTGGGAGGAAAAAGGAGGAGGAGAGAGTTTATCCTGAGGAATAATATTTCCAATGCAGCCACACTCGCACTACATCTGGTTGTGCTGGTAGCGGCAGTTAAATTGAAATATTTCACAGCGTGTGTCAGAAACATGCAGAATGGTAATTATGACAGATCTGATTAAGCCGGAGTGCCACAAGCTCCCTGGCCAGCGCCGGTTGTGCAGGTGTGACCTTGTGCGTGCCTGCGTGTGTAAATAAAATTAATTACAAGCGAGAGGGTGAAGGCTTCAGTGACATCACAAAGCGGAGAAACTCCCAAGGGGGAGACCTAATGGAATATTTTCCCTCAGTCTAATAATACAGTTCATATTGACTTGAGGTAATTAGTGGGATCATTAAAGCAGTTTTCCCGGCGTATTTGGCTGCCTGATCAGATTAGTGAAAATGTTCTTCAGAACAAGCCCTGTGTGGTCTGCCAGAGAGGAGGAAATAAAAAGTAACAAAGCATATTTTGGAATGATAAGCAGTTGCTGGACTTTTACTCCAGCAGAAAAAGCTCTCCTCCTCTCTGGAGTTCACAGATTTCACTGTCCTGTCCATATTAATTCTTCTATTCAACTTGCATAATCCTGTGTGCCTTCCCAACTCTTTCTTTCATTTCCCCTTCCCCTCTGTTAAATCAGATTGCTTTATCACTAGCAGCTTTCTCCAGCTCCCCAACAAATCTCTTGTAAACAAGGCGATTTTTAAAACCGGGGGAAAGTATTTTGCTATTAACGACAATACGGAACAATTGGAAAAGTGGGTGGGGGGGAGTGGAGAAGAAGGAGTGCCACTTAAAATTCACCTGCTTAAAAAGACTCCATCCTCTCATATGTAACCGCACAACAGAGATTTAAATATTTATTCCCATTTGGATCTCAAAATGGGTTTTGCCATCGACAAAGTTGGGGAAACATTCTTGCAAGTGAATAGAATACAGAACCCTCATCAAGAAAAGGGCCATTTGTTTGGAAATACTCTATTGAGCATGCTCTACCTTTCCACTGGAATATGCCAAGCGCTGTCACAGATGGCAGGCTCTGACAGTTCCCATCCGTAGTGTCGATGCTCGACAGTTCAGCACAAGATCAGTGACATTCTGTCTCATTAGAACCACGCTAATTATCACAGCTAGTTTCAGGGGAAACCATGTGTTGCAATGGTCAATTTGAAGGAGTCTGTGCATCAACAAACTGGTAATAAGGATCAGACACCTTATTATATGACAGCATGCTGCCTATGATCTGATTTACAGAATCAGAGGCACCGAGGCAGCCGAGGAGGCTGGCAGTTTATGAAAACAGTGTGTTTAAACCCAATTCTTGAAGCATACTGGTTGAAAAGGGAATTGTTAAAAAAAAAAAAAAAAAAATTACACAAAAGCAATTGGAATTGTTGAATGAAGAAATCAAAGGAGAATAGATTTTCTATTAACATACAAGCGATGTAGATTAAGATTTACAACAAAGACAATTAATCAATTTGACAATTGTATGTCAACTCCACAAGCACACTAAAAGTTTCTATTTTTACAAGCTTGTTTTATTTATTTTTGTTAGTGCTATGTCCAGTCAGTTCCACTCATAGGGACCCTATGTAGGGGTAGCAACTGGTGTGTTTGAACTCCTGGCCTTCTGGTTAGCAGTCTTATGCTTATGCTACTGTGCCACACCAGTACTCCATTTTTACAAAGTCTTTAGCGATAAATTAATAGTATGGTTTTATTTCTACTAAACTTTTATACAGACACATACACACAGGATAGGGCTTCAAAAAAGTTCATGGAAAAATGCCATTATCTTTTAATTCCATTTGTGTATGTGTATAGATATGATTTAGTTGTGTCATTTTTACACAAAAGAACTGAATGTGTAAAAGCATTAACAACTATATACTTAACATTTTTAAGATACTAAAGATATTCGTTTTGGCAAGGCAGAGGAAATCTACATTAGAGTCATATTACCAACCTAAGTTCTTCCATTCCTTTCTTAACACCTTTCACTGATGTGAAATTTTAATGGTGCAGTTTCTTTCAGAGCTATTTTTCTATTGTCATTTTACATAAATGCATTTTCATAGCTCATTCATTTCACAGTGCCTTTATTTTCATTTCTCATATGAGGAAAAGAAGAAGATAAAGGTAAAATAAAACCTACCTTCACAATCAAAAACATAAAAGACAACTGTTGAGATGCTTGAGAAAACACTTTGTCTTTTAGCTTGGTAGTTTGTTAAAGGATTATATCAGTGTTATAGCTGTGTGCTAAGTTTAACTGAATGACATTCAGTTTTAAGATTAAATCCCACAAGAGTTAAACTTCATTGATTTGCTCTCTTCCCTACTCCCATTTCTGTACATTCTTGATACTATCCTAGCTGTGCAGTGGTTAAGTGGTCGAGTGCTAACAGAAAGGTTGGAAGAAGTTCGAAACCACCAGCTGCTCCATGGGAGAAAGAAGAGGCAGTTCATGCAAATCCATCAAGATTTACAGCCTGGGAAACTCTCTGGAGCAGTTCTACTGTGCCACATAGGATCGCTATGAGTTGGTATCAATTCAACAGCAAGGGGTTTGGTTTGGATCCTATCCTAGAAGTCATTCTTCAACTGTCAATACTGATTTTCGAAAAGCTAAGAAAAAGAGGAACTTTTACAGACTCGTCTCAGTTCACCCATGTCAACTTACACTAACATTTTAGAACAAAAAGTCGTCCCCAATGAAAGCAGATGCTAAAAATATATAATTAGTTTACCCTTGCTTCAGAAAGGACACACTGAAACACTCTAAAGTGGGCCACTCCTGTTGTGGCTTCCTTGCACTTACTCACATATGATAAGCCTCTTTAAAGAGTTAGGCTAATAGTTACGCATTGTTGTTGTTAAGTGCCGTTGAGTTGGTTCCAACTCTTAGTGACCCTGTTTAGGGTTTCCGAGGAGCAGCTGATGAGTTTGAACCTCATATCCTGCCATTCAAACTGATCTTGTGATCCAGGGTATTATCCTGCAGCATGGCAGCAGGTTACAAATTAACTTTCTTTAAAGCTAAAATTTTCCTTATGATATTATCTGAAGATAGAGAAGTTGGGTCTAATGAGTTATGATTATATTTATAATAGTTAAACTTATTACGAGTGAGTGTCAATGGGGAAACTGTATTCAGATGACTTTTAGTTAATTGAATTTAAAGTTAGAAAAAATTGTAAGTGATCTGAAAGTAGCAAGAAGGTAAGTGAAGAGCTTCTGTTTAATTTGATATCATAGCTAACACTAAGTGTCTGAAAGGTAAAATATACCTGTATGTAACTTTTTAGCCAAAAATTATGATTGATAATTCTTTTTAATAATTCTGAACATTCCTGATCTATGCCTACTAAAACACACATTTGATTTTATAATGTAGAAATATGAAAGGGTTCACAGTAAGATCTATAAATTTTACTAGTTCTTTATAAATATATCAGGTACTCTGAAACAGAATATTCTAATATTTATGTATTTAAAGCCACTACTTGAACTGAAAATATAAAGGTGGGTTAACATTTTGGAAAATAGAATCCAATATGGATTCCCAATTTATTTGGACATGAGATTTTTGGAGTCAGAGTGCTGCTATGGTGCTGTAGGATAAGAAGTGGACAGCTAACTGCAAGGTCAGCAGTTCAAACCCACCAGCCACTCCTCGGAAATCCTGTGAGTCAGAATAAACCGTACAGCACCTACTGCAGCCCCCAATCCTCCTTAAGCAATAAGAACGCACAGGGGCCTCTACAATGTGTACTAAACTGAAATGAACATATTGTTGAGATGTGTGGGCCAAAGAACTGGTTGTCTTACGTTCTCTACATGTCCTCCCCACACATGCACTCCTTTTTTATCTCATTCCCCAGGCAAATGGGTTCAGGGAACCCTGAGCTTTATCTCCCTGACCCAGTACACAAACAAACAAAACATGAGATGGACAATGTATAAACAAGCAGTTCTCCATATCTAGTTGCAGAAAATTCTATTAGCTCAAGAAAAGAGACTATGGGGACAAACTGTAAAGATCATCCCACAAACGGCTAGAAAAGAATGTGGCACTACGAATAACAGGAACTGTGACTCTGATTATCTATGTGTTTGAAATAGGAGTCTACATAGGTGAAATCTTGTTGTAGCAAAGTCTGTTAGGTGAACGTTCCTAGAGAATGAGTCAGCAAAGAGCTTGGAACTGAAGTCTCTGTGAAGTGTAATTCAATTCTAGCAAAATAAAAAACAGTCACTAACATGCAGGAATACCGAATGCACTTGTACTTCCTCCATTATGTTATCCCTAAATTTTGTCACTATGGAATCCTGTTTCCAGCCATCTAAGAATATCCAAACCCAAAGATCAAAATGTTGTGTTTTTGTTTTTTTTTAAATCTAAGAACCAAATGAGTACTAAAGCCTTCACTCTCTTTTTCCTTTTTTGCTTTCCCTCTCTCTCTTCTGTCTCGCCCATTCCTGAGGCCTTGAATCTCAATGACAATGTTGTTGTTGTTATGTGCCATGGAGTCGTGTTCCTACTCATAGCAACCTTGTTCAGGGTTTCCGAGGCTGTAAATCTTTACAAGAGTAGAAAGCCTCACCTTTCTCCTGCGGAACAGCTGGTAGTTTGGAACTGCTGACCTTCAGGTTACCAACCCAATTCGTAACCACTACACTACCAGAGCTGCTTTCAATGACAATAGTGAAGGAAAAAAAAGAATGAAAGACTTTAGATTATTTGACCTTTGTGGCACTATAGGATAAGCACTGGACCATGAAGTCAAGTGAACAGTTCAAACTCACCAGCCGCTCCTTAGAAATCCTATACAGGATCTCTATGAGTTAGAACTGACTTAGCAGCACTTAACAGCAACAGTTTGCCAAGTCTTTTCAGGACTCAAGCTCCAAAAATCTCATGTCTAAGTAAATGCAGAATCCATACTGAATTCTATTTTCCAAAAATGTACACACATACTTTAAACATCTAGTTGATTACTAAATAGGGCTATTGAAAGTAGTGGCTTTAAATACTTGAGAGACACACATTCTCTTCTTCTGGTGCTTAAAAACAAACAAAACCCACCGATCACCCCGATGAAATAGTAGTTGCTGAAGGCTCCTATAACTTACCAGGATTGGTGGGTTAAGGCTGCAAAAGGTTACATGGAAAGGACTTTCACTCAAAGAGAATTTTCATCATGTAACTATTTTACTTAAAAGAAATACTCTGTTCAATAAAGCACTAGAGAGAAATCATTTCCTAAGCACAAGTGGTAATACAGTGCTACTCTGTAAAAGCCTGTTACTGTATTCCTGCACTGCTCTATCTGCAAGCCCCACCTCTGCAAACACGAAAATCAATGTAACAACTCGATGTACAAGGCAAGGCCTACGGCACTGCTAATGTCCCCTGGCTGGACATACACCTTAAGTCTCAGGGCTCTCAAGGGGTTTGCTGTGGAATAAAATTAGATTCCAACATCTGCCACCATTAAGGAAAAAATTCCATTTCCATCTCCCATATGAAAACACTATAACCAATGAACAGTAACTGAACCTTGATACCATAATGGTTATTACCCAAATCAACTATTTTTTTAAAAAACAGTAAAATTAGCAAATTCTGTTCTCATAATTATTGGAGTGTTATCAGACTAAATGTTTGTTAAAATTCCAATATGATGCACTAGGAAAAACTGCTGCTTTTTTGAATACCCAGAATATAAAGTGTATTCATTTGTAGCTATTCACATTACGTTTAAAGCACATCATCTTTTTAAAGTTTGCATTAGCCTGCTTTCCTACCCAAGCACAAAAAGTAGCCTACCTTTAGTTTTCACTTGCATATTTTATTCAGACATTTCTATTAGAGCTAAAAAACAATCTCATTTCTATTACTCATGGAAGAGGAAGAATATAATAGATGTGAAATGGTGGAATCTACATGAGTTGATTTCTTTTACTGCAAATTGTACATTAGTCATTGCATAGTACAACTATGATGTGTCTGGTTCTATAAAAGTCTGGGACTGTTGTAACTTTGAAACAATCATGCTGCCTGCTATGCAGGTTACTTAGCCAAAGCTTTACCTTTTAAAAGGAGAGGCATTTGAAATACATAAATATATAAGTCAGTCAGTGTGAGGGATTGAGTCTCTTAGGTAAGTAAAATCTCATACACCTTGGTCATCAACTAAAATCTTTTTGCATTCATTCTAAAATGTGACCTCCTCCCATTTTAAAAGAATCTTGACTTTAAAAATGTCAAATAATTTCCCTATAGGGTGAATGACACAGATGGAACATTACTACCTTTCCCTTCTCCACTATGATGCATACCTGCTTATCCCCATATCAGGCATAAGAAAGCCGAGATTCCAAGGACCCTAGGAAAGTCCTCACTGTACCTATGATCAAACAGTCCAATATCCCTAATTCCTCTTTCTGCAGCAGGGAATAACTTCAGTACTGAACCCATTATTCAGAAACCCTGAGGAGATATACTACAATAGTAGGAGAGATGCAGAGAATTTGGGGCTGGCTAGTTGTTAGTTGTATGGACCCGCATGTGTAAAATGAGGAAAGTAACACTGGTTCACAGAGTTACTCTAAGAATTAAATGTAGGTAATAACATCCTGGTGTGGCACTGTAGGTTAATGAGCTGGACTGCAAAGTCGGTTTGAATCGCAAGATCGGTAGTTCAAGGTCACCAGCTGCTCCTCAGAAACCGTACACAGGGTTGCTATGAATCGGAACCGACTCGACGGTACTTAGTGTCAACAACAAGAAGCACACAATGTAAAATGAGCTTTAGCACAAAAGAGAGGTGATGCATGTTCATTTAAAGCCAACACAGACATCCAGGCAAGCCACAAAAACAGATGGAGGCAAATGGGTTGAGATAGAAGTAATGTGGTGTTTACCTCTCCATGTGTACTTTAACTTGGGGACCTTTGTCTCATGCGGACAACCCTTGGCACCGATATCTGAAGCATAAATAACTATTCCGAAAGTTAACAGTTGTGATCACAAGAAAGGTCGGTCTGGTTTTAAGGTTTTTTTATGGGGTGGTTGTTGATTAGATTTTCTGTTTCCTTCTCAAAAGATGCAAAGCAGAACTTAAAGTAACTATCTTTGCTTGCTACACCCAATTTTCCCTCTTAATGATACAGACTGTTTGGGACTGTCTTATTTCTAAAGTAATCATTAATCTTTGTGCATAGGTTAGTCAAAAGGGGAGTACTAATATCTGAACTGATTAAGAGAAAGCTACAGAAATATGCTGCTAGGAAGTTGGAGTAAATTATTATTTGTAACTAGCAGTTTAGTCCAAGGGAATGAAACTTAACACTTTACTTGACCCCCACAGGGTATAACTGGCCCCTTAAATTCATTCTCATCCAGTAATGGTACTGCCTGAACCAAGAGCTCTGGGGACTTTGGGATAAACGCCATTAGAGCAGACTCATAGAAGTTGCCACCTGACATTACTGAAACAGAGATTAACAGAGCACTGTGTAGGTCAGGGACAAAGAGTAAGGGTGTTTGGTGGTGGTAGTTATGTGCCATGGAGTTGATTTCGACTTACTGCAAAACCTTATACCAGGTTCTGAGTCTGTAAATCTTTACAAAAGCAGAAAGCCGCATCTTTCTCCCGCAGAACAGCTGGCAGTTTCAAACTGCTGACCTTGAGGTTTGTAGGCCCATTAGTAAGCACTACGCTACCAGAGCAACTTCCCAAACCTTTACTCACAAGACGTTATTAACCAATGCTGCTACCGTTAAAAGAGTCCCCAAATCAGGAGCTCAGTCCCTGGGAGACAGTCTAGCATATCATTTAATAAAACGGATGAAAGCTAAGGTAGCAAAGGGACAGTTAATCGTGTGAGTTATGTGCTAGTCAGAGAGTTAATGGGATGGGGAGAAGGGGCTAGGTTGAGTCCACTGGAAGAGGGCAGGAAATGAAATGATACTTATCTAAAAGTTTTATTCATTTTTTGTTGGTTTTGTTTTAAGGCTAGTCCTTATAACTATATTGCATGTTTTGTTTCTCTGCTAATCTATTTTGAGGACAGTGTTTGGCCCCTGTCTGAATATAGTCTGTTATTCCTGCTAATTTAATTGTGCAGGTCAGAGAAAAAGATTTAGGATCAGTAAAAAAAAGGCAAGATAATATACATTTAAATATGAGTTCCTTATCACAATTAGACTAAATAGCCAAAACAAGACTCTGCAGGGCGGGTACGTGAAGGGTAAAATGAGAACAGGACATTTCTACTTAATGCATAGTCTTGGCATGTAAATGAAGACATCTGAAGAAGCACACAGGTTTGAAGCGGCTCAAACATTCTATCATAATTAGAAACATTTTAAGAGCCCTGTAATTTCCAATCAAAATTACAGTAATTTCCGATATACAAGCCATGATTCATGACAGAATTTTACATTCCATGAGAGATTACAGTGGCCCGATGTATGACACGCAGAGTACAGCACTAACATAAACAATTCAGTTTAATGTTTAAACAGCACTTGATGTTTAGAATCTCACAATAAAAGAAACATATTATTGTAGAAATTATCACTTTGACAGTGATTGAAGGGTAGATAGGCATGTGGCCTATAAAGCTATAATTTTTACAGTCCACAGCTTGAGTTTAATCATTTTATATAACATTTCCAAGACATCCCATAAGTATTTCATCCAGCTTATAACTTAAACAACAACCTTTTCCTAAAGCAAAACTCCCAGTAACTGATGTGGACGGAGTAAAATTTAGGATAAACTGAAAAGGCATAATGTAACACAGTATCATAAATATTTACCAGAAATTGATAACAACCTGGATGTTTTATATAGGAATGTTAATTATGGTCATATATATGTTTAAAATTTCAAGTTTTAAAAATCTTACTTCAAGGGTTTAATTACCTCTAAATCTTACTTTGGTACTGTTAACATACTTTTGTGTACATTTAGTATTCTTCTGGGCTTTTGAAAGTATTTGTGATTTTGAAGAAGAGTTTACAGATAACTGTTGGTTCATATAGATCAGGGTTGGGGAACGTCTGGCCGTATAGGCCCATGAAATCATTAGGTCTGGTCATGTCAAGGCAACTGGAGTTCCATCAATCACATTGTTCTTGTTGATGTTAAGTGCCGCAGAGTCAGTTCAACTCACAGAGACTCTGTCTAGGGTTTCCAGGGAGTAAGTGGTGAGTTTGAACCACCAGCCTTATGGTCTAGTGTATTATCCTGAAGCACCACACCAGGACTCAGTATGTTGTTGTTGTTATGTGCCGGGAAGTACGTTCTGACTCATAGCGACCCTGTATAGGGTTTCCGAGGCTGTAAATCTTTACGGAAGCAGAAAGACTCCTCTTTCTCCCACGGAACAGCTGGTAGTTTCAAACTGCTAATCCTGAGGATAGCAGCTCGGTCCATATAAGGCCCTCGAAATCATTTGGTATGGTCCTGCCAGGGCAACCACAGTTCCAGCCATTACATAGTTGCTGTTGTTGTTGTTGTTAAGTGCCATCGAGTCAGTTCCAACCCATAGCGACCCTGTATAGGGTTTCCGAGGAACAGCTGGTGAGCTTGAACCACCAAACTTGCAGTTCAAACAGCTTTGCAGTCTGGCTCATTAACCCACAGCACCATAGGTGTAAGTTAATCAAATGTTTGACTATATGTAGCAGATTAATTTTTAAGTAATTAATTTTGTATGGGCCGCGAATGATGTTATAAATTTTGGTAGAAAAAATGCTCTGTGAGTGAATGCACTGTATTGCAAAGTCAGTTTGAACTGCAACATTGGCAGTTCAAGCTCACCACCAGTTGCTGGAAACCCTATACAGGGCCACTATGAGTTGGAATGGACTCGACGGAACCTAACAACAACTATCCCTGATATATAGATGGTACAACTTTTGATGAATGTTATCAATATATGAGAATTATTCTGATAAAAGATCATACTGTCTAGTCTTTCTTAAGTTTTCTTTTGTTTTGTAAGGGTATTTGTAACTTTCCAATTTGAGTCTATGCATTTCTAATGTATCCAGTTTGGACAATTTTCTCAATTGCAATTCCATTTATGTGTCCTGTACATGTCTACAGAAAAGCTAAAAAACATTCATATGCAAAGCCATGCATGCATGTTGTGTGTCTGTCTGCGCACATGTGCCAGTTTGAGTTGTAAACGTCTGAGTTGGAACAGAAGAAACTGTATAACGGTTGTACCAATACAGGATGGGCTTCAAAAGTCATCATCATACTAATAAAACAATAGTAATTCAAGTAATTTTTTCACTAAAATAGGTCATAGTGAGTAACGTCCTACACGTTACTATATTTTTGTGAAAACAACCATTAATGGACCCAGGGATTTTTGGAGACTTCGCTGAGCTGGTGAATGGCTGTTGGAAGAAACAATACCAGTATCTTTTATCTGAATCTAAACCTTTTGCTTCGTTTTTGAGTTCTACAAAGAATCCTGGAGACTGTGACCTCTTGGTGATATTGAAAATATACATCTCATTTGATGAAAATTCCACAAGCACTGCAGGTAAACATTCTCAATACCTAATAGAAGCTCTTACCTGGCTTTTGGTTGCCGCAACCTTTGCAAACAGTGCTTGGGACACTTTAGCACGCTTCATTTCCTGCTGAATCTCATCATAAATGGAAGCATTAATGTTCATGGTATTGTTCTCTGGTTTCCCATTCCTCTCAGTGGCAATAGTAGCTGTTTTCACCTACAAAACATTTTGAGCA
Organism: Chrysochloris asiatica; assembly: GCF_000296735.1. Classification (NCBI taxonomy): domain Eukaryota; kingdom Metazoa; phylum Chordata; class Mammalia; order Afrosoricida; family Chrysochloridae; genus Chrysochloris; species Chrysochloris asiatica. Next base: position 2,046,151 of record NW_006408785.1, read on the forward strand.
TGACTGTCAGTTTTCATTAACCTAACTGTCTTGAAGCTTTTCAGGCTCAGCATCCAAACTGGACATAGCTGCTCCTTTTATGATCAAGGTGATCAACAGTGGAGTCATTCACCATTAGCTACCACCTCGAGATCAGACTGCCTAAGATCAGGAAGTCACATTTTTACAGGTGATCGCATCTGTAATATGACAGCAACCGCCAGCTGACAACCAGGAATTATAATGCCATCAAGTAAGTTTTCTGGACAACGCCAATTGTTCCAAAGAATTGAAAACCCTAAACTAATTGTTTCCCAATTACCTTCCACTGCAATCCTAACAAAGGAAACTCACAATTAAAGTCGTAATGCACGCTGCTGTGTCTTTATCAAGTGCCCTGTGCCTAATACAGACAATTGCATCACTAATAGCTATTACATACTATGGCCTTTTTAATTTTATACCCTTTTTTATGCCTTTTCCTCTTATGTTTCATTTAAAAAATCTTCCATAACAAAGCCATTTGCAGAGCTACATATTTAAATCTTCTATCCATCCATGAAACAGGTAGAGTGCCTTGCTTAATTATCATAAAGGCTGGTTGCATTTTACATGTGCATGTCCAAGCTGTTCTGTATAATTATTTCATCTTTTCCTGGCACCCCTGTACATAACTATTTCCTTTGGACTTGTGGAACCAGACAGTAAGAAAATGTTTCATGATATTTAGCAGAATATTACTGTAAGATAAGAAAACATAGTAAGTGCCTTTACAAGTATATTCAAATGTCTAAGGCCAAGCGAGCTATCAGTATGGATAGCAATACCTTTTGTAAGAACGACAAGCAGATAGCAGCAGAGAAATGCAATGAAACTTTAGGGGGGGAAATCAAATTTTAATTTCAAAATTTACTAAAATTATTATTAACCTTTAAAACTCTAAATTTAATTTTGATTTTACAATTATAAGAACTGGTCTGGAAGAATTCCTTATGTACTATGACGCGGTTTATTTACTGGGAAATTGATGAAAATGATAAATTACAACTGACGCAAGACCACGCTTTTCCCAGTAAAATGATACATTAAGGACCTCATTACTTAGTGTTCTTTACAGAACTCAGCTTTTTGTTCCTCTAGAAACTTACCATCTTGGACGATTTTTCACACATAATATGAACATGATAGTAAATGAACTGTGCTTTAGGATAAACAAATGATTATTGACACTAAAGGCCATTACCCCAATCCCCATCCATGCCTACAAATTCTGCAAGTCTTCCAGGTTCCTTTCACTCTGCCTTATGATTGTTGTTAAGTGCTGTCAAGTTGGTTCTGACACCTAATGACACCTAGTGGGACTTCCAAGGAGCAACTAGTACGTTTGAACTACCAACCTTGTGGTTCGCAGTCCGGTGCTGATCTAACACTGCCACACCATGATATTTGGCATAAAGAGAAGAAGTTGTACTTTGTGATTCAGTTCTCTGCATTCAGGGAGTGAGTCCCATTTAAAATACACCTTCTGAATCCGTCTAAACCTAGCCAGTTAGTGAAACAATTCACCTCTTACTTATCTCGAGGAGGCAGCTAGATTCTTCCAATATGACATTACCCTTTTAAACACTTAAAAGAATAACTCAATGAAATGGTAATGCCGCAGGCCTGATGGGAAGACATGGAAGGAGAGGCTGGACCACTAACAAACTTTTACTGGGCCTCATTTGCCTCTCCTAAACAATGAAATGAGGATGGGAACAGCAAGAGACTGAGTCAGAAGATCCCCAAGTTCGCACTGTAGCTCTGTGACTCTGGTTAGCCAGAGCCCTCACATTAGTACAAGTACATTAACGACTGGGGGCCACTAAGAAGGCACACAGGGCTTTGAAACAATAATCTGCTAAACACCACTTTAGGAGCCAGAAGAGTTAAAGCATTACCATAAATTGCCTACAAAGTTGCTTTGGTGAGATTCACAACTTTGCTCTGGGGTGGTCTTGCTTAGAGGCAGAGGGATAGATTTGATTACCCCATGGGGTCCCTTTTAATACTTATTTTTCTCACTACTAAAATGAAAGAGAAAAGAAAAGCCATTTCAATCGCTTTGAAAATTGAACAGTATGGAAATGGAGGCATGAAGTCCAGTGCCTTGAAAAGAATCCATTACTTTACTAGCATTCTGCTTAGCAATATCTAAGAGAGCAGGCTTTGAAAACTTTGTGTTATGGTATGTTTTAAAAATAATTTCCATTCTTTTGTAAAAACTATATTTAAGAATTTATCTTTAAGGTGGGCTATAATCATTTGTTCCAACCCTATGATTTTGCTTTGAAAAATGTCTTCGGTCTACTTTTTTAAAAAAATAAAGCAATTATAACTTTAACCAAAAAGCAAGAATTTAAAATCATCTAAAAAAATCAAATAATTCTTTCTTAGTAGCCAGCACAATCAAAAAGTGAAAGGCAAGTATGCACGAAACATTAAAAAATGTGAGCACAACTTCTATAAAATATAAAGCAAGAAAAAAATCTGTATTACTCATTTTAAAACTATTTAGAAAGGCTCTTCTTTCCCAGCTTGTTGAACCAGATAGACATCTTATCACAGATAAGCTATTAGAATTCTGGAATCACATTTTTACCTAAACACAAACTATTGCTTTAGGGGAACTGACTTGGACAGTGTTTCAAAACTATGAAAGCTGAATTTTTCCCCAGGTAAAAATGGAAACAAAAATCTTTTATACCTCACTCTACTAAGTACTATTTTAGCTTAGAAGAAAAAAAAAAAATCTTCTTTAATCCTGGTTTAGCTTTTAATATTATATCACACATTAAAATTCATAAAGTAGTTCATTCCAGGCAAAACAAACTGCTCTTCAGCTCTTTTCCGCAAATGGCACAGGAGGTAAAATAAATGCAGTTGCTTTCCGAATAGCTTTTATCAAGGTAGGACATTCAACTCCATCATTACAAAGGTACCGGGAAGTAGCTAAGACCAGGAGGTTCTACTTCTGGAGTCCTGGTGTGGCGCTGTGGGTTAATGCGCCAGACTGCAAAACCATTTGAACTGCAAGGTCGGAGTTCAAGCTCATCAGCTGCTCCTTGGAAACCCTATACAGGGTCGCTATGGGTCAGAATCAATTCAACAGAACTAAACAACAACAACATGGGGATAGGGTGCAGTCTAGGGCCTGCTTTTTATTCCACGACAATTGTGCATTGGAACTCTTATTTCCCACGAAAACTCTATTTTGCTACTATCTGGACTACAGAACGCAACCAATCATACTTTTAGGTTACATAAAATGGACTCTGGAGTTTTGGTGGCGATGTAGGATAAGCACTGGACTGCTAACCCCAAGGTCAGCAGTTCAAACCCACCAAAGATAAGGCTATCTGCTCCTAATAAGATTTATAGCCTCAGAAACCTATAGGGTGTTATGAGTCAGAATCTCAACAACACAGCAGCTGACAAGAGCAAAGTGAACTCTACTGTGGCCTTGATTGGTGAGAGAACTGCTCACAAGTACACAGCACCTACACACAACATAGGTGTTTATATAGTTTTAATAATAATCATGACCATAATAAAGGCTGACATTTATTAGTTGCTTATTTGTGCTGGGCATTATTCTAACATCTATTTAACCTGCATATTAACTCTGAGTAGATACTTAAAAGTTGAGAAATCTTAATACAAAGAGGCTAAATTTAGCTTATTAAGGTCCAGTTTTTAGGAGCTAATAGTTTTATCATTATTTTTCAAAATATGCATATAATTTTTTTTTTTTTTTTTTAAGTTATGTTATGCAGGGAATGTGCTGTTCTGAGGCATTTTTATTGGTGATGAAAAACAGTCTTTACTCTCCAATGAGACTGTCTTGAGAACCATGGTTCTTTTTTCCCCCATTTACAGGAACAAAATGAATGATTTTCCATATCTGGACTTATAAAAGTTCTAGAGCTTTTACAAAATGGCAATTAATGGAAGGTACTTTGAAGCCTGTTCAGTGAGCTCTCAAAGCAATGCTATTAAAGGACGGATAACAAACACAGAACTTTGGTCAAGTGTTAAATTAAGTCCCTGCCTAGAACTAAATCTGATATTAAGAAGAACCGAATTATAGGATAGACATCTACCATATTAATTATATATTTCCTATATGAACTTTGTACATTTTCTAAAGCAATGTTACAAAATATCACTTTTCTTTAGAAGAAACCCAAGAATTACAGATGCAAAAAACAATTACGTAGCTAATTGAAAGTTACGTTGATAATTACAGATTTTCAAAAGCCCTCAGAAATTCTTAAAATTAATTTAGCTACAAAAGACAGACAAGAACCTACAAATAAAACCAGAGCAAGCACACTCCTAAGGTAGAAATTATCAATTTAAAACTGAGCTATTCCATGAAAAGGAGAATCACCATGTAAAGGTGATTATTAATAAAATCCTTCTCTTGTTAAATCATCTGGAAATTGTGTTCAGTATGTTGTTGTTATTCTTAAGTGCTGTGAAGTGGTTCCAACTCATAGCGACTCTGTATGGAGTTTCTGAGGAGCTGCTGGTGAGCTTGAACTGCCAACCTTGTGATTCAAACCAACCCTGCAGTTTAGCGAGCGCATTAACACACAGTGTCAAACCAGGGCTCCTAGCTCAGTATGATAGCTAGAAAAGAAACCACTAAGGCCAGGAGGTATATATTTACATGTATGGAGATCTGGTGTTGCGCTGTAGAGTAAGCACTGAACCACTGCTAACCACAAGGTCGGCGATTCACACCCACCAGCTGTTCCCTCAGAAACCCTACACAGGATCGCTATGAGACTGCACTTGACAACAATGAATGGAACAGGCTGTTTTTCTCCAGTCCTAGAGATGCCAGATTGTACGAAACCTTCCAAAACACGCATTATTTGTCAAGCATTTAATGTAGGATAAGCACTGGACTATGAATCACAGGGTCAACATTTTGAGTCCACCAGCTGATTCATGGAAGCAAGATGAGGCTTTCTGCTCCTGCAAAGACTTACAGTCTGGAAAACCCTATTCAGGGTCATTATAAGCTGGAGTCGATTCCATGGTACTTAACAACAACATCAGGATAATGATCTTGCACATACTGTTCTTGCTAGTCTAACAATAAAGTTTCCTATACTCTATGACAAAGAGATCATTCCTCTAAAATAAGTTGGCTTGCATTTTAAAAAAACAACTTAAATAGGAGATTTAAAAAATTTGACTAAATGTCAGACTTGGTGTTCTCATTTTTCTCACACCAAAAAGTTGGTACAAAAATTCAATGAATTCAGATTTACTGGCCACTCCATGGGAGAAAGATGAGGCTTTAGGCTCCTGTAAAGATTTTTAGCCTCGGAAACCCTACACAGGGTTGTTATGAGTCGGAACCAACTCGGTGGCACACAACCACCACAGCACCATGTATGTGAAAGTGCTTATAAAACTGTTAATCATTATAAAATGCAAGGTATTCTAATTTTTTGCATTGAGACATTAATTTGTGAAAATGTATTTTCTGCAAGCAAATCTGGCTCAGAGCCTAGCCACAAGACACAGCACATGGCAAGGTCGTCCCTGGGGGAAAGAGTTCAGGAGGAGATCATGCATGGCCACCTGAGTGGGGATTGCCCATAGCTTTGATGACTCCTGAGGCTGATCTAGTCTCCCCATGTAAGATATGGATAGAAGCTACAGTCAGGGCATCATTAAAACCAGGGAAGTCTCTTCTTGAAGATGCATGTAATCCCATTCCCTCAAATGTTTATTAGGTCCTTGGTCTGGTATGCCCCGAGGGCACTGCAAACCATCTTGGTGTGTGGCGTTACTCCATAGGAGAGGATCCAAGAGAATCCAGTCTTTCATATCTAAAGATGAATTGGGTCTTCTGTGAGCCAGTGAGGACCTCTGCCTGCAACATGTAGTTAACAAAGAATTCAGAGTTCGGGGCCAGTCTTGTCTCAAAACAAGTCAATTTCAAGTTTTCTTCTTTTTGGAAGAAATGAAACTTGCAGTATTACATAACCTCTTCTCTTACTGATAAAATTTCCAAAGGACCAAATTATACAGTTTGTTTCTGTATTCAGTTGTCTTCATTTTTTTTGTTATTCTGTTTAGTCATGTGTCATAAACATATTAAAGGCTTACATGTGGTATACCGGATTCCATTTTAAAACATTTGATTTCTTCAGATGCAAAACAGTACTAATTCTACTGATCTATAATGCGTTTTCCCAAAATCTCCAGTACTTGTTTGCACTGATAATACTTTTAATACATTAAGAATTTCTTCTAAGACATAATTTATTATATCATCATTAAAGGGCAAAATGTGAACAAATTGGTAGTGAGCTCTATTAAAATAAGGTTAAGTAATGCAAAGACATTCTCTATGAGGCAAATAAGATACTTTAAAGATTTATGTTAGAGCAATAAAATAATATTATACACTCACTCTGATAATCATTCTAGAATTTGTTTAGATGACCTGCAATACTGCATTAATGGAAACAGTTTTATCTTTGCAAGTCTCGCTTTGAATTTCTACAAATCTTACATATGTTCATTGTTGCTCCCCCAGCTAAGGGTTTTTAATATCAACCTCTTTTGAGAACAGTGAAGTGTAGTTCAATCAGTTAATCAGAATTGAGGCCAAAATAAATTACATACATTTATCAACAAATGTAACCTTTAAATACATATATACTACCCAATAACACCTAATGGTGTATGAGAAGATGTATCACTTAATAAAGGAGCTCTGGTAGTGGTTACGAGTTGGGCTGCTAACCTCATGGTCAGCAGTTCGAAACTACCAGCAGTTCCGTGGGAGAAAGATGAGGCTTTCTGCTCCCATAATGATTTACAGTTTCGGAAACGCTATGCAGGGTCGCTATGAGTTAGAACCGACTCCACAGCACACGACCAACATCACTTAATAATGAGAATGAATAGTAATCTGGCTCAACAAAAATTGATGAGTAAAGATAACAGAATCACATCTGAAGAACAAATAAAGCATTAAAATCTTGGGAAAGTTAGGAAACAAAAGCTATACTAAAAAACTACTAAGTCAAGCACTTGAATACATTTTTTTAAAAAGAAAAAAGTTCAATGGTGAAGTTTATATTGGTCTAAAGTAAGCCATTATTTTGTCAGTATTGCAGATTAAGTAATGAGTAAAATAACTCTCTGCCCAGAGGCCCTTTAGTAATGACTATAGCGAAAAAAGTTACCTAGTGATGGTATATTAACTCTAATCTACCGGCAATGCAAACTTAGTGTTAAACCAAATTCAAAGTTGAATTTGTTTTCTTTCTTTTTTAAGGTTTTTATTGTGGATTGAGTGAAAGTCCACAGGGGAAGATCATCAGTTTTATATTCAACAAATCATACACCTTGTTTCATAACAATGACTATAATCCCCTCCAAGTACCATCACTTAACAGTATTCCTCTCCATTTACTTTAACTCTTTAAAAAAAAAACAAAACACAAACACTCAAAATTACATAATAATTTATACCACACCAAAGGACACATTCTCCAAGTCTGCCTCCTGACCACCAGTTCTTAGTCCCTCTCTTCCCATGAATCTAGAGTCCTCAGCCTCTCCCCCGCTCTCCATGTACCCATCTCTGCCTCTGTCTCTGGTGTCGCTGCTTCTTTGCATAAGGTTCCACATTCTGCTTGTGCTCTTCTCCCTTGATGTTCCTAGGGTCCTGTTTCTGGACTGTTAAGATTAACCACTCCCCTGTTTTTGTTACAAAACTTCTACCTGTACAATTGTGACATTCACAATTAGTCATGATAACAATTACTCAATACTGAATCATAAGAATCTTATCCCCATCTCTTTTCACCAGACCCATCTACGCAAGATAAAAACTACTCAGTGGGGACTCTTTCTTCCCCCACACACTCTTAAACTCCCTCTTGAAACCTTGTAAGCCAGTCACTTCATGCCTTTATCGCCCCCTCATTTTAGGTAGCCAATGTCTAAGTTGCCCGTCTCTAGCTACCCTGTGTACAGAGGTGACAGCATTGATACTTGATGTGAAGACTCCTTCCCTTTCTGTTGGTTTAGAGTTACTACCTCCATGAGTGTAGGTCAAGTTCATCAAATTGTAGCCATTTACCCTTGTTTCTTTTATTAATGGGAAATTTTTTTTTTTAATCTCCCTCTAGTCAAGTTCTGAATATCAAGCCACTGAGGCTAGGTCAAATGGGAACTGTCTGCAAGTTTGGGTGTTCTTGTGCATACCCCTCACTTCCTATCAGCTCTAGCCCTCTGTGGCTATGTCCTTGGCTATGGGCTCAGGTGTCCCCAGGTCTCACCACACTTTCAACCAACTAGCCCTTCCTCCTCTCTCTCTCATCTCCAGGTCAACGGGAGTCAATAGATTGGAGTTGAACTCAGCCCATTTGTTCATTGCTGCCTTTCCCCCTGTTCCACTTACCAGTAGACCAATGTGGTCACCAGCAAGCTTACATGCCTGTTCATGTGTTCCCTTTGAGTTTCTCTTATAGGGGAGTTTGTCCTGAAGGAACTGGATTGCTTGCCTTCAGGGCTTCCTGATGAACAGCTTGCTTATTCTTGTAGTAGCCAGTCATGCTAACATTTTTGTTTTGTTTTTTTCCTGATGCTCTTTCTTTGAAGATGCATCTTCTGTCACTCTAGTTGTTCCAGGCTGGTCTGCTTGTCCTTTCTAGTGGGAATGTCCCACCTCAGAAGGTTCTGGATGGGACTCAGGATTCCACCTAGGTCCTATGCTCTGCAAAGGCTCTGCAAGAGGCCTATTTCACTGGGCAAGTTCTAGAACCCCTTTGAAGTATTCCAATCAGTTATAGGCTGAAGATAGAGCTTACAAGTTTTCTATAATCATGTTTCCCAACATTCCTTTCTGTCCCACTCAAGTGTCTATTTTACAATAGTAGGCTAAGGAACCAATATTCATAAGACAGTCAAGCATGTTAGTATTATTTCCCCTCTTCAAACTATGCCTAGATCCCTCCCACAGAGCCTTGTTGTTTTAAGCTTGAGCATGCATCACTATTTACCTCTGGCCCACTTAGGCCATGCAAACCTGTCTCAGTTCTTCCACCTCCTCCCCCTTCTTGTACTGCCTTCCTCAATAACTGAACTAAACCGCCCACCTCAACCCCACCATTGCAGTTACCTTATATTCCATTAACTCTTCCCTCCATTTAAGAAAGTCTATTTTATCCTGTAATCTACCTGACCTTCTCACCACCTGGATCTCTGTTCCTCTGTGTTTACCTACTTTCACATCATAATTGTTTTGATCACAGACTGACCTCCCAGATCCTCTGTTCTTATCATTTTATTCTGTTCTTGATGCTTCCATTTGTCGACTGAGTTCAGGGTGATGCTGCCATGTACATCATTTTCTGGTTGTTGTCTGTTCTTGTTGGTTCTCAGTCCACAGAACCTCCTTCAGGATGTTTTTCATTGCAGAATTGACTTTGGCAAAGTCCCTTAACATCTGTTTATCTAGGAATGTTTTGATTACACCATTGTATTTGATTGAAAGCTTTGCTGGGAACAGGATTATTGGTTCGCAGTTTTGTTTTGTTTTCTTTCAGGGTTTTATATATGTCTCCCCATTGCCTTCTTGCCTGCATGGTTTCTGTTGAGAGATCCGAGCTTTATCTGATTTGCTTACCTTTGTATGTTATACGTCTCTTTTCCCTAGCTGCTTTCTGGATTTTGTCCTTATCTCTGATTTTGGAGTGCCTGATTATAAAATATGTCTTGGTGATTGTCTTTTAGGGTCTATCCTTCTTGGGGTTCGTTGAACTTCTTGAATGCTTATCCTTACGCTTTTCAGGATGTTAGGAAAATTTTCTTTTAGAAACTCTTCAACTATCTCTTCTATGGACTTGTGTGATTCTTCCTGTTCTAAAATGCTGATACTTCGTAAGTTATATCCTCTTCATGTTGTCCAATGTGAATCTTAAGCTTTCTTCAGATTTTTTAAAATCCTCTTTTGTGTTTGCTTTTCTATCTTAGTAGTGTTGAGAGATTTATCTTTTAGCTCACTAGTTCTGGCTTCTATCTCTTCAATTCTACTCCTTTGCCCTTTCAGTGTATCATCCATTTCTGCTATTCTATTATTAATTGTTTGGACCTCTTTCTGTAGGTTTTGAATTGTTTCCAATGCTGTATATCTTATTTGATTGTTCCTGTAGCACTTTCCTGACTTCTTCCTTATTTCTCTCAACTCCATTGTATAGTGTTTTGATACATTTTATAATCATTTTTCTGAATTCCTTCTCAGGCATTTCCAAAGCCTGCCCTCCTTCCAGTATGGAGTGTAGGTCTACTTCCAGCTCATTTGTCTCAGTCACTTTATCTCGTTTCTGGACATGTGCTGACATAGTCATCTGCTTCTGTTTTTCAGGCATATTCAGGGATTAGCTGTGGCCTTAATACTTAGATGGGTGTTTATTTTGGTATTTTTTATGCTTTCTGATTGCCTCCAGGTAGATGTGATCAGGAAACGGGCTTCCCTTTTCACTCCTCCTAAGAAATTTCAAGATGTCACCGTTGGTCACTATGATGTAACTCAGGGTTTAATTTTCAACCTATTTCCCTTTTAGTCTGCCTGTCCCACTCCATAATTCCTGTTCAGGCCTTTTTCCTAGTGCTGAACAGTTCAGGGCCGGCTGTGGCCGTTTTGCACTGCCATTTGGTTTTAAGTGGAAATTGTCACTTTAAATTTTGTGGAGATCTCTGCACATGTGTAGTGAACCCTCCAGGTGGGGAGGTGGAGTGTCCACTCGCTCAGGCACCCCCTCTAGTCACCAAAATGGAGGTGCACAGCCAATGACAAACCAATGACACACAAAAAAGAATGTCCACACCTTTATCTCCACAGTTCTGTCAGGTGTCCGTGGCTGCTCTGATCCTTCCCTTGTTCGGTCTCACCCATGATGCCGGCTTGGAGAGCAGCTGAGCATGTTGGATTAGAAAGCAATGGATTGCTTGCTTCTGCTACAAATTCCCCTAGCTGTAAGCCTTCCAACCTTCTAAATAGTCATTTATATGTGGTTCAGAGTTCTGGGACCAGCCTGTGAGGCTGCTTGGTCCGGTATTCTGTGTTGTTGCTAAAGGAATTACTGCATGTCTACCCTTTCCACCATCTTCTTTGTTCTCTTTTGTTGCTTTTTTAAAATTGAATCATTCTTATAAAAGTCAGACATATAAATATCTGTTAAAAGCAGCACTAGGTTATATATATATATATATATATATGTATGTATGTATAAACAGAGATACTACAGAGATACCACAAGCTTTCACAAGCAGATATTTAGTCAGTTTAGGAAGCTAGAAGTTTTAATTCAGAACGTCACCTCTAAGAGAAGGGTTTCTTTCTGTGTCTGGAATTTTCCTGCCCGAAGGCACTCAGCTCTCTCTATCTACTGGGGTCAGCCTCCATGCAGCCTCCAGGTTCTGCTGCACAGTTCATCTGCTGCTGCTTCTCACCATCTGTGCCGTTGCTGGTATTACAGTACTTCGCTTCCTTCTGAGTACTCACCAGAATTTTTTTCTGATGGCCATAATTCTACCTACAGTCTCTTCAAGGCAATCTAGAGTTATATTATTGAAGCCTATTATTAGGTACCTTAAAACGCTTCCTGCCTCTACCCATTACTCAATTCCAAAACCACTTCCACATTTCAGTTATCAGGTCCCGGAGCTCTGGTAGTATAGTGGTTACGAATCGGGCTGCAAGCTGAAAGCTCAGCAGTTTGAAACTACCAACTGTTCCACGGGAGAAAGATGAAGCTTTCTGCTCCCATAAAGATTTACAGCCTTGGGAACCTTACATAGGATCGTGATGAGTCGGAATCGACCCAACGGCACATAACCACCACCACCACCACTCTTGTGGAGGAATCAAAGTCTATCTTAGTTATCTAGTGCTGCTATAACAGAAACACCACATGCTTTAACTGACTTTTATTCTCTCACAATTTAGGAAGCCAGAAATCTGAATTCAGGCTATAAGCTCTAGGGGAAGGCTTTCTTTCTCTATCAGTTCTGGGAGAAGGTCCTTGTCTCCTTTCTGTATCTGTGGGCCCAATACTCCTTACAGATCTCCATATGTCTTGGCATCCTCCAGAGTCTAAGTGGTGTCAATTCAGGAAACTCGGGCCCAAAGGATGTGCTCCACTTCTGATTCTTTCTTAGTGGTACTGAGGTAAATTCATCTCTGCTGGCTTCTCTCTTTTTAATCTTTTTTAAGATAAAAGGTGATGCTGGCCATACTCACAGAAACTCCCCTACAGTGGAGCAGATCAAGGCTATGACCTAAGTAAAGGTGTTGCATCCCACCCTAATCCCCTCACAATTGACTGGCTGATCATACCCGATCACAACATAAGGGATGATTACATCCCAAACCACTGAGAATCATGAGCCTATCAAGTTATCAATTACTTTAGGGGGGGGTATATACCACAAGGTCAGTAGTTCGAAACTACCAGCTGCTCTGCATGAGAAAGATGAGGCTTTCTGCTCCTGTAAAGATGGACAGCCTCGGAAACTCTGAACAGGGTCGCTATGAGTTGGAACCGACTCCACGGCACATAACAACAATAGTTCAACTCATGACATAAATACATGTGTATGTGTGTGTGTGTATAAAGCTCCATGGTGGCATAGTTGTTAAGTGATGGGCTAACTGAAAGGTTGGTGGCTTGAACCCCCTACCTGCTCTGCAGGAGAAAGGTGTGGCAGTCTGCTTCAGTAAACATTATGAACTTCGAACTCCTATGGGGCTGATCTACTCTTTATGTCTCAGAATCAAATGGGCAGCAACAGGTTTGGTTTGGATATTTATATGCACACACACAAACATACATGTACAAGTGCCTCACATTTTTATCTTCAGAGATATTTTACAGATCAAACTCAAGAATTTTTTTGTGTAGGTATGTGACTATGAATGTATATCACAACTATTCCTTTCTGCTAGAGAAACATCACTTTCTTATTCACAATTACAGCAATGATTTCCTTATCAGATCCTGTAGGCATTAAGACCTGAACAATTTTGATTAAATAAAAGTTAAGATTAATTGTTGTGACATTGCTTTAAAAATCTTTTAAAAATGTTTTCAGAACAGTATAATAAGCAGTTTAAGGTCCTCAGCAAGTAGCTGAATGTTTTTTTCTATTCCTTATTTATGCAGCATCTGTAACCACTTTTTCTTTAGTGTTGAATGACTTCTTTTTTTGTGTTGCCACACTTGGAAACGTAGGATGTTTTTTTACTACTGATAAAGGAAATTAACATCAAAACCATTTTATGACGACACCATTATATGGATACTGTATTTTGAATTTGTAGTCTATATTGCATATTTATCCAAGTTTTCTGTTGCTGCTGTTAAGTGACATTGAGTAGTTCTAACTCATAGCAGCCCTGTATAGGGTTTATTTCATCGATAGCCTTGCGGTTGACAGTCCAGTGCTTACCCTACAGCTTCACACCAGGACCCCGATCCAATTATAACTGATTTTAATTTTAAGAGTGGTGCATGTCACAACTTAAATGTATAAAAATCACATTTGTACATGGATTTTGAGCCTAACCATTATCAAATAGTATCCGCTGAAAAGTAATTTCTTGAATTCTCATAACTGTCTTCAGACTACATTTTAAATGTTGACTAGAAAATAATAATAATATAGGTTACAAATACAAAGTTACCTGGAAGGTGATTTTTCTTCTTTCTAAAAAGTGCAAAAATCTGGAAAAATAGAGTAGGTGCCTATTTCTGGGAATATGGACAGAATTCCTTATCAGGCCTATTTAAAACTGCCTTCAAGGATTGTATTAAACTTAATTATGAAAGATTACAAACGAGATGATGTGTAATTGGTACCAGCTGCAGTTCGTATTGGAAAGCATAAATACAAATGAAATTACTTATTTTTTTTTAATTTATTTACTATTCAAATGACAGTTCTAAACTAGTAGGGATAAAATTGACTTTACTTTTTCTCCTATTTGGTTTTAAATATTCCTTTACTTCATAACGGTTGTTGTTGTTAAGTGCCATTAAATCGGTTCTGACTCCTAGTGACCCTGTATAGGGATTCTGAGGCTGTAAATCTTTATCAAATGTTGTTGTTGTTGTTGCTGAGCAGCTAGACTCATCTTTCTCCTAAGAGAGCACATTATGGGCTCAAACTTTTTATCTTGTGGTTAGCAGTCCAGTGCTTATCCTATAGAGCTACAGTGCTCATTGATAACAGTAGTTATTAACTCATTCAACGATTACTTCCACTACCCAAAGAAACCATACAATGAAGAAGCGCAAGCAATTTTATTCCCTTTCTCTAATTAGTAGCTTATTATCTTCATATCAGAATTAGCAACTTGGGATCAAATTCTCCTCAAGCAATTCCATGGAATTATAATTTTAAAAAACCTACATATACAACAATCTATCCATCCATCTATAGCTGAGATTCTTCCTCAAGCATAAAACAAGCAAAAAAGATAAAAAAGAAGGGCCAATGAAGAGCAAGGTGGAAAGGGCCACGTCACCTGTGGAGGGCGGCTGGGAGGTGTGCTTATCAGGGGGGCAGGACCCATAGCGGAGGCAGCATTCAGGCTCCTTTCCCTTTCGTCCTGGTAAATTCGGTCTCTTTCAGCTTCTGGTAACTGTAGGAAGTTCTGCATGGCCCGAAGATTTACCAGCAAAGACTGGGATGCAGTTTTGGGGTCCTCTTCCTTTCTGAGGATTTCTGAAAGCAAGCCCTGCAGGAAAAGAAATGCACAGGGTAAGCCTGCTCCAGGGCTTTGCGAAGCCATCAGTGATTCTTCCCTTTTCTTTTCTACTCTGTTTAGAAAATGAACAGTCAGAGGCATTAATTCTGCATAGGAATATATTAGTTACAACTGAAGTAGTAGAGAAGAGAGCCTCAATTGTATTCTTAATTTTATTAAGCATCTGCTTTACATATAACATAAACTGAAACTGCCTAATTGGTCTCCTTCCTTTGAGTAGCTTAACTTGCCATGAAATCTTTCACAGAGAGGCGATCGAGGGATGTTAAGAATAAATGAAATCCTCATAATACAACAGCATTGAAGTGTGTATTTCTCAAGCTTGCTAGACAAAGACAGTGGAATGGCAATAGTCTAATATGTAAAGATACAAAGCCTTTTCTAGAGATGTAGAACTTCCAAAGAAAACAAATGAATTATAACCCATTTTTACAAAGACAACTACTATAAAATGTCACCAGAGATTAAAGCAGTTTTTTCACAAATAATATTTTAAGTTATTCCTTAATATTAAATTACAGTAAAACCTGCAAAAGCCACAACCTGTGTAAGGTGGAAACCTGTCACTGAAGAAAAACGCAGATATTTTACATCAAAACGATAGGAAAATGGTAAGCCTGCACCCCACCAAAGGTGGAAAACTTGTGAGGCCTGGAAAAACAAGGTAGTCCTATTGAGTTGCAGGTCTCACAGTTTTCACGGTGCTAAAGGCAAGGACACCAAGTGTGTCTTTCCATTTAAAGGACACCACACAGATTCCTGCAGATGACTGTAAGTAGGACTGTGCTATATATCACAGTTGGGTACATACAGTATAAAATCATCATCCATTTTAAAAACAAATTGTTATTGCTAGTTTGAGGGTGCTACTGAGTGGGGTTCTGACTCATAGCAACCCCATATGACAAAGTAGAACTGTGTTACAGCGTTTTCATGGTTGTAATCTTTTACTGAAGCAGACTGCCAGGTCTGTTTCCCATGGAACCGCTGAGTGAGCCTGAACTGCCAACCTTTCGGTTAGAAGGTTTAAGTGCTTAATTTTTACACCACCAGAACTCCTTAAACATAATTATAGGCTGGTATTTTAACAAGAACCTCCAATAGGCTCATGGAACTTAAGATTCAATTTTAAAGTTTTTCACTCAGTACACGCTAAGAGTCGGAACCGACTTGACCGCACTAACAACAAACTGAAACCAAAAATCTGGAAACGACCTCAACTTTCAGTTTCATCAGGAAGAGATATGACTAAAGAATGAAAAGGCACAAGGCCTTCCATTTGTAATACTGACAAAGTGATGCTGCAGTTGCGTTTACACAAGTGCAAAACATTCAGGCAATTTAACTAAAATTCAAGCACACAATCACCCAGCTATTTAATTTGCACAATGCCAACTAACTAGGTTGACTGTTTTTGACGTCCTTTATTAAAACCAAAAAGTAAAGATCTCAAAAATAATTCCAAGATAGGTAAAAATCCTTCACCTCCAAAGTGTATTAAAAATGTATTTTAAAATGTGCACGGCAAAGCAAAATATACCAACTACACAGAAACAGACAGGCAAACACACATTATCCACAGTATGTTAAAAATATATCATTATTATGTACCTACAAGTCAATCCCAACCCATAGCGGCACCATAGAGCAGAAAAGAACTGCCACATGGGATTTCTTAGGCTGTAATCTTTATGACAGTGTGGTACCAGAGTATAAGCACTTAACTGCTAACCACAAAATCGGCGGTTCAAACTCATCAGTCATTCTTATAAAACCCTATACAGGGTCGCTATGAGTTGGAACAGACTCAAAGGCAATCAACAAGAATCTTTATGGTAGCAAATTATGACTTTTATCCCACCAAATGACTGGTGAGTTCCATCCTTCGGGTTAGCAGCTAAGCATTTACTCATTGTGCCACCAGGGCTCCTTTGTTATTAATACAATTTTTTTGAGTAAAATAACCTAACATTCATTTTTGTCATCCTAGCACAATGTCTACCATATAAGTGTTTGATAAGTAGTTACTACATGTATTAACACTAAAGGTATTCACACCACCCACAAGAAGCAAGAAAATACTGAAAACTAATGATCAAAACTTAGGAACAAAATATGCTACCAATGAATAAACTTTTGGTAATCATCAGTACTCAGCATAGAACTTCAAAGAAAAATTACGGGGCATTCTGTGAGATATTTATCTATGCTAATTGTTCAAAGATCCAATATGGAGCATTACAGTATTTGGGAAATGTGAAATTAGACATTCACAAATTTTAAATAACGAAGTAATAGATCCTATATTTCTATTAAAAAGGTTGCTTGATACAGCAGAGAACTATAGTGAGGAAAAGCAAATACATGAAATAATTCATACAGATATTCTCACTGAAGTCGCAATTGCTAACATGAGACTACGTCACCACTGCATGGATTAAAATAGAAGACAGCATGTCATCCTGCAGAGAATTTAGCAAACTCTCTAGCCATATTTTAATGTTGGCATGACTTTCTGTTTGAGCATACAAGTGTTTTAGGGACAAAGCATTTTATTTCTATTTAAAATGAATTATTTTAATGCATCAACTGCAGTTTTTCTGCCTTGAATATGTTGAAGTTCTGAAATAATATTTCAAGCTCTTGAATATTCTAGAACTGCTTAAAGCAGCCAGTGTAGACAGTCTCAGGTGTTTTAGAAACCTTTGGGGGTTTTTTGTTTTTTTTTTTTTGGCCCAGCTTCCAATGAGGGGAGTGCCCCCTGGTGGAAATGCTTGAAAATATTGTTAGGAAGTATTTGATTAGTGTGTTAATTAAAAAAAATATTTATCTCTTTAGAATAATTCTGTATGAAAAATGTTTATTATCAGAACTCAAATATGGGAATGTGTATTTCAGTCCTATGTAGTCCACTGTTACTGGAATAGCTTTATCTATGGATTCAAGATAGTTGTGGCCTGTTTTCCATTCTCCATTGTTGAAAATATAGGGTAGACTTGTCAAGTTAGGTTCAACTCTTTGTTGTAATCCTCCATGGGCAGATATTAAGAAGGACCTTTACCATTAAAGTCTTTATTTTTTTTGCTGAAAAATAGTATTTCAAGGACCTCATATACCTTACTTGCCATCTCCTAGAACATGCTGAAATATTATGATTATAACATATAATCAATATTGTTGCCCTTGTAGCACAGTGGGTTATGAGTTGGGGTGCTAACCTCAAGGTCAGTGATTCAAATCTATCAGCCATTCCATGGGAGAAGGACAAGACTTTCTGTTCCTGCAAAGATTTAAAGCATCAGAAACCCTACACAAGGTCACTAAGAGCGGGAACTGACTGGGTGGCATAAAACCACTACCAACAACCGTGACTGATTTGGAGTCCTAGTGGGACACTCTAGGATAAGCATTGGATGACTAACCACAAGGTTGGCAGTTCAAATTCACCAGTCACTCTTTGGAAACCCTATACAGGGTTGCTATGAGTTGGAAACAACTCGACAGTATTTAACAAGACAACATGGCTATAGTCACTCTTGCTTCTGCAAAGATGAACTTGATCACTTGTATTTTACATAGGGAGTTACCAGGACATCACCATAATAATTTCATTGGACATGAATAGCTGCATTCATTGGAATTTCACATCTTACAAATAATTAGATGGATTCTCTATGTATGAAAACGTAAAATTGCTTTGCATTGCAACTACACAGTGGTGAAGTGAGAATTATACTTTTTTCTTCAATTAAAGAAATTTACTAATGAATTCCTAAACCTTTTTTTTTTTTGCATTCCAAGAAGAAAAGCTTACAAGTTATTACAAGTAAAATTCATTAGTAATTGTAAAAGAAAGAAAGAAAAGCCTTCAATAAATATTATCAGTACTTCCAAAAGCTAATTATGAATTCTTTAAAAACAGCAGATAAGTGAAAGAGACTGCCAATCTGAACAAAAAGCCTGTCTGGCCTCCCGTTTGTCTCCTCTTTGAACATAATCACTGATTCAAATAGATTTTATCAGCTTCATGGAACTTCAAAGTTCTCAGAAGGAAAATACGATTTGATGAAACCTCCCCTCTAAAAAGAAAATACATAAAATATCCTTCAAGGCTACCTGCCTCTGTTGTTTGGTGAATTTTTAATCACATGTCCAGGTGAAAGACTATTTTCAAACTCCACCTACTACAGTGGACTCATGCCAAGTAAGTTATAAGCAGACACATTTATCTTTGTCATTTGGTAGGGGAAACGAGAGCTGTCACGATGGGTAATAGCACCTTTTTTTACCTTTTATTCAATATTGATATGGATAGTGGACTTTTCTTAAATTACACTGTGAAGAATTATAGGAACACAGTAGCCAATTTCTGTTATACTTAAGCAGGCAAATTTCTCTCCACCACATAATTTACAGAACTCAAATTCAATAAAACATTACATGATGGTCCATTACTGTTATCAGTTTTGAAGAATCCATCTTCATTCTTCATTTTACTGGAAAATAAAGTGTGCCAAAGACAAGAGGAGGGGGCGGGAAAAAAAAGCCATAGAATGGGTTCAGAGTTAAACTCTGGGTTTTTCTGTTAAAAAAAAAAAAAGTGCCAAAGAATATATTTTATTCTATCACAGCCTTTAAATAGCAGTATTACAGTGAGGTGAACTGAAAAGTGTAAATCTTAGAAGCTGTAGCAATTATTTTTAGCCATAGGTTTCCATTAAAAAGACATCAACTAGGAATAACGGAATGAATGGCATGTACTAAAAGTGAGATCTTTCAATAGCATCTGAAGAACATCTATGCCCATCAATTTAGAGAGGAGAATGTTCTTAAAACAAATAATTACATAAACTTCACCATGCATTTTCAGAAAACCTCACAAAAACAGTTCTGTGTGAGTCTTAAAAGAGGGTTACATTTTAATTCAGGAGACACTGCTAAGATTATAAGAAAAATCTCTGATTTCGAATTAAAACATCAAACCCAGGATTTTCAAGTTATCTGGAGCTGTCAATGACTAAAAATTCTTGACTTGTATTAGCATTATGTATTCTATTAATGTTTTAACATACCGCTTATAGTATAAGATGACTTTATCTAATCATATCATATACCTTTGATTTGTATGTACATATTTTGCATGAATTTTTCAACTTGGGGTTGCAATTGCACACTGTAATAAGTGCACACAAATGTGTGATGTGCGATTTAACTCTGCAGAGCTCCTCGTCTATACATATGCATTAGCATGTGTATTTTCGTACTCCACACTCACACCATACACTCTCACTCTGCACCTGCTTTTATTGAAATGCATACACTTTGAAATAAACACACTACATGCATTCATATGAATGTATAATCACTAAAATAAATGCAGCTGTGTGTATGTGTGCGTGTGTGTGTGTGCTGGATTTTAAGTATGACCACCCAAAATACATGCATGCTTGCGTGTGCAAAAGCTACTTCTCAAAAACTGAACACTATATACATAGAAAATTACTCTTTATTTGAATTAGTTTTAAACACAGCCCAACATCTACTTTGACTGAGGAGTACTGCATATACCAAAATAAGGTTTAAAATGAAACCCCTTTATCATTTAGGGCCCCAATTAATGTTTTGGAGATGACTTTTTTTAAGTGAGCTATTGTTAACAGGGCTCTGTATCAAGCTATACCAGGTTTTCATATAACTCTTTTCAGAAAACCACAGAGATGACTATCTTTGCAAAGTGATTTATAGAGGATCTTGCCTTTCTTCCAGTAACAAATCCTACAGATATTCCTGGAATTTGTCAATGTGAGAATCAAAGACAGAACAAACAGCCAACTCTTCTTAGTCATGGCTGTAGCAGCATGACCCGAAAGTAGGCAAACTGTTCTGGTGGGAGGTGACTTCACCCCATCTCCCTCAGGCTCAACTCTATTGCCAGTCTTCAGCGTTATCAACTTGCCTTAGCTTCAGGAAATAACAATTTGCTCCATTTTTAATGTGCTTAATCAGTAAATCTGTATGTCCTGTGTGAATATTTCCAACATTATCTTTGTGGGCTTTTAATTCAACTCAACAAATATTTCTTGAACTTTTGAGTAGAGATTATCTATTTCTCAGCCAATACAAAAATTATTGACACCACTATTTATAAAAAGAAACTAACAATGCTACCAGGAACAGGAGTATCTAGAGGATTGATTTTGATTCATTCATTCATCTATAAGATAAGCACTGGACTGCTAGGTCGTTTGAGTGGAAAGGTCGGTGGTTCAAACTCACCAGCTTCTCCTTGGAAACCCTAAGCAGGGTCCCTATGAGTTAGACTGGCTCAACCACTGAAGAACAATTGAGCCAACCCTATGCAGCGGGGCTCCATATGATAAGCACTGGACAAGAAACCACAATGTCCACAGTTCGAGCTCACCAGCCTTTCTACGAGAGAAACAGGAGGCTTTGTGCTCCCTTAAAGATTTAAAGCCTCGGAATCCCTGTACAGGGTCACTATGAATCGGAGCTGACTCAACAGCACTTAACAAAAACAACTGAATACAGGTGTTGTATGTACTACCTAATAATGGATGTTTTTGTTTTAAGTTATAAAAATTCAGAAGTAAAATCATACATTTTTTAAACCTGCAACATAACCTTCTGTCATTATCCTTTTAAAAGCAAATAACGTGCAAAAGAACAGAGGCAGAAACTGAAAACAACACCGAGTAAAGGGCTTTGTCAGGTCTCCTAACTCCCAATCTAGTTAAGGTAAGCCAAAAATAAATCACAGCTGGGACTCTCCTAGGTATGGAAACTCTGCCAACAAGGAATTAATACTAGATTATTTTTGTACCAGGATTTTATTCTCGTAATCACATAACAAAATAACTTAAATAAGAGAGAAAAATAAAAGTCAGGCAAAAACAAAACAAAACAAAACAAAACGAAAACCACCTAAAGATACTCCACAAAAGAAAGGGCAGTGGTAAACCAGAGAAGTTGAACAGACATAATAGCCTCATTCTAATCAAAGTTACATGTTCTTTACTTTTTTAGTGTACCTGAGCTAAAAATACATGCTATACATATCATGCTTGTTTCCCAACATAGAATTTTAAAAAATTCACAGTGTAATACAATCAAAATGTGTTTAGAGCTCTCAAATATCTGTTATCTTATGACTTGTCAAGTATCAGATTTTCTCCATTCCTTTTTAAAACATCTTCTATGCTGATAATATCTTCATAGGAATTTGCCCAGGAGGACAAGGGTGTGAGCATGAGGGTATATGCAGATCTCAGTGAGAGACTGAGAATAGGAGCTAACCTAGCCCATCACCTATTTTGTAAATAGCTGTTACTGATAGCTTTCAATGTTGTAAAAACAATTCACTGGCCTTGAAACTCTAAAACATTCATTATTAGGCCCTTTACAGAAAAAGGGTTAGGCTCTATGTTGTTGCTGTGTTGTTGCGTGGATCAAGACAACTCCAGACTCATAATGACCCTATGGTCCAGTGCTTATCCAGGAGACCTTAAGGTGGTGGCGGCATGCCCTGGAGCTGGTTCTTACTCATAGTGACTCTGTATGGGGTCTGACATTGCTGTTCAAACTGACCTTGAGGCCAAGTGCTTATCCTTATCAGGGTAATGCACTAGACTGCAAGGTCAGGTTGAAAGACAAGGTCAGCAGTTCAAACCACCAGCCGCTTCTCAGAAACCATATATAGGGTTGCTATGGGTTGGAACCGACTGGATGACACTTAACAACCACCACTACATAGAGCAGGCTAAATTTTAAGTTGATATTTTCGTACAGCCTGCGAATGATGTTATAAATTTTGGCAGAAAAAATTTATAACCCTTTTCTAAAGAATGAGGTTTGGAAGAATATTAGCAATACTGTAAAGTGGGAGAAGGCCAAGCTGAGAAACAGTTTATGCTAATTAGCCATATTACTGTTTTCCCAAAATGGCCACATAAGGTTAAATGCTAGAAATTGCTAATGCATCCCCAAGAGTTTTTTGTTTTTTTTAATTGTAGGATAACTTCCACAGAGCACATGAATATACTTGTATTTTATACAGGTGGTGTCAGGGATTCAAGTGTGTGCCCCCTCCTCCTGAATAAAATATGTTTTAAAATTTTAACACCTCTGGTAGCGTAGTGGTTACGAATCGGGCTGCGAACCTCACGCTCAGCAGTTTGAATCTACCAGCTGCTCCATGGGAGAAAGATGAGGTGTTCTGCTCTCGTAAAGATTTACAGCTTTGGAAACCCTGTACAGGGTCGCTATGGGTAGGATCTGACTCGATGGCACTTAACAACAACAACAACAAACCAATAAATATGTCTCGGTGGGACACAGGAGCTTTTTTTTTGTCATGTTATTGAGGGGAAACCAGAGTAGGTTGGGTCTTAAACCTAATCAAGTTTCAGTGATAAGATTATTAAAAGAGTACATACATCACACAAGGACACACACACAGAGAAGGAAGACAGCACTGAGAAGCACATAGCAGATGAACGAATGAATGGGCATGCTCAGGAATATCAAGGATTACCAGCAGGTATGGTACTATTATTGTTATGTGCCAAGGAGTCGGGTCTGACTCATAGTGACCCTGCACAGGGTTTCCGACGCTATAAATCTTTACAGGAGCAGAAAGACTCATCTTTCTCCTGAGGAACAGCTGGTAGTTTTGAACTGCCAACCGTCAGGTAGCGTAGTGGTTACGAATTGGACTGCTAACATCAAGGTCAGCAGTTCGAAACTACCAGTTGTTCCGTGGGAGAAAGATGAGGCTTTCTGCTCCCGTAAAGATTTACAGCCTCGGAAACCCTGCACAGGGTCGCTATGAGTCAGAACCGACTCCATGGTACTAAACAACAACAACAACAACATGGTGCTATAGGACAAGCAGAGGATAGCTAACCATAAGGTCAATGGTTCAAATCCACCAGTTGCTCACTGGAAGCTCTATACAGAGTTGCTGAGTTGCAACTGACTTGACGGCACCTCACAACAACAACCAGAAACTAGGAGAGACAGGAGTCAATACAGTCAAGACCTTGATTTGAATTTTAGCTTCCAGAATTGTGAGATATAAACTTCTGCCCTTTAAAACCACCATTTGTCATAGTAGACCTTGGAAGTGGTAACATGAATCACAAAAACATAGCTAGAGTCCTGCAATACCACCACAAGTCATGGAACTTTTCTCAACCACCTAATGCTAACAGCCTACAAATCCATGATCTAAAAAAGCATAAGTAATGACAGTATAAAGTATTTTTCATATCATTTATTCTTTCAAGTCCCCTGAATCTGGAATAATTTGTACATAGCTTTCCCTTGGAAGACAAGTGATCTGGATAGAGGATAAGTGATAAAATTGAAGCATTACCAGGAATAGACAATATGATCACATGATAAAAAATACTTAAACTGCTAGCATATAGTAAAAGCATAAACATGAGGATATATACGACTAAGAAAAAAGGAGAGAGAGAAGAACCATTTTATAAACAGAACAAAACTAACCTGAGTTCTGTTAAAAGCCACACGTGCAAATACTGCCTGGGAGATTCCTGCTCGTTTCAGTTCATCACGTACCCACTGGTAGATTTCGGAAGACACCTCTGTGTTCGTTGAAACCTGTTGCTCCAAAGGCTTATTCATAGATCTGCTGACGGGGGGAGGATGGTTCAAGTATTGTTGGTTTAAGGACTGCTGGGCTAAAAGTCTATTCACTGCATACTGCTGGTTTAGCAGCTGAGCCATCACCAGCTGCTGGTTGACCAACTGAGGACTGATGGGCGTTGATACAAGCCCAGGGTGCAGGTTCGGAAGAGGGGTCCGGACAGAGGGCTGGCTGCCATGGGAAAGCTGTGCGGGGGATGGAGGTTGCTCGGCTGTGTTCCCTGGGACCGGCTGCTGGCCAAAATTGACATGGTTGGCGCCTTGCTGGGATAGTTCAGATAGACTATCCATTTCAACTGAAGTGGACAGAAAGCAAAATCAGGTTATGCCAACACTGGTGAGTATCAATAAGCATTTTTGCCTGCTTTCTAAGTAAAAAGAGAAGTGGGCACAAGATGCAACCGAGATCCTATTAAACCAAGAGAATTTCAAGATGGAACTCATACATTTTTCTTTTCTGGCTCTGCACAATTCCACCCAGTATGAAAAGAGACAAATACCACTGATCTGATTTATATTAATGTGTCTTATATTTAATGCATAAACTCAATTCTTTTCAAATACAATGCAACAACTTAACTGGGTTCAACTTAACTGAAAGTTACTCACTTTCACTGATTACTCCAAGAAGGCTTATAAGCAATGATGCTTATTTTAAAGAAATGGCTTCTTTAGAAGAATGTCATTTGCTTAATGGCAACTAGAACCAGTTAGCTGAGCTAAGAAAATACTCAACTAAAATAAGTATCCAACCAAAAAAAAAAACAAATTTACAAATATTTTTTCCTGATAAGCGTTAACTGTTATTACTCTTGGCAACAGATTTAGAAGAGAAGATATAAAATGTTAAGTTTGTTCAATTTTTACCTTGCAGTGACTACAAAGATTCAATATAATAAAAAAAGACTAACTATGATAATAATAAATAATAACCACTATGTGCTCTGGTAGCGTAGTGGTTACGAATTGGGCTGCGAACCATAAGGTCAGCAGTTCGAAACTACCAGCTGCTCCGCGGGAGAAAGATGAGGCTTTCTACTCCCGTAAGGATTTACACCCTCGGAAACCCTGTACAGGGTCGCTATGGGTCGGAACCGACTCGACGGCACTTAACAACAACAACAACAATGTGCATATTGGGCACTGTGTTGAACATTTTTATAGGGCTTATTTCATTTAATTCCAATTACTATGGGAGGGAGGTACACCTGTAAACATTTCTTAGAGTGAAGCTAATAATTTACTGTGTGGCAAGTCGGCATAGCCAGTATTGCTAAGATACAATTATTTTTTCCAGAAGACATGGCTATAACCATGCTAAAAACCATCTTGAGAGGAAGAGGTGGGAGCTGTTCTGGTACAGAGTGATGGTGTGACAATTTTGCAATTGGTTCCCATCTACCCAGGATGAATGCTTCTCTCTTGGCTAGATCACTCATGTGGATTGGCTAAGCCTCAGCTCTACGTGCGTCAAATTCTTTGTGGTTGCAATGAAGAAACTGGTTTGACTCTTGACTGGAAAAGCTAAGCATGGAGGTTAGAGAGGGAACGCTCTCCAAATACTATACCCTATCTTCACAGGTACTGACTGGCAGGCTCCATGTTTAATCACTGTATCTCTTTTCATTAAATTTTCTGGTTTCATATTTAGAAGATTTTATCAAATTGCGGTAGTCATGGATATATGAAAAATATAACTAAGAATTGGGGAAGAATCCTTCAGTTTCTACCAGTGATATCAGCCCAAGTGAGCCATTCACAGAGACTAGTAATTCAAGCAATTAGTCCAAAAATGATGTACTGTCTTCATTACAGCCTTATGCTATAAAAGGCAAGCAATCGGTTTTGTTAGACGGATAGTTTTTGTTCAAGTATTACAAGCTAAAACATGCTCAACTTTCAGGCTCTCTTACCTCTTAAAACCTTTAGAAAAAGTTATTAGTGTTAAATGAATTTAACAGAGGTAAACAGAGATAGATTTAAAACATGGCATAATGGCATAAATATTAAGCATTCTATTCTAATATTATTTTAAGAGACATTGTTTAGAAGGTATTACTATGGGAAAGGAAACATTAATAGAAATTAAAACATTAACCTTAATCACAGTGTCTCCTTTTGAAAACACTAACAAACTCATTAGGGAGAAAATGTCATAATCAAAATGCTTACGTATAACATACAACTTTTATCTGTCATTTTACACTGCAGATAATTTTAATGCATTTCCTATGTCACAAATATTGATCTAAAATTACATGTTAAGGTAGGATATATATCAGGGGGCAATAGTAGGATTAAATGTTTAAAAACCATGTAACTCCCGCCCCCCCCAAATATGGCTGGTAAAGCAAAACTTACCAATATCTTTATGCATTTGGGGGGGTGGGGTGGGGGTGAGGATATGATTAGTGCTATAAAAGTCACATGATTTCCAATGTGGAAACTATATTTTTCCTTAAAAAATTGGGAATGAAAATAGGTACTTTGTCTCTCAAAAACAAAAACCTAAATGTTTGATATTTACCTCTGTGAGGAATCAGTTAATATTAGTTATTCAAGGCCTGGTTAGGTCTTTACTCAGATGTTAAAAAATGACAGCTCCCCTCCTCACGCCTAGATTTCCTGCATGTCTGACAACCAAGTCAGTTTGGCTGATTTAAACACAAACATTTATTGAATTTAATTATCTCATTATACTCATACCCACTCCCCACCCCCCAAAGAAACATTCTAAATTGATCTCTAATTGGGCAATCAAAAGACCTGGCTTTAGATGTGACTTTGATAAACCCCCAAATGACACGTAATGGTATGTAGCCACTGCTTCAAGGGTTTTTTGCTTACCCATCATATCTTTTGTCTTCTTGAAATGTTTGTACCACCTTCCAAATTCTTGACATTTTGCTGCTGAGACATTTGCATAGTAAGTGCTGTTCACAATGGAAGAAATCATACTCTGCATGAAGGGGGGGAAGAGCATTTGTAATACATAGCAGCACAAGATGGAACACAGAAAATACTGCAATTGTGGGAACTGGATATACAAATATTTTTTAATCAACTGAGTATACTGAATGCATTTTGTTTACACTTTAGCCTAAAGCCTCAACATCTTAAACTTCACTACATAGATCATCAAATGTTTATTTAAGTAGAAAGCCCATTGAGACCAGTTTAAAGTTATCACCCCATAGACTTTGCTCTCACATTTATGAAATCTCTATCAACGTCATCTTATTTCTAGGCTGACAAACTTCCACAGGTTCCAATATATCTTACGTGAACATGACTTTATGACTACAATTTATAAATAAACGCAACTTCCAGGTTTAGTAAGTGTATTCTACATCCTTGCTACTCAAAGTATGTTCCAGAGACCAATAGTATCAGCAACTTCTAGACACTTGTTAGAAATGCAGAATTTGGGCCCTCCTGCAGCCCTATTTATTCAGGACCTGAATTTTAGCCAAAATCCTCAGGGGATTCATGTGCATGTTAAAATCTGGGAAACACAGCTTACATTTTCTATTACTTTTATTTGGATATGCCTTGGAGGTACATGAAAGTTGTTCAAAAGTTGACTGACCACTTTTAAGTAAAAACAAACTCTGGTGAAGGAAATCTAGTTCTGCAATTTTAATGCTAGCTTCGTATAATAAAACTTTAATTCTGAATTTTAAACTGACCCTAACAACTAAAAGGACTCCTGGTGTGGTGCTATAGGATAAGCACTGGACTGTGAAGAACAAGATTGGTGGTTCAAACCTATCAGCCATTCCTCAGAAATACTATACAGGATTACTATGAGTAAGAACTGACTCGGCAGCACTTAACAACAACTTAAAACATACATACTTCATGAATGCTAAACTTCTCCAGGATACAACAAAAAAATAAAATGACCTATATTTTTGTAATTTGTTCTTGTCTTGCTTTACACAAAAGTCTGGAGACAAACAATCTGCAATTTAAGTGGAGTCCTGGTGTGGTGTTGTGGGTTAATACACTGGACTGCAAGGTCGATTTGAACCGCAAAGTTGGTTTGAGCTGCAAGGTCAGAAGTTCAAGGTCACCAGCTGCTCCTTGGAAACCTCATATAGGGTTGCTATGAGTCAGAACTGACTCGATAGCACTTAACAACAACATTTTAAATACATGTTTCTTTTATATGGTGGTGGTTATGTGCTGTGGAGTCAGTTCCAATTCATAGAGACTGTAATCTTACGGAAGCAGAAAGCCTCATCTTTCTTTCACGGAGCGGGTAGTAGATTCGAACCACTGACCTGTGGTTACCAATTCAGCTCAAAATTCACTATGCTACCAAAGCTCCTTGATGTATTACTAGAAAATTTTCTTTTAAACTTATTTTCAATAAAATAAAGTGTTTTCTCCCCTTAATTTCAGTGTCGTAACTCAAGGTTCATTTTAACTGTATTGCCCACACTCTAGTAGCAGTTAAATGATATTCCTGTTGAATCTTAAAACAAATAGACTTTGAAACATCAACCCATCCCCTATTCCAATGTAAAGAAACATAAAAAATTGTATTTCAAACTTCAGTTGGTCTATGGTGAAAGAGTTTACAGGAGGCACCACTGTTCTAGGAAGTGGTGAACAACCAGAAAACCCAGATTGGGGACAAAACTATTTTTATCATTATCTTTTTTAAGTGACTTCTAATTTAAAGCACTTTCGATGATTACTGATTCCTCCTGTAAATCCATTATCAATGTTAATTTTGTATCATGCACACATTTCAGTGATATGTATATTTTGGGGGTCATGTATATTTGGGGGATTTTGGAAAAACTTTCAGTGAAGGATATGCTAGAATGTAGTATTTAAGTAAAGCACAACTATAACCCCAAAGAGGCATTGTAGTTTTTTTTCTTGACACATTCTACTTGATCGTCAATTGCACATTTTATTTCTCTAAAAAGACACTGAATGTGCTCATGATATTCTGCCATTAACCCAATAACTGGCAATTTCACTAAGAGCTTTCTACAGTTCACAGTGCAAAAAGATACTTACTAAGGTTGCCAAAACCAGAGCCAGAAGATTACCTGATCCAGTTACCAATCTGTCAGTTTCAATCACACTTACTCTATTTTAATAACGGATCAATAAAATTGGACACTAATAAAACTATTGAGAGATTGCTGATGGATAGCGGTGAGTCTGAAAATGGATGGCAGTTGATATTCTTCCACTTTGGTTCAATATTTTAAAAATAATGATTAGTCTTATGCCTAGACATTCTGGCAGTTCCTTAAAGCCAATATAATGGTTCATATATATTTTAGATGTAGAAAGGTATGGGGTATATACATTTTTTGAAGTTTTTGACTAGCATCCAGTCTACTTCACCAGTTTTGCCAATAGATTAATTGTGAAATTTGCGCTGTTAACCTATGTAAATTTTCTCTTTGCACAGTTACAATGGGTTACAAAATCAAATGAGACATAGCCTCTGATAATAAGCAGCTTACTATCTATTGGGAAGCAGGCATATAAACAGACATTTATGTGATTCAATCCACCAAGAATGAAAAAGATAGAGAGGTAAAGAGGAAAGAAGATACAGTGTGCAAAAAAATTAGTAAGGTAGAAATATTTTCATAAAACTAGAGCCCCTATGTAATAGTGCTATGAAGTTCATTATGTGAAAAATAATATCCATATGTGCATGATCAGCAAAGCATCCCACTACTTTTGTTTAACCCTAAATTGGTAGGCATCTTTCCTTAAGTGACTCTCTGATGTTTTCTACTCTTTCAAACAGAGTATGTTTAAGGAACTCAGGTTAATGTAAATTTTAGCCTAAGTAAGACGTAATTAAAAGGTAATCCACAGGTATGATACATAAGTAAAATAATTCTTGTATTCCCTTTCATTGTTTTGGAGGGATTGAGAAATAGACCATAAGCAAGGTAATTTAGGGCCAACTCTATTTTTATTTGAACAACTTGCAATAATCTGTATAACTACATTCTCATTTAGCCATTGCAAGAGAAGCTTTCTTTCAACCACTGTCGTGAAATCCATACTGAAAGTTTTAAGTGTGGCGTCTGAATTAAACTGATGAGTTTCAAGGGCAGAAAAGATTTCAGAGTCTTGTGGGGTCACATGACATCTGAAAGACCATTTTCAGCACTGCAATATTAAATTTGGAAAGTCATAAAGAAACACAGTTTTGATAATATAAATAACAGAAATTCAAGTTGGTCAACATTTTCTCAGGTGGTAGGGATCTGTAGAGTGTGGGCTAAGTGTGCTGTTAAGGAGAGAGGCTTAGGATTCTTAATGTCAGGCAAAAGAGCAACAGAACAAAGCCCAAACATTGGTTTAAAATTATTGTATTAGGTTAAAAATTCATGCAAGTCTTGCGATTCATACTATTTATCCAACCCAATGCCTGGCATATATTAAATAAGAACAAAATGTTCATTTGATCAAATAAATCTTCATTCAAATCTAAGATTGTCACACACTGACAGTGTGACCCTGGACAAATTAATTGATCATTATATGATCAAATTCCCATATGGGGTTGTTTGGATAATCCATCAACATATACTTACTGATCTCCTAATACGTGCTATGCACTGGACTAGTCACTAGATAAATAACGACTTGATGAGACATACCATTTATTCTCATGGAGTTTATATATTCTACTAGGAAAGGCAGAAAATAAATAAAATAATGCAAGCTACACAATTAGCACAGAACCTAGAACAAAACAGTATGGACTCGAGAGATGTTAATTATTCCAACTAACTCCTCCTCCTCCTCCTCATTAAGCTTTTACTATATGATTGCATTTCAGATCAGTCGAAAGACTGCTTTAAATAACAGAAAAATTGGATAAGATTTTCAAGTGTAATATTTTAAGTCAAATAAATTTTCTTATGAAGAACAAAGAACATAATAAATTATTGAGTTTCAAGTTGGGTCAAGGGATAGTAAG
This sequence comes from Chrysochloris asiatica, assembly GCF_000296735.1. Classification (NCBI taxonomy): domain Eukaryota; kingdom Metazoa; phylum Chordata; class Mammalia; order Afrosoricida; family Chrysochloridae; genus Chrysochloris; species Chrysochloris asiatica. The sequence continues at coordinate 2,077,650 of NW_006408785.1, forward strand.
GGATTACGCCAAGGAAAAGGGTGTTTCTATTTGTTGCAATATTCCATTTTAGTGGGATGTTCAGAAGCTGGCAGCTATCTGATAGCTGAGATCACAGAAGACACAATCCACTCTTATAAGCTGGATAGCTGACCTCTGCCTTGTCCCGTTGCAATTTTACAGGTGCTAATTCTTCAGGATACATATCGGGTATCACTGATTCTGTGTAAGGCCTTTCCTGACTCTCCCCAAACACCCAGCATACAGCACTACCTGCACATGGCACAAACTACAGCATCCTGCATACTGCACTACCTGCTCACAGCATCCTGTGTAAAGCACACCACAGCACTCATTAAGCTCTTTATTTTCTGCTGGACTGTGAACCTTAGGTCTTATTTAATACAGCACACACTAATCACAGGGCTGGACACATATTAGGAGGTCAATAATGAGTCGTTGAATCAAGTCATTACTGTAGATCACCAGAAAAACCCCCACCAAAAAAGCCCTTTTTTTCCCCCCCCCCTTTTTTTTTAAAGGTCAAAGGCAGGTACAGCTTAATTGCCATATGAATCTTTTAAATCCATCACTTTTAGCTGTCACAATATAAATCATAGCTTCAAAGGACCTTTGTTCATTAATTTGCAAGAGAGCCTTTCCCAGGTTTTTCAAAAACATCCACACAGATGTCTCGGAAGTCGCAGAGCTTGGTGGGTATGTTATTCCAGTTCTTTCTCTCTCTCTCTCTCTGTCTATTTATACGAGCTCTCCAAAGCACTTTGAAAAAGGCACAACTTGCATTGCAAGTTTTCCTATCCAATGGCCAGTCTGTGTAAAACATAAATAAAATAATCAGGCTGACAAAACACAGTCGGCTAAAATCCCAAGTTCAAACGCTACTCAGTGCCCCAATCAATAAACAGGCCACAGCTTTTCAGTGTTAGGAAACAGAATATAAAGTCGGCAGAAATTGGCTGTGGGTCTCATAACCCCAGTGTGACACAATATTCTCATCCTAGGAGCCAAGTTGTAAGCTTTTCTAAGATCCATAAAGCACATGTCTACTCCCTATGAGGAGCTTCGGTTCTTTCTGAGAGTCTGCTGAAGTTCCGATCTGAAAGAATGCCATCTTCACAGAAACCCCAGTACTCTAGAATGATACCATCTGCCACAGGCTGAGCTTCCTTTTCAGCCAAATACATTATTTATAACCTTTCTAATTGTGAAAAGGTAAGGGTGGAATTTTTCTAAAGCCTGACTTAGATATAGTTATGCACATTCTGAACCTTTGATCTAAAATACTGCAGGTTTCTCACTGGAACTTAAACAACAAAAAATCAACAAGGAATTAAGTTGAGGCTACATAATTCTTCAAAACATTTTATTTTTTTTTTCAAATGCCAGCTAAAAAAATCACATACTCTGTAGGTATACATTGATAACATTTTTAGAAATTGAAGAGAAATGGCTGCATTTTTTGCCACTTGGTCATCTTAGTAGCCAATTAAGTGGTTTGGGGAGAGGTGAGACGTGTTCAAAAAAAGGTTCATCTACTAGGGAAAGGCAGTGATCTGATTACCCTTAAAACTGCTTTGTTGTGCCTTTAACAATAACACCACCACCAACAACAAAAAAAAAACCCACCCCAAAACAATGCTAATCAGGTTATTCAATCATTTAAACCAAAACTGTTCATGCTTTTCTGCCAAATCAACCAACCACAGCAAAATCTGTTATCTCTGATTGCTCAGCTTCCAGTCAAAAAACAGTTAACCCCCACTATACCAAAAGTTTTCCAAAATATCCTCAAAGCTGTGTAAGCTCATAAAGAATAGAGCACAACATGCCATCTTTAAAGGGTAAGTGAAGTGTCAGACCATATTTGCATATTACAATACATAGTAATATACTAAATAGTCTGAACTGGAAGCCAGCAGTTCCCTTGCATTTCATATGATCTCTATAGGGGCTTTTCAAGCACTCCTTTTTTTTTTTAAATGACACTGTGATATCATGATCAAAACTTACCAAGGACTTGCTGATTGTTTAACCATGGTGGGAGGAGGTAGTAAGAGCATCTACAAAATGGTAGCTCACCCATGTTTAAAGCTTTCAAGCTCCATCAGTAGAGGGGGCAAGGGCTACAACATCTTATTTACACAATTATCTAAATACGATTAAACAGCTGATGGACAAATATTAAACTGGAAAATGTATAGTCATTTCAGCTTAATGTAATCCTCTTTCTGTAAACACCCAAGATGATTTTTTTCAACCAGAACAGTCCTGACATCTCATAAGCCTAAGGGTGAATAGCAAGAGATTGTTTTTGATAGTTATAAATATTCAAAAGACATGCAGACCATCTGCTTTCATAATACAGGTAAAGCAAGACTGAAATGGTGACTGCTGTATAAAAATGATTCTTTTAACAAAGTCTTCCTCTCCTCGAAAACTATAAAGACAGATGTCAAAAACTGTTTATACACAGCAATCAGGAGCGTGCAAAATGTAATATTCCTTTTACACACAGTGCTTGCTAAAGAGATTTTTTTTTTCCTTTTTCTTCCCATCTGTGTGTTGCAACACATTTCTACAAGTTAAAAACATTTTTTTCAAACAGAGATCTCATGAATACCCAAAAACATGCTATCTGGTTTCTGAATGCTAATTAATTTCAACTAAGGAACCTGAATATCTTTTTCTGTAGGAAGGAATGTATGTTTTGAATTGGAATAGTCTTACAGACAGCAAAGGAAATTACCTTGCACAGGTTTAATTCTATAAGGTGACTTTCACAATTCTGTTTATAATTGTTGCTAAGTACCGTCAAGTCAGTTCTGACTCACAGTAACCCTATATAGGGTTTCTGAAAAGTGGCTGGTGGGTTTGAACCACCAACCTTGTGGTTAGTAGTCTGTTGCTTTTCTTGCAGTGCCATACCAAGATTATATATATAGAAATACACACACACACACATGTTCATGTGGTTATGTTGTTGTTAAGTGCTATCGAGTCGGTTCCGACTCACAGCAACCCTGTATAAGGTTTCCAAGGAGCAGCTGATGGGTTTGAACTGCCTACCTTGTGGTTCACAGTCCAGTTCTGATTCTACAGCACCACATCAGGAGTCTATATATGTACACATATATATATTTCAATGAACATTTACCTCTATGCAGTACACATATGGGAGTCCTGGTGTGGCACTGTGGGATAATGCGTCAGACAGCAGAGCTGTTTGAATTTCAAGGTCGTCAGTTCAAGCTCACCAGCTGCTCCTTGGAAACCCTACACAGGGTCGCTGTGGGTCTGAACCGACTCAATGGCACTTACCAACAGTACACATATGGTACATATACATACATGTAATATATAGAGATAAATGTCCATGTTTTAAGTGAAAGCACAGTGTTGCTAACATCTTTGGCATCAAGTCTAAAATACTTGGTCTTCTGAAATAAATGTCTGCACATGCAGTAGGTATATACAAAAACCTCAATTTCTCAGTCTATAAAGAGTGAAGTATAAAGCCCTACAGTTAATTTTCAGGACTGGAACATAAATCCTGACAGTAACCTTTTTATATATTGTATTAATGACACTGAGACATTAAGCACCTTTTTATAATTTTCAATAAAATGAGCATTTACTGAACGATCTGTCAAACTACTGGCTCTCTATCCTTTTTTGTTTTGATTGTTCGAGAAGTACCACTGATACACTTGTCTCTCTCCACTACTTATGGCCTGCATTTGGCTTATATGTGCATAGAAAACTTACAGATTAAACTTAAACTCTAGGCTAAACTGAATCAACTCTATATTCAAATACAATTTAAGAGACATCAGAAAACAGTGCTTTCTTTGAATCCCAAAGTATACCAAGTACTGCAAAAGAAAAAAGAAAAAAAAGCTCTAAACAATATCATAGGAGTCATTGACATGGAAAGGATTTGATGAAAATTAGCAGGTAGTCCCCATCTGCTATTTGGGGGTGAGAATGAAGGGAAATGGCCTTCAATTTATGAGAAGTAAATAGCAGGATTTTTAAGTGTAATATTCTGTTTGCGCTTGTTCCCCATATCTTTCCCTCTGGATCCTCTATTGCTTTCTAAGCTATTCTCTTGGGAGGTACAACTGGGGCATATTCAGAATCTCAATTTGTTGAGAGGAGACTAATCACTTCTAAATTTTACTTAAACTTCAATTGTCAGAGTTATGGCTCTTGCCATCTTAATCAAGCCCAGTGGCTGAAAATGGCATCTTCGTACAAAGTAACCCTGGCATGGCACTAAAAATGGAAACTCAGTACAAAGCTTCCAAGGAATACAAAAAGAATCACAAAGAGAGCACACACAATTCTGTTTTAATTTCCTTACATTTTCTAAAGATGAAAATGTGATCATTTCAAAGCACACAGATTTTATTTAATTACTTAAATATTCAGTTCATAATTTTTAAAGAAAATGTTGGTCCACAGTTCATCCGACTTTTCCGTATAATTAAAGTAATTTTACATAAGGCCCAGATAATATCTTTTACCCAGATTCTTTTTTCTGTCCTATTGTAGAAGTACCTACTCTAGATCCTTTACTGCACTGAAACCTTCTTATTCAATCCAATTGAATAGTTCAGTAAAAAGCTTAAATTACAAAATATTTGTTAAAGGATGTATTATTTCTGAGGGCATGTAATATTTCAAATTAACTGCACAGAGGCCTACATTTGTTCATTTGCAATATGATGGGAAATTGAACTAGATAATCTCAGAGGTCCCTTCTAACAGTTTTAGAGTCTATGAAAGCTATGCATCTTCCTAAATAGAGGTCCTATAGGGTCTTCCTTAACAACTGAAGAAGTCATTTGTAATATACATCACCAGGCAGTCACTGTGCAAATGACTTCAACGAAAATTTTCTTTTTAGGAAGGGTAAAGCCCTTTGGCATAATGCTTATAATATGATTATTAAAATTATACTCATCATCAAGTTAAACATTAGGCTAATCGAAATAGAATTATCACAATTTTACATTAGACAAATCTTAATGCAATCAGTTATATCTGACTGATTTCATAGCAAAAACTATGTCCTAAGGTTCTGAATTCTTATGTACTCTGGATCAATTTGTACATTTTGGAGGCAAGTTGCTCATTCTCTCTCTGATGTCCTTGTATGGCTGAATCTTCCACTCCTTTATAGAGATTAAAATTTCCAGTATTTGTGTTCAGAAATAAGAGAAAGAAGATGTCAAAGTGACATGTTCTAAAGGTTCTAAATAAGGAATTTTGAATAAAACTTTAAATCAGAGTGAAAGAACTAACAAGAACAGAGTCCTGGTGTGATGCTGTAGGATCATCATTGGACTGCTAACCTCAAGGTCAGTGGTTCAACCCACCAGCTGCTCTTTGGAAACCCTATACAGGGTCACAATGAGTCTGAACTGACTCGACAGCACTTAACAACAACATAATTTGAACAGTTGGCGTTACCAAAAATGGATACTAAAATTAGGCTCTATAACTCTGCAGATTTTAGACTCCCTCTTTGTATTGTTTTTCCAAGTGAATACTAGTAGATTTTAACCAGCATTTCCTAAAAATTGAGAGGAATGACAATCCCGACTTTTTAAGGGGCCACAGAATCTTCCTTGGGAGAACTTCATGAACCCTATGGAAGCACTCTCCACATAATACTATTAGAACTAGCTTATATTTTCAGAGGCCACACAAAACCCATAGGTCTATGGACCCTACTCAGATCTGACCAAAGCCTCCAGAGGACATCTTGATTTCTATTAGCTCACTGATAGCCATTAGCCAAGATTTTCCAAGTCTACTGAACAAATTATAAACCAATGCTACCTTTGGATCAGGACATAGAGAAGAATAAAATTGTCTGGTTTCATCAATATTATGAAAATTCCTTATAAGTGTAGAAAAATAACTTCAGATTTGTGGTAAGATGGCTGGAATGTAGTGGGGTAAGTTTTGCTCTTCATGAGGTAAGGAACATTGACCCTCATGGAGGGATGTGCGGCAGGCTAAGCTGGAGCTCAAGCCGCAGGGTGGACACAGCGAATCCGGAAGACCTGTTCTGAAAAGGCTAAAATGTTATCTATACTCACAGCTCTCTCTAAATTCAGGTGATTGTGGACCTTTATACATTTGACTTTTAAACATCATATGTTTATAGCCTTAAACCATCTCTCCAATGCCAAATGTGGACTTTAGAAGATCAACTGAGGAATGGACGTCATCATGAGCTACTGTGGGGTAGCACTGACTGTTAGCATTTCCATTTTGGCAGCATCAACCTTGTTGCCTATAAATCATTTTTCTCTGTTGGTGAAATTTTCCCTTCTTATTTTTAAATATGAGAAGGAAATGGACAAATGGAAGCCACAGTAAAAGAAGTATAAGTCTCCAATGTCATGCAATTGAGACAAGATGAAGCTATTAGCCAGGTTAAAATATATGTTTGTTTGTGAAAGAAAAATGTGTGCATGCTGTCAAAGCTTGTGTTTAATGGTGAATAATTAGGTGTTTTATAGCATTTTTTAGATTCTAGGCCCCTTGTACTGCCGAAACTATTGTTCTGCTTACAAATAATTTGTTTTGTACAAATAGTCAAGAACACTGCAATATACGCAAAAATATGGAACAGTTTAAAGTATCTGGAACATTCAAAGTAATCTGCTCTTGATTATTTAAAGTAGAATTTCAGAGTAAGTATAACGGGAACAGTATTTTACAAGGTAGGGAAATATAGATAAGAATTTTTATAAACTACAACTAATAGAACTAAGAATACAGTTTCTTGTATTAAATGTGGCATAAATACTCTGAGGCTGTTTAACAAATATTACTGAGATAGTACTGTGTGCCAGGATCTGTAACTGTGATGACCAAGGAAAAAAAACAAAACAAAAACTCGGCCTCTTTGGGACAGTCAATGACACTGTACACAAAAGATCTAGTTAGTCCACGGATGATTTCAGAGCCATATGGAAACTGTTAACGATAGACGCATAAAGGGAGGACAGAGTTTGGGGCTCTGGGAACTGGAGGGGAATCAAAGGAAAGGACACTAAGAAAAGCAAGTATCGTGAATAGTCCCATAAGACATCTTGAGCCTCATGACACTGTCTAGAGTAAGTTATCATCTCTACTTACCTTGCAAATGGATTTATTTAAAGGACACACTTGAGTCTCCTACACTTGCACTTTACATTGAACCATAATAATTCTAATGAAGGTGCTAAAAGCGTCCTATTAAGGTTTAGAATGAGTTCTAATACTATCTCTTTTTTTTCAAATGGAAAGCTCTCGATTGTTTCCATAAAAAAGCAAAGCTTGCATCAAAATCTTACATGTAGCAAAAATGTCTCAGACCACATGACATCCACAAGTGCAATTTCAAACTCATAAGCCTCACATTTTAGAAAAACAACTAAAGTAAATGTATACTTTAAAACTAGGCACTACTTCAGTTCTAAATGTTGTACAATTTAATATATTTAATTCTCTGCATAATCCTGGGAAATTGGTACTATTACCATTTAACCTTAGAGATGAGGAAACCGAGGCATGGACTGCCACTTGTTGGTAATGATAGAGTTGAAATTCTTGATTCCAGTGTAATGCTACTACCTCAGTAATTAAAGTGATGGCAAAAAGCAAGAACACACAAAGAAAAAAGAACAGAACAGAGTTGCGGAAGAAATCTACTATTTCAAGAAATAGTTCCATTAAGAAAAAAAAAAAGAAATTAAGCACTACCCTGGCAAACCCTGTACAGGGTTGCTAAGAGTAGGACACTACTCAACTTACTTGACAACAGCAAATGTTGTCAGAGTCAGGAACTGCAATGCATGGGAAATCACTTTTATTATTCTCCATCAAGTTTTTCCATTTCGTTACAAGTTTTGAACAATTTCTGAATAAATGCTAGAATGCCCGGAAAGTGGAACAAGTTTTGGAGCAATCTGTGTTCCCCAATGATTCAGTACTGTTAATTTTGGTAACCCAAGTAAGAATGGGACCTCAGATGATACAACCAAGTTAAGCTTCAGTCTTTCCTTCACTTTTAACATATATTCTGAACTTCTCTAAGTAAGATAAATTTGATTAGCATTTCTAAAGCAAAATTCTGAATCCGTCCAAAAAAAGGATGATTAACAATTGATATTTTCAGAAAAGAAGGAAGTAAAGAAAAAGATAAAGACAAAAGAAGAAAATGTTTAAGAATACAGAGGGGAAGAAAAATACTATTAAAAGAAGTCTGCCACTTTCCGTACAAGGAGGAATTCTGCAACCTTATGAATTGTCCTTGATGAAACTCCAGCCCCCATAATAATATTGCATATTAGAACACAATACAATCCTATGTTTCTGTAGCGCCCTCCATGCAAGCATCCCAGGGTGCTTTACAATCATTATGAGTTAAAATTAAAACTGAAGCACATACAATTCCTAATAGGATCATTTTTAAAATGCTAAACAGAACAAATAACTTTTAAGTCTAGATTTAAAAGTCCCAACAGCCAGAGCGTTCTTTCCTTCAATTGGCGATGAGCTGCAGTGCTGGGGAGTAAAGTGGCTGAAGTCTCCCTTCTGTTATGTTAAAGGCTCTCTCATGTTTTTTATACTCAGAGCACGTTACAATCAACCAGTTTCCCATGAAAGGGGAGGGGGGAGAGTTGGAGGGTAGTCAGAGGAACTGGGTGTGTATCTGTTTGTTTTGATTACTCTGAATTTAGGGGTTTTGTTTGTGTGTGTGTTTGGGACCCAAACCGGGCATGATATAAAGCAGGGTTAGAAAGCAAATCTAAGTAGAGCCCAACCTGAAATTTAAGTAGTAACTGCAAAAGAGACATTCAAAGAGCACTCACAAACTAGTTCTGTTTTAGTAAGAAAATCAGCTTGATTAGCATGCTTTGACTGACTTTTTTTTTTTTTTTTAAACAGTTAGAAAATAGCATTTAGCAGGCTTTCTCAGGCCATGTCTACTCTTAATCCTTGGCGGTATTTATTATTCGGTGCGTCAGGAAAAAAAGAAGAGGGATGCTCTCATGAGACAGTAATTTCCCTTGCGCTAGTGATTTTGAGGTCAAAGGAAACCTGTTCAGATCTAAAACAAAGCATAGGTAAAAAAATCTATTAAGTGAAAATGAAGTACTGACACAATGGTAAGCACTCTCTAAATTGGCATTGCTCAAACTCTTTTATATTTTATCACTGGAAGGACAGTGTCTATAAAATATTTGGGATCAATCCATTTTAAGTTAGATGCCTTATTAATCTTGACTTTTTTTTT
>NW_006408785.1:2087050-2089368 GCF_000296735.1 Chrysochloris asiatica
TGAGAGTTAATATCTAACTATAGTAAAACTCTGGAGTCCTGGTATGGCGCTGTGGGTTAATGCGCCAGAATGCAAAGTCCTTTGAACTGCAAGGTCAGTGGTTCAAGCTCACCAGCTGCTCCTTGGAAACCCTATACAGGGTCACTATGAGTCGGAATCATTTCAATGGCACTTAACAACAACAGGAAAATCTTACAGATGTATACTGAATAAAAATGAGCCTGATATATTAGACACAAAGTGATCCCTACTGACACAGTGCTTAAAAAGCACCTGGCTGCTGAACAAAAGGTCAGCATTTAGAACCCACCAGCAACTCCCTCAGGAGAAAGGTGAGGCTGATTGCTCCTGTAGAGATTTACAGCCCCAGAAACCTTATGGTGCAGTTCTCCTCTGTCCTAGAGGGTCCCTGGGAGCATGGCTCCAAAGGATAAGCACTCAACTGTGAGCTGTAAGGAAAGCAGTTCAAGCTCATCAGTCACTCCACGGGAGAAATATGAGGTTTTCGGCTCCTGCAAAGACTTCAAGACTCAGAAAGTCTATAAAGGATTGCTATCAGACGGAACCAACTCAACGGCACTTAACAACAACAACAACAACAACATAGGGGCACTATGATTTGGAATAGACCTGATGGGAGTGGTTTTTATTTTATTTTTTTAATTTGATACAAAAAGGAAAACTTGCGATTTGGTGAACACTTGTATTGTAGATTAAATACATGCATATGTGATACTGGAGTTCCGGTGTAGCAATGTGGGATAAGGTCAGTTTGAACCACAAGGTCAGCAGTTCAAACTCACTAGTTGCTCCTTGGAAACTCTGCACAGGGTTGCTATGAGTTGGAACTGTCTTGATGGTACTTAACAACAACAACACTATGTGATATTAAAACAGACCAAATATCTCACTGTCTATGTTGAAAGACTAGTATGACGTCACTACAATGAATTCAAAAACAAGGAGGCAGAAAAAATATTTGGTATAAATTTAGCAATTCATATAACTGCCCTCATAAGACTGGTTTAATATATCCTTTATGGATCTTGCCATTAAGACAACTGCTGAAAGTCACTATGATACAATAAAACCAGACTAGTATAAAATACTTCAGTAAGTGCCTGGCTAAGTAGATATTCATAACCTCAGATTTCCATGGCTGGAGAGATAGAGACTTGGAATTTTTTTTGATCTTTAAGAGAAAATATGGGGCTTTTCCTCAAAGTATTTGATGTTTAACAAGGCTTATGACTTTATATTGGGAAAGGTCAAGTACAAACTCTTACAAGCATGTCCCAAACGGAAAACTCTCTATTTTTAAATGGTGTTTCCAGTTATATCCACTCAGACCAAGCCAGTCCAATGATAAAGGTCTGTACGTTCAACTAAATGGAGAAATTCAACTGCCCACTGTTCCCAATGAAAATGCTTCACATTCTCTTAGGTTTCAAACAACTGAATGTTGGCATGACAGTACACAACGATTTTGACTGTTCTCAGGGAATGAAGAGGGCAGTGAGTATAATTCAAACATTTTGGATCCTCCAAAAGAGGAGATTATCCCAGAAATCACCCCCTGTGGTCTACATCACCCTCTTGTGACCTAATTTAAGGGCATGAAATGGTGGTGCTTTTGAAACAAGGCCACATACAAACAACAAAATCGGAGACATAAAAAGTAACACACGCTAAAGAAAAATTCTACTAGTAAGAATAAACACAACAGGAAAACTACAAGTACTCAAAAGAAGTCAAGTATTTTTTTTTAAAGACATTAAAATTAATTAGTGGAAGGCACTTAAGAAAAAGCAATGTCCTTCATCCACATATATGTATCCTAAGAGAAACAAATGCTTGGTTAAGTTCATAGGATCTGTCTAGGAATTCTTGCTCTTCATCTTCACTAGGCTAGGTCACCATGGATACTCATTCACCCATTCTGTGCCTCAGGTACCTCATTTGAAAATGAGGATAAAAAAGTTATCTATCACTTCAGGGTGGAGAGTTCTGGTGTGGTGCTGTGGGTTAATGCGCTGGCCTTCATGGCCTTCAAAGGTCAGCAGTTCAAGCTCATCAGCTAGCTGCTTGCTCCTCAGAAACCCTATTCAGGGTCGCTAAGAGTCCAGATCAGTCACGAGGTACAATGCTATAAGTGATAAGATAATGTCCAGACGCCTACAGGGAAAGCCCAGTTAACACCACTATTATTCAAATTTATGCACCAACCACTAAAGCCAGTGAAAATGAAATAGAAGAATTCTACCAACTTCTTCAATCTGAAATAGATCAAACATGCAATCAAGATGTATTGCTCATTA
>NW_006408785.1:2091647-2107472 GCF_000296735.1 Chrysochloris asiatica
CCAGGATCGGACATTGTTTCGTTCTGCTGTGCATGGGGTCGCTATGAGTCGGTTCCGACTCGATGGCACCTGACAACAACAACAAGAGTCAAAACCAACTGGTTAGCACGTAACCACCATCACCACCACTTAGGGTGGCAGAGAGTTTATGGTATATTGTTATTATGTGCTGTAGAGTCAGTTCTGACTCATAGTGACCCTGTACAGCATTTCCAAGGCTGCATATTTTTACAGGAGCAGAACACCTCATCTTTCTCCTGCTGAACAGCTGGTAGTTTCAAACTGCTGACCTTAACGTTCACAGCCCAATTTGTAACCACTATGCTACCAGAGCTCCTTTTGGTATATTGTTGTTGTTGTTGTTGTCATGTGCCGTGGAGTTGGTTCCGACTGATAGTGACCCTGTACAGGATTTCCAAGGCTATAAATCTTTACAGGAGCAGAAAGCCTCATCTTTCTCCCGCGGAACAACTGGTAGTTTCGAACTGCTAACCTTGCGATTCCCAGCCCGATTTGTAACCACTACACTACCAGAGCTCCTTTTTGGTATATTAACAGTATTAAATTAAAGTTAACATTAATATTTCAAATATTCAAACATGTATCCTTCTTGTTGTTGTAAGGTGCCATCTAGTAGGTTCCAATTCATAGAGAACATATGCACAACACAATGAAATGCTGCTTGGTCCTGAGCCATCCTCACAACTGCTATGTTTGAGCCCACTGGTGTGGTCACTGTGCCAATCCATCTTGTTCACTGAACCTCCACTTTAACAAGCATGATGCCCTTCAATGCCTAACACACAGTAGACTCCTAAGACAGTTTTGAATGGATATACTGATATGTGAATAAAGGTCACAGGCTGGGTTTTCACGTGAAATACAGCAATACTGGTGCTGACAGTTGTCCTATGAGTGATGATTAATGCTTAGCCAAAAATTGAAGAAACATGTCATTTCGGTACAAAAGGTATGGGAAAAAAAATAACACTAAGTGTTAGTTGTCAAAAAAATGTATCTAAGATAATGGATAGAATTTTTAAATTATTGCTCTATGCTCATTTATAATATAAAAAGAAACTAAATGAAAACTAAACACATAAGATTTATTAAATACTTATAGAAATGACTCAAGTTTCAGAGAATCAGCATGGTTAAATATTAAGCTACATGAGAGGAAGGGCAGATTTCTTTTTTCTTTTAATTTGTTTTATCAGTTTCCAAAAAAGAGAAAACCACCTCAGATACATAAATGTTTGTAGAAAAAGGAAAACTGAAAAATCATTTTCTTAATATTATTTTTAGATACTATGTTGAAATTTAACTTTGTTTTAAATTACATTCTGCTGTTTGAAAATAAAAGTAACAATTTTCATTCACTTTACATAGGATTCGGGCTTGGACATACTTTTTCACTAAGTGAGAGATGAAATAGAAAACAGTAAGTGATTTAAAAATATGAAAACTATTTGGTGTATGTTCATGTGTGTTTGCATGCTCGTGTATGTTTTTGTGTCTATGTGTGTGCATGTTGGTTAAAAAAAACAACAACATTCTATCAGGTTAATCTCCCAGGAATGTTCTACATACACATTTTTAGAAGGAAGACATTAAGCTGGCAGAAGTACTGACTGACCTTTTACATACGGTACTTTAAACAAATAAACAAAAGGAAGCTATCCCTGAATCAGACTAAATATATATTTATCCAGTGCTTAAATTCAATTTCTAAAACTTCAGCATCAAAATGAAATGTTTTCATGTAAAGTACAATGTTTCTTTTTTTCACTCCCAGTTTATCTCCCAAATCCATAGCCTCAAGGTTTTCATGACTATAGGTTTTCTTGTCCTCAAGTCAGACTGTGTTCTCTCCTCAGAAAACAATAACCAACTCATTTCACCACATCCACTGAAAAAAGCAAAAATAACAACAAAATAGCCAACCTCAAATCTATAATGAGCTAACCATTTCTTTTTTTTTTTTTTTTTTACTAAAATAAACAAACACATGGTATGGTACAAAGAACTTAATAAATGCATGTCGATCTGTTTGGGCAGATTTATGATAGGAAAGCAATAATAGAAATAAAGGTATGAGTTGTAAATCAAACCACATGCTCACTTATGGAATTTCTGCAGCTGGAGAAAACCTTGCAAACAGTATCAAAGAAAACATTACTGTGCCTACCCTCCCCACCTCCCCCACATAAAAATTCAAAAAAGGATTGATTTAAATAAACCAACATTTACTTTTATAAACTTATCATTAGGAAGGGACAAAGACTTGAGCAAATCAGAACTCTTGGGTGAGTAAACAGTATTTTGACTTTAAGCTCTAGAGATACTGACTCCTTCATCTCATGTGTCAAATGAGGAGTCTGGGAAAGCTAATCCTTTCTCATTCTCAGAATCCAACTGGGTATTTGTTTAACAAGTGATGGAGAAACTTCTCAAAGGTTAGCCAAGCACTCCTGTAAATGTCCAGTAGTAGCTTCCTCTTCAAGCAGTGCTCCTGGACTCTACTCTTTAGTGATCATCTATTTGTACACAGGGTAGATTTTCTGGGGAGCATAACATTTACGGGTCCTGTAGTCATACTTGCCACTAGACTATTTTATTATACTAAATAAAACAATGGGACGCCTGGTGTGGTGCTGTAGATCAACACTGTACTGTGAACCACATGGTCGGCTGTTCAAACCCACCAGCTGCTCCTTGGAAACCATGCCATGAGTCAGAACTGACTCTTCGGCAGTTAGCAACAAGAAGCAAAAACAATGTACAGCAAAATGCATTCCTTTAATTCTATACTAAAAGTTCTTACATAAACAAATGAAAACTCCATGGAGTATAGAAATACGTCTAACACTTAGCATTGCTTGGTGTTAGGTCACAATTGTATGGTTGCTATTGTTATGTGCCGCTGAGTCGATTCTGACCCATAGTGACCTTGTATAGGGTTTCCAAAGAGTGGTTGTTGAGCTTGAACTGCCGACCTTAAGGTTCAAACCGACTTTGCAGTCCAGCACATTAACCCACAGTGTCACATAAGAACCAAGGAATTCATTATTTGCTAGGCATATTTTACTGAGCATCTTCATCACCAAATCTTAACCAGAGGAGAAACAAAGAGTAGTTTTGTCACGCTCAGCATATATTTGGGGCTTAGGCCTTAGGGAGTCTGCATTTCTCATCTTTAACTAATAACTTTTGAGGGAAGAAAAAATAATAAAGCAAATGGAAAATAGTTCATAATTAGAACATTCTGAGTTGAGCATGATATTCATGGATTTGTTCTAAAGAAAGGAGTAGAAGGAGATGATGCAGCAAAATACAATTCCCTCATTTGGAGACTAGGTGAACGTTTGCTCATAATATTAAATATTAAATTAATTTCAAATAATTACTGCCACAGCTAATCTATGCATAATTTTTTCCCCAAAAGCTTTTTTTTTTTTTTAAACAAAGGAAGATTATAATTACAACTGATGTTGAAGTTACAGCCCGGCTCCATCACTTACATCATTACAGCGGGATCTCCAGCTACATGTGGCCTCATGTTTCTTCTGAAGGCCTCTCTACAGAAATACAACAATGTATGACTCCAAAAGCAAGTCCCACATTTTATTTTGCCATTCTGTTTAATGTTATAATCGTTTGTATTCAATTCATTTCCCATGATACCATTAAATAAACTCACAATTATATTCTGTAATCTACAGTGAGGTGCCGTTTATTGGGTGACTGGTAATGCTGATGTCATTTAACAATTAGTTCTCAATGCCTGTATCAATATATATTTGTACTAAGATCCTTTTCTCCAGCTCATAGTTAATGTCTTAAGTCTTTGCTTAAATTTATTATCAAGATCAATGGATATTTAGTAACATGAAGATTTATGAGATTCCTATACTGGGTGTTTGTATGTTGCAACTCTGAATCCAAAACCAAAAACAAGTTTATTTCTAGGACATTTCAAATGCCAAGTAACCAAGTAACATGTTCTCTGGAATTATCTATAAAACCCGAAATTCCAGATGTAAGAGTCACTCAGTTTCATTATATCAGCCTATTGATTTAACTGTGCTTAATTAATTTAAATTACTTGTATTCAATGGTTATAAATTCACAACCTCTCTACTCTGAGGGTGAGACTGGAAGGACAGGAGTAGATAAGCTGAAGACTTAACAGAAATGACAAAAAGTATTTTGCTCTGAATTTCAAGAAATGGACGCTTAAAAATACGAAGAGTATTTTACCTGTGACTACAGCTTGCTTTAGGGTAAACAGAAAGTCATCATTAATTCTAAACTTAATTAATTTGCTCTATTTGAAAATTGCTACCAAATAGCAAAGTAAAGCTATAGGAATCAACTATGACAAACCTTAAATGCGTGGAGTTTCCATGAAAAACAAGCACAAAAGCCCACTACATGCTTCCTTTCAAAGGTATCCAGTATCTTAATAAATCTCATGTTAGAAGATATTCAGAGAATAGGGCCTTATCTCAATTTCAGAAATGTTTACAGCAGAGCCATACAGTTCAAATTCAACTTACTGACAAACTAAGACTCAGAATTACATATTAAACTCCAAAACAAAAACTTAAAAATTCAGTAAAAATCTAGCTAGACCAGCACTTTACCGTATCATGGAATGTGCCAATGATGGACTTGGGCCGGCCCTCAGGGACAGCAGGATTGTAATACACTTATTTGGTGACCACCCAAGCAGCCATTAAGAGCAGGTTCACAGAACCCTCTTTCTGTTTTCTTTATTTGGCATCGGCTAAGAATTACCAAAACGATGTTTTTTGGTTTTACATTTAGAAACAGTACCTGTCTCTACCTAGAAGTTTGGTTGCCCTCCACCAAAATTCACTCTAATCAAGGAGAATGCTGAATCTATGACTTGTTTCAAAAATATACGATGGTATACTTAATAAACAGCTCAGAAAACCAAAACATTTTGCTTTAAACAAGGTAAAGCAATGCTTCTTAAATGGTTTCAAAATCCTGAACAAACCATAACCATTCAACCTTTAACTGTAGGTCACAGACTTATATTCTATCTATCATTATTTTTACTAAATGTTTCATTTCCATTTTTTGTAATCAACGCAGTATACTAGAATGCTCCTCTTAACTTACTCAGATAGCATGATGATGTTTCATACCCTAACACACTGTCCAGCCCCCACTCAACCCAGCTTTGGGGAAGATATACCATATTCATTGCTTCTTAAACAAAGGTGCTCAGGAGAAGCTAAGTACCATGCTCTGGGCACTCAGAAGCGGCATCTAAAAACTAGAGTAGTCTTCTACTAAACTGTTTTCTCTGTAAACAGTCCTTGGTTCTTTCCCCCAAGAGAGAAAAAGCGTAAAGGCACTGTTCAGAATGAATTGAGCATATTTTAAAAGGTCATCAGTGGTCAAGTCACTTTGCATTTTTGGCAGATTGTTGCCTCAGATACTAGTTGCTTGAGGCTGTGGAGCCCCACCAAATCTCAAATCAGGGTTGCCCATAATGTTTTATTATTTATTACATGCTATGCTAAGTACCTGTGAAAGGGGGCACTCCTTGGCCAACGAACTCTGATTCATATCTTTCAGTAAGTCCTTCAGAGCGTTCCTTACTGTGGTGTGTGACCATTGTTCGGGAGGCAAGTCTTCTAGTTTGGGGCAACTATTTGAGACATAGATTAGAAAGGGGATTATTACAAGATTGCATCCCGCTGCAGAACATTCCTTTAAGACAGACAGATTTCATTTTGCGCATCAAACAGATGCATCTGGAGATTGCTCTCGGTCTCCTGATTGTTCCGATTAGTTAATTACTTTATACAACACATCTGCTGTATCGATGCATGAATTATACATCAGCTGCCTGTGGTGGCTATTTTTTCATGTTACTTCTACCTTCCTGCTCTGATGCGCTTGGGAAGACAATTTAAGGTGTACTGCTTTCTCGCGATCCACAGTGGAAAGCATGAACGGATTAACTGTTTTCCTTTTCATTACTTTGTTCATATGAATCAAAAGGTTAAAAAATATATCTAAATAAAGGAGATTTTGCGGCAGTGGTGAAGAAGGCATTCTTTCACAAAATGTACACAGATGGTACTGTTCATGATATGCAAAAATATTTTTCTCTTAAGTAAACTTTATGTAAAATGCCTTCTTGTAATGCATCATTTAATTGACTGAGTGGAGAAAGCGTTGTCTTGTGATAACCTTCATGAGCCTACAAATTTGGGGGAGGGGAGGAGTTGCGTTTCAGTTGTAGACTGAAGAGCTGGGGAAAAAAACAGCACAAGGAGTGAAGCAATAAAATCAATTTGGATAAACCATTCTCAAACACAGGGTGAACAAAAGTTTACAGTTAGCCAGAGATGCTTTCTTTCAAAAGGTGTAGATCTTTACACCCTTGGAACTGCTTTCTTGACTCACCTGTGTAACTGAATTTTCAATGTGACCACATGATACACGTCTTGAAGCATATCTGCTACTGTGGCATCAGGAGCATCTGTCACATAAGACAGTGGAACTGGATTCCATTTCCCGACCTGGATTAGCCCTATTCCAGATAAAGAGAGTATGTCACTAAATAGTTTACCCTGAAGATAACAATCTGGTAAAAAGTTGTTGGGTTTGTGTTTTTCTTTTTCTTTTTTGTTCATGGCCCCCATATCACGAGCCATACTGTTATTTATGTTTGAATGATTCCCTTCTCTCTAAAAGGCAGGTCAATGAAAATATTCACAGTTTCACTCTCCAAATTGTAAAATTATGTAAATGACTATAGTGTTGTTTATTATTTCGGAAATAAAAACCCATCAATAAAACCTATGCATAAGGCCACATTTTCCTTACTTACAGGAAGTTCTAATAAGACATAGCTGAACTAGTTCTAAATGGCTTTACGATTTAGATAAGATTCTCTATTGCAGTGGGAATCAGCATTGAAAAATACTTTACAGCCCATAAAACCATCAGAAACAGAATAAAAGAAACAGAACTAGATATTCAGTCATAAATGCAAATTGACTCTCAACAGTCCATCTGCTCAAATACGCTCCTCACTTCCTTGTGGGTCCTCAGTGGAGCAGATTATTAAGGTCAATAAGCATACTAATGATTCAGCTGAAGTAATTTAAAAAAAAAAATCTACCTCGACATTCCACATGAGCAAAATGTGTGTTAACTAAACCAAACTGAATTAAGCCCATATTTTAAAACTACCATCTATAAAAAACCAATGTAAAACATGGGCTTTGAATAAAAATCTTTAGTGCTTTCTCTGGCAAGGTAAACAAAGGATGGCAAGCAATTTTTCCAACTCCACACATGCATTATTTACCTTTGGCTTGGGCAGCGGAGCTATGCGAGTAACCCAGAGACAGCAATGCCATTTCTATCAGCTGGTTGAAAAGCATATCCTTTCTCACCAACACAAATTCGGCATGCTCCTCCTTACAATCATATTCAATGGCATTTTCATAATGTTCCACTACGCAGAAGACTGGTAGCATAGTTCCTATCAAAAAGATAGGGAGAAAAAAAAAAGAGAGCGAGATGCAAACCAACAGTTTCCAGAGATACAGTCTAGGTTAGGGGGAACTAAGCCATAAAAATAAATCTTCACAACAGTGAAAGGGAGATTCTGATTCTATGGCAGACAGGGCATAGCAATAGAGGCATACAAACACAAATAAAATATATACAGTCTCTCCTTTTTTATTTTTAAAGTTCTAAGAGAAATATTTAAGTAGAAGGTGAACTTGGACCTAAGATAACTTGGACAGTGCTCTCACTTTAACAGTGTAGCTTCCCAAATCAAGAAATGCTGAATTACCTTTCTGATCAAATAACAATGCTGATAAGAGAGAAGTGTGTCTTGTCTGATGTGCTTTGAGTGTATACAAAGCAACCCATTCCAGCTGTCTTCACAGGAAACCACCTTCCTACTTCCTACACAACGGTGTTAATATTAAACTTTTCCTGTTTGGGTCCAATTCTCAAATTGCCTTTGACTATAAAATTATCATCATCCTCTTCTTCTTTTAGATGACTCTAACTAGTTTCATTAGGAAAAAAAAATGCAAAACTGAATCAACTGATGCTAATAAGAGATCCCTCGATATGTGTAGGAAGCAGATCAATAGGATTTATTTTTATGGCTACTCAGTCTACCCAACTAAAAAGATTTAACAGTAACCACTTCTTTAAAATGTACTATACTTGTTATAGTAAATGGTAGAAAAAGGAGAGAGAGAAGAGAAAACTAGACTCATTAGGACATATTAGGATAAAGAAATCTGAGAAGATTTGATATGTTCTCTCCTTTATTTACTTTAATCCAATGTAGTAACTCAGTATCAAGATGATAAATAAACATAGAACAGACCACTGCCAGAAAAGAGGCTTCTTCGAGAAACTGAAATCGCAGAATGCCGTGATACTCAAGGTGTTTACCCAGTGTACTGTCAGACTTCCAATGATAAACGGAAAAGGGTTAAAAGCAGATGCATTTGAGCTGTATTGTGGCAAACTGCCAGGAGGGTATCATCTTTAGCATAAATGATGACAAGGGTTACTTTAACAGGGCACCCAGGATCCCCAATTAGTCCTACAACATTAATGCCTCTATAAGCTCTGCCCTCTGGACTCAGAGAATCCCACCAACTTCCAAAGATGCCTAGTGCATACCAACCACAGCTAAAAATCAGGATTTCCTACTGACACGAGAGATGCCCTTTAAAAATTCTCTATCGCTTATTTCTGCTGAACAAAAGCTGGCAATGAAACAGCTACATTTTTCAACATGTGCATCTTCACCAAAGCTTTAGTGAACTGTTCACAAGAGATTCCAGCTTTGACAAATAAACCCCTTTAGGTTTACTTAGAAAAGCTCACAAACTCATTCGGAGGTACCCAACAGGCTAGGCATGAAAAACAAGCTGCAGAGCTTGCCAATATTCTTGTCATTCATTCAGCTGTTTTATACCAGAGAGAGGACCTGTCAGGGATCAGAAGACGACTTGGGGAGACCACAGCAAAGACAGCAATATGCAAACTGGTGATTTCTTCCTTGGCTTAAAGGTACTGTGGCAAAATCTGCTACACAAATCAACAAAAACACTCAATCCCTTTTTCTTAGTAATGCTTTCTCTTCTCAGTCACAATTTTTATCTAGCACCTTTCAAACAGAAACCAGGCAAGTGAAAAATACGATGAGGCGGGGGAACCCACCAAAAGGTTTTTTAGTAGTTTTGCTATTTGTAGTAAGCTGAGAGAAGCTTCAGCAATTAAGCTGCATTTAAAAAATAAGTTAGTATGAATGCAATACTTTAAAAAAAAAAACAAAAAAAAGGGCATTTGAACAGGAAGTGAAATTACTGTACACTGGTTTCTCCTCCCCCTGTCCTGATAGCTTCAAAGAGTTGGGTGAGTACAACAAAAACATAGGCATTGATTTTTCCTCTTATAAGGATGAACAAGCGTGTTTACTACATGCTGCTCCTTAGCCTTTTGAAGTAATTGTAGGCTTTCTGAACTAATGAAATATATTGGATTTATTTTGGACTTGATTGATCAAGCTTAGATGTACCCTGTAGATAATAAAGGTAACTATTGATAAAGTGACAATAGTATCGTCTAATTACGAAGCTAGCTGCTAAATCTTCAAGCAAACTGTCACGGTTGCCCTCCTGTTACTGGGGGGTAATGCTGAACAGGAGCCTTCTCTGAACTGTCTGATGATTCGTGCTAGTGTTTGGCAAGACTTCCAACTAAAGCAACTTCATAACCTTCCAGCATTAAAAGGGGAGTGCACTGGTCACTGCTAAATGCTAAAAATATCACATGATTTAAACCTGAAGGCAGTCTTAGAAGCTTTTGCTGAAGGTTTATGAGCCTGTGTAAACAGCACGTCTGACATAAGGAGCAGTGAAGTCTGTAGAATCCTTGTCTAAAACTGTCCTGGCATTAAAGTTTGCTGTGCAAATATCACGTAATACCAGAGACAGCTGAAATCTCCTATTTAGGAATTTATGGAACTTATATGTTTGCAGGCGTCAGAAAGTCTTTTTTATAGAGCCCCAGTGCTTCACAGTACAATATTAATGCACTCTGTTTGAAAAGCCATAATAAATTATATTTTTAATGCTCTTACCCTGGCTTTCTTAAGATGCATACATTCTTGGCAAACAATCAATAAATAGGGTAATCATGAGTAGAGGCCAAAGAATTTGCTGAAGTGCTGTTTTTCCATTTTTAATAGATAAAGATCTAACAATACAGACCGCTGTGTCTGTTCATTTCAGGATCAATATATTCTTTGTTTTCGCCAAACCAAGGAAAAAATAAATGATTGTATGATAAATGTTATGCATCAAACACAATGAAATTCCTCTGCCTTCTAACTTTACCTACTTAATATTCTTGGTTGCTAATAGATGACGTTTTTATCCTTTGCTTAGCAAATTTAAAGAAAATCTGAATTGCACTCATGTTATTCAGAGACAAAGTAAAGACCATTATAAGGCACACACATTATAGCCAGTGCAAGACATTAAGTTATACTAGCAACAATGTCAAACAGTCAAAGTGGATACACTTCACCCTTCAGCTATTTAATATAAGCTTAGTATAAAGCAGTCAGACAGCTATATAGCCTCGCCCTTTTAAGTTTTGCCTAAATTTGCCCTTTCTTTACCAAAATTATCCAATTCTAGTAAAACAACACAAGCCAAAACCAAAATAACCACCAGGCTTTTTTTTCCTGCTAAATAATGAATTCCCCCTTAAGAAAATAAACCACAAAAACAGACATCACAAAACTCTTACATGATATCATATATAATCTCCATTACCTCTCAATCTGCCTTGTGACTAGTAATCTTCTGAAAAAGCTATGGCAGCACTCAACCAACCTTAATTTCCATCAAGGTTAGTTTATGCAAGAGCCACCTACACATCCCTTTCTGCAATATCACAGTATCAATGGAAGCCTGGTCTAAGACCATTATCTTCAAGACAGTCTTTATCATTCAAAATGTCCAATGATTCCAGAGTATAATAAAGCAAGATGATCTACCCTAGTAAGGAGCCTACAGTTTCAAAACATGATTGACATGCAGCCAGAAATGTAACTGATTTCAGATCAGAAAGAGAATCCAAGAAAATATACAGAAACATATTTGGTCTCTTAACCCATACAAAGTGGCCTTGAGTAGACATGAGTGAGGACTTGCAGCTTTCCAGGATTACCTTTCCTAAGGTTGGTTTTCATCAGATGGCCAGAGTGTTTTAAAGGCACTCCCTGCATTTTTGCACCTGTACTCCCAAGCCTTCCTCTTCCTAGCGGGCTCCCGTTCTGTTCCAGGCGGGCAATCTTGGCTGGTGGACCCTTCGGATCGCTCACATTGTTAGACATTTCTGAATGGTCTTTCCCCTGAGTTGCCTCGTTCAAATGATCCATACTCAGTTACCCTCTAAAGATCACCTGCCGGGATTGAAAAAGAAGACAAGTTATAATTGGGTGGGCGCGTATGTATATCCCATATAAATGGTTTGCTCCTAGTTATCACTCTCTACAAATAGAACAAAATTTTAAATTTGCTTACCTAGAAATATAATGCAGATGCTATCATATTTCTAGATAGCAGCATTACATCTTCATTCAAATGAACAGAATAATTTGGGGAAATTGTATCAACACATATGAGTAAAAAGGTAATTTGTCACCTACAAACAAAACTAAGTGGGGGAAAATGGGCTTACTTTAAATTAAAAAAAAAAAAAAGAATTACTACAGGGATAGCTAAAAAAGAAAATAACCAACTGCATTTATGTAATCTCAACTTTAAAATTAAAAACTCATTATAGGATATAATGGCATTTTAATCAACAATGGTAAGATGACAACAGTCTAAAGTATTAATTAAGTCTAATGTATGCATTTATATTTTTATATGTTTTAGTTTGTATGAGAAAAAAATATATATATACCATCACTTAGGAAGGCAGCAGATATATACCTGCTTTTTAAATTCCCCATTCACTTTTCAGATTAATTTATAGAGAAAGTTTTCCACTATCAAAGTTCCAAGAGTTCTATGACCTGATAAAGATTTAGTCAAGTTTTGGGTCAAATATATGATAGGATCATTATAAACAAATAGGAAAACGTAGAGTTCCTACAAATATCTTAGGCACAAACCATTACAATGCATATATTTTATAGCAAAAATTAGATGTTCATTAGTAATTGAATGCTGCCACCAACTTAAATTGCAAAAATATTTTAAAACACTTTATAATATATACATTAAGTTCAAGTGCTAAACTTTTTTATTGGGAATATTGATGATACTGGTAAAACACAGCCTCCAGTTTTGAAAAATAATCTGAGTGGAATGAAGTCAACATCTTTTTCAGAAAAATATTAACAGATGATTCTTTTCAGTTATATACTAGACATAAATTTTCATACCATTCATAATAAAGCAATTATTACATTTACCAAACTCACTTTCAAAATAGTTTTAACTAGAGTTGGTAGAACAGGTGAGTAGAATTATTTTATGAGCTCTTGTGTTACCTGAAGTATGGAGTTTAAAAATACTATATACGCAAGCTAGAAAGAATATAAAAATTGCCATTTTCCTGCAGCTGTCTACCAATTTGACATATCTTGTACTTAAAAAAATTATTATAATGAAAGTATTTAAATTTGAATTTGCTGACAGTTTCATTACAATGGCCTTTCCTAAATACTTTCTTTGCTTAACTATATGCTACTCTGACTCATATTACCAAGAAAAGGAGCAAATGGGGGGACATTGTTAATTTGGCGGTTTAAAAGTAGCTTTAAGAACTCCAACTGAAGGACTATAAAGTTTGGGAAATAATAGCTATTTATCCCTGTGTTCCAGGGTGGCACACTAAGAATTAAAGGTTTATCATTGATAGAGGTCCCATCTGTTTTTGGTTATGAGGTTCATTAACAATAAATGTGCTTCTTTTAACCACTTTTTATCAAGATTACTCTTATCCATATTAAACTCCAGTCTAAAGCCAAAATTAGAGAGCGATAATATTAACCTATTGAAAACACTCTATATAGTATTTCTTGTGGCGTATAATACAGAGCTGCTTTTTCTGAAATTGGTTGCTTTACCCTAGAGCAGAAGATGAATTTTAAAACATATTATTTGAAAAGAAAAATCCTAACCCTTAGGGCAATTATAAGGGGGGGGGCGGGGTAAGTAGACCACAGCAGCAGAGTTAATGCTACATAACTTATTAAGTAGCCATGAGGTTTAACAAAACTATAAACTGTACAGCAAATGAAAGTGAGAGATTATAATTTAACATATTGACTATCTAAACATCATATAGGTCATACAAAATTGTCCTTCCAATATCAACCTATAAACACTCAACCACTTAGTAAAAAGCTTTACATTACAAAGCAAAATTACATGCACATGAAACACCTAATTTACTCATTTAAACTCTATGCCCAAGGCTAAAGTTCACCAAACCTCAGTTTGGAGATGCAAAGAGCAGCCTCTTAACAGGCCTGCGTGGACGCCTGGAAGCAGAAAGTAACTATAGTCTCAACAGATGCCAAGCTGAAGAGTTTCTTTTGAGTTATCCATTTAAAAACTCATTTTAGTATGTCAGGTTGGCACACAGAAATCGAGCCACTTTCTCAAAATTCCATTTCCCTGCCCATAAACTAAGTCCACATATGAAAACTACTGAATAAAACAGGGAACTCAGTCATAGCAATTATTTCCTTAAAGAAAGAAAGAAAAGAACGAAATTCCGGTTTTGAGAACCTTTTTTTTTTTTTTTTTTTCAATATGGGATCCTTTTCAATGAGTTTCTAGCTGGATAACCTCCCTTGCCCCAACACAACTCCACAATCACATTTTAGAGATTGTGCCCTTATCCATTCCATATGGCCGGTACGATCCAGGCCAAGCTTTCACTGTGACCTTTTAAAGAGACAAAGAAGCAAAGTACTACCTAGAAACAGAAACACTGCAGTTTTACAGAGTGAAATTAGCAAAACCGACCTGAAACTCACCACTTCAAAACTTGACAGCATATAAATAACAAAAACAAAGGAGATTTCCTTTACAGCTCGGGTTCTTGAAGAGGAGTTCAAGACTGATGTTTTCTATGGCCTTTTTTTTTTTTAATTAAAAAAAAAAAAAAAAAAGCAGCAGACCTGAAGGCGACTTCCCCTGAAATTATATTATTTTCTCTCCCCCTACCCCCGCCCCCTAAGCGGGGGATGGGCAGAAATAAATGTCTAGAAGAGTAGCCATGGGAGGGGAGGGGGTAAAAATATTTACAACTCGAAAAATAACATATAAGGTTTGTAAAACACCTAAGCTGGGAAAACGGGATTTTCAATGGGGGAGGCGGGGAGAGTGGGAAGTAGCGAGGAGGGTAAAGATAAAATTGATCTGACAAGTGATTCGTTGGGGGGGGGGGGTTAATCGTAAAAACAAAGCAAAACCCCTTATGAGCTGTACACTGTGGTGGTGCTGGGGAACGAGGTGGTGACTGAGGAATTCTCTTAAAAAGAAAAACAAAAATCACTGCGGGCAAGGTCTCCAAAAAGGAAAAAACCCGAAAAGATCTCGGTTCCCTCCCTGCCTCTTGCTCGCTCAGGTTCTCTGGTGTGAGGACAGAAAGTCTACTTCTGGCTGTCACTTGCAATATTATTCTCCAATAACCCCGGAGAACGCAGGGAGGGAAAGGCCACCACGGCCTCCCTCCCTCTGAACGCCCCCACCTCCTCCCCAACAATTACGACTGATATTAACAATTGTTAAACTTTCTTCCTACAGCCTCGCACCCCCAACTAGGGCATCTACCGGGGGACAACGCGGGTGGGGGGTAGAGGGTCGCAAAAAAAACACCGGAAAGGCACTAAAATGCCACTTTTGATTCCGCTCTTGCTGACAACAGCCCCGAGGACCCTCTCTCTGCCCATTGACGCGGGGCTGTGGTGCGTCTGGGATGCAGAATTAGGGAAGGAGAAAAAAAGGTTGGGGGCGGGGGGGAGAGGAAGAGAATCAGAAGGCAACCCCAGCCACCTCCACCGCCTCAGTAGCAACAAACTCCCTGCTCCCCTCCCCCCCAAAAGTCGCCAAGCCTCACTCAGCCAGAGTCCGAGGTAAACAACGAGTACCACAATGGCACTAGGACTTGGGGAAAAAAAGGAAACCCAGAAACCCCAACAAAACTGATCAGGAGTTTCCTGAAATGAAAGAGGGTGGGTGGGAAGCGTCCTCTGGAGTCGCTCTGGCTTTATGCTCGGTCCCCGGGCAGGCTAGAGGGCGGCTGTTGCTGTTGTTGTGAGGAGGCCGGTTGTTGCTGGGTGGCACAGGGAGAGGTGTGTGTGTGTTTGTGTGTGTGCGTGTGTGTGAGTGCGAGTCCCCGGACGGGGCTGTTTCTCGCTCGCTCACTCGCTCTCTCCCTCGCTGTTGTCTCTGCCCCCATTAAATTATTAGTTGACTCATCCCGGCCGCTGTCGCCACCGCCGCCGTGCCCAGTTCAGCTCCGCGCGTCCGCCCGGGCTGCAGCCCTCTACGCCGCTGCTCCTGCTGCCGCTGCTGCCGCTGCTGCTGCCGCCGCCGCTGTGGCTGCCTCTTCTTCCTCCTCCTCATTTTAATACAAAATCACCCCGCTCGCAGCCCCAGCCCCTAGCACGCAGCCTCCTCCCGGCCGCCCGCCGCCGCCCCGAGCCCTTCCCCAGCGGGGCCGGCTCATCCGCCGCGTCCGGGGAGCGCGAGCGAG
>NW_006408785.1:2107699-2138989 GCF_000296735.1 Chrysochloris asiatica
GGAGCGCACGATTTCCGGCCCCGGGCGCGCAAGAATTTGTAATGAGCTTGATTAGAGTGAGGCGGCCCGACATTTATTACACACAATACCCAGAATAACAGGGCGCTGCGCTAGGGCTAGTGCCGGTCGCCGCCAGGCGCGCCGGGGAGGGCGCAGAAGGGAGGAGGGGAGGAGGCTTCCCAGGCTGCGTCCTCAGTTCGGGGCGGGGAGCGCGCGGCGCGCGGGCGAGCAAGGCAGGTGTGCGAGTGGGAGCGGGAGGGAGCAGGGATATGACTGGCGAGGGATGAAAGTGATGGAGAGGAGGGGGCGAGGTCCAGGGGAAAAAACTAACCTACCACCCACACGCCACAAAAGCCACAAAAAGGAATATATGCCTTGAGCCCCGGAGGCGGGCAACCGAGGGAAAGGCAAAGCAGGGAGGGCGTACTGGCCCAGCGGACGAGGGGCCGTGGCTTACTAGTGACAGGCGCTGAGGACTGAGGGCACATCAGAGAGTGGTGATGGGGACAGTCGGAAGGTAGATATCTCTGGAGAAATGCGGGAGATGCCGAGATGTTTGCAGAGGCGTAGAGGCCATGAAGTCTCCCGAATATTTATTCTCAAAGGAGAGTGCTCCCTAAACTATTCAGAGGCCAAATTAAAGGTAACTAAGGGTTCTCTGTGCTTGTCAGAGGTCGATTCAAAACTCATTTCTAAGCCACAGAGTACTTTGGAGGAAGAAATACGTGGCCGAGTTAAACTAAATTTGGGTCACTTGAGAGACATTTGGCCTATCATAAAGGGAAAAAATGCTACCATTCTTAAAATAATTTACACTGGGCAAAAGACAGGAAAGTTTGGGTTGCTAAAATCATTTGTTGCAGCAATTAAGTCTCCTGCAATAAACTAGGGTAAGTTACCTAGTTAGATAAATAACTAATTAGCACTAAGTACTATACTCCTTTTTATTCACTAGAGTTCATACAAAAATGAAGAGCATTACAATCTCACCTAAAATAGAGATGCAGCATTCTTCTATTAGATTTTAGTACTCTCATCTCAGCTTTTCATTAAGGAAAAACAAAAAAATGCTATAAGAATTATTTTTCAGAATATACCAGCAGGGAAAAGAAAATTTCAATCAAAAAAGTTTAAAGTTTGTTACATATATATGTGTGTGTGTGTATATATATATATATATATATATATCAACAAGTTAGCACAAGGACTCAGATAAGGAAATAAGCTCTTTAAAAATAAGCTCTTTAAAGCTACCAATACATTCTGAGGCGCTGTTTACATTAGAAATCTAAGAAAAGCAGAAGGTAAAGCATTAGATAAAGTATAGGAAATGATGGCTTCCTGGTGAGGACAAGTTTAAGAGAAGCACAATGAAAATAGATCACTCTTAATGGCACCCAAGTTTCACCCACAAACCGGAAAGGTTAGTCAAAATTGAGGAAGACAGCAGTGAATCTTGGCATGCATGATCCTAAGCCTTAAGCGAAAGAAAGAACATGTGATGATAACACACACACATATACAATTACAACACCAAAACCCAGAAAGTGAATATAAGACAATCTTTATTTAAAAGCCCGAGTGACACTATAGGTTTTAAAATTAAAATATGGGGAAATATGTAAGAGGATATCTTAAAGTTTAAGAACACAATCAATAAGGAAATACATAAACATAGCAAACTGCACCTTTGGTATTTGAATTGGTATTGTGGATGAAGGTACTTACGTTAAAAAAAAAAAAAGATTTGGTATTTAAAAGGAAAAACAAGTAACAACTGTGTCTGTAATGACAATGAGTTTTGTAATATTAAAGTTAAACTTGGAATTTCCAGGATGGGTATTTTAATATTTGATTCAAAGTGGTACTGCCAAATGTGTTACCCTGAAACTCACCTGGTTTTCAAAAGGAGCAGTGCATTCTAGATTCAGGCAATACAAATTTACAAATACTAGAAAAAAGAAAAATAATTTACATGGACTATAAAAATGTCATTTGCCACTCATCCCTTGTGTTGAATGTTTTGAATGAAAGAATGAAAAGGAGGGTGGAAGGAAGGTAGGTAGGTATTGGGCAAAACAAATTTTGAGCATAGAGAAAAGAAAACTGAAAAACAAAAAGTTTCAGAAAGTATCAATATCAAGACTTTGGAATTCAATATTGTGAACATGTTTGAACCATCACTTTAGCCTCCTAATGACCTGGTCAATGCAAATATAAAAATTAAAATAAATTTAAAATATTAAAAACTGTTTAAATCTGAATAACACCTTTTCCCAGGAATTACAAACTAATTCATAAACACAAAACATAGGTGTAATAAAGATGGATAGACATGGTCTTGGCATATGAAAAACAGAATAAATGAGGCTAAAGTCATCATAAAATGAATGAGTTTATTATAGAGAATAACCAATATGTTATCGTCATGAGTCTATTAATTACATATATATATTAATTTTCCCCCTCAATCACATTTTTTATTCCTGAAGTATATGATTATAAGAGATGATATAAGTGGCACACAGAGGTTTATATGTGATAGTATGATGAGCTTAATAATTATATATAATCTACCCCTTTAGAATATTCATTATAGGCACTGAGCAGGGGACAGTATAAACTCAGATTAAAATGAAGAGGAAAAAAAGAAAGATAACTAACAAAATGCAGTATTATTTTCTTAGGCATATATGCCCATAAACTATCATGGTAGGAGAAAAATGAAGTAATTCTGTACAGGCACCTTTATATTTAACAATAAAGATGCAAGCAAGTATGAAAAGTTAAAATAAACTTTATAAATCTTGCTATCAAAACAGAACACCTCAGAAAAATGAAATACCGCAACTCAAACACATGAGCTATTTAATATGTGAACGTGCAGTTAGAACAGGAGTGCATCAATTTTTTATCATATGAAAAGGCATTCATACTAGCTATACAAAGGTAGCAGAGATAAAATACTGTAACAGATATACAAAAAAAAAAAAAAAATTAACTACTGCCTTTTTCAAATGGCAACATATTAAGATAAATATGCAGGCAGATATCCGAAGCATTAAAACACATTCAGAGTTCTCAATAGCACATGCATTTGTAATAAACATAGAAAGCATTTAGAATTTGAACGCTTTTAAGACATGGCAGTTCCACCAGTGACTGTGTTAGCAAAGCAATGCTTACCACCGTAACACTTTCTAAGGACATGTTTTGTGTGCTTTTTTTATTCTTTTTTTTTTTTTTATTCAAATTCAGTTGGCTATCTCTCTACACTCTTAGAGAAGCACAATTTATGTAGCATATTTCTCTCTTTGTGTGACAACTCTTTGTTTTTTGGCTTTAGCTGCAGGTGGTGTTTTCCATAGATGAATTTCTGGGAATATGGTCTGTATTGGCCATATATAAATTTCTATTCGGGCCATATGTTTTCCTGTCATGTGTCTCGTTTTGTCTATCTGTGATGTCAGGGCTGATTTCCACATCGTTTCTTGAATGGACCAAATACCAATTTGTAAGAGTAGGGAGAAGAAAAGCTGGGGCTGGAACCCAAACAAGATTGTCAAAACATATGTTGGAGAGGAAATGCAATATCCTGTAAACATTTGCACCCTTCTTCTCACATCTTATCTGTGACCGACATCATCACAACTGCATACAGTTTAGGAAAGAATCTATTTGATCAAAGTTTGCAGTATGTGTGTACATGAACTTATCAGGCAGCCCCTAGACTGTGGAGATCAGAGCATGGGCACATTCTATCTGCCATGCTCTGACAGCCCAGCCGGGGCTCCTGAAGCTAACCTGTTGCAGCCTCGAACTTGGGGAAGGGACGCTGCCTCATGCTTCCCTTGTTTAGTGATTAATCACTCTCTGACTAATCTTATAAGGTATATACTCATAGCCTCTTGTAGGAGTATTTCTCCTTTATAACATGGTAATTTCAACCAATTAACAATTTGGGTGATTAATGATTTAGTCAATAAATGTTTCCTATCGACGACGGCACTTAACAACATAACAACAACAACAATAGGAGCTCTAGTAGCATAGTGGTTACAAATCGGGCTGCAAACCTCAAGGTCAGCAGTTCGAAACTACCAGCTGTTCCGCGGGAGAAAGATGAGGCTTTCTGCTCCCGTAAAGATTTACAGCCTGGGAAACCCTGTATAGGGTCGCTATGAGTCGGAACCAACTCCATGGCACACAGCCACATTCTAGACTGGAAACCCCAGGAGTGCTGGGACTGTTGTCTGTTTACTCATGGGTATAGTACCAGGAACTTACACACTGTCCTGGTAATAGTTATAGTATGAATGAATAAATTGAGTAAACAGCAGCTGGTTTCCACTGCTTACTGCAATGTCAGTTCCTATATTAGAGGTTGAAGAGAGAACAATGGCGAAGCTGGTTATATAATTTAACTTAAAATTAAGTAGAATTAGAAATTTAGTTCTTTAGCCACATTACAAGTGCTCAATAGTCCCAAATGGCTAGTGGCTGCCACAGTGAACTGTGGAGATTATATAACACACATTCACCACTGCAGAAAGTTCTACTGGACAATGTTAGTCAGAGAAAACTGTAAAAGACAACTAAGTGAATTCTAAGACCTGTACAGGAGACTGAGAGATGCTGAAAAGCTCTCAGACATTCTAATGATGTCCACATCAAAACCATTTTCCATTTTAGACAACCCATAGATCTATAAAATTTCATGAAACGAGGCTTATGTGCTATTGAACACAAATTTAAGACACCTTTTTAGACATGTCTGTATTTGAAAGAGCTTTGTAATACATTTGGAATTATAGTATTTATCCCAAATGCTGCTTGCCATCAGCATTTCAGCAGCTCAGAGGTGAAGGTAAAACCAAAGAGTCACCCCTCACCCTATATTAAATAAGTATAACTTCCCTTAGGAATGGCTCTTGTGGAGGCTTTGATGTAGATACCTACTCAGCCTGGGAGGGCATCCAACCACTGCAGAAAATAATGGGAAAAGGTTTGGAATTTTGCAGTGGAGATAAAGGAACTCTAAGTACAAGTCTTAACATTATTTGGTTTTGTTAGTTTTTTATAGTGGCATTTCAGTTATAGCCACATTAATAGTGATCAAAACTTATCCTGTAATTACTTTAGGGTAGATATAAATATTCACTGGTTTTAATACTCATTAGTAAAATTCAGCAAGAACAAAGCCAGCGCTTTAGTTCTGGGAGAGCAGAATAAGGAAGCTGAGTAGCCTTGAACGCTAACTTCTAAACAATAAGGTATCTAGACCTTTTACCCAGAAATATCACTTTTTGATTAGCAAGAATTTACTGGGCAAAATTAGTAAACAGACTTCTTTCTAAAGATGTCAGTATGGATTATTATCTTGATAAAAGTACTATGGTGATATTTCATCAAAATTGGTATCTCCATCTAGATCTGCAGTCCTGGTGTGGCGTTAAATGATAAGCACTGGACTGCTAACCGCAAGGTTGGCAGTTCAAACCCACCAGCTGCTCCTCAGAAACCCTATATAAGGTCACTATAAGTTGGAACTGACTCTATGGCACTTAACAACAACAATCTAGATCTAGATCCAAAATTGCAACAACTCAATTTTGTCATAACTCAATTGAGCTATGGTTAGCAGTCCTGTGTTGATCCTACAATGCCACACTAAGATCCATTTTACATATTTTTGTTGTTGCTGTTCAGTACTGTCTAGTCGGTTCCAACTCATAGCACATTGTACAGGTCGGTTTGAACTACCGACCTTGCGGTTCACAGTCCAGTGCTGATCCTACAGCACCACACCAGGAGTCCTCAAAATTGAATATATTGAGGGAAAGGACTTCTGCAGTTGCTACACTGGAATACTCTAGGAAAGGTGGCATCAACAAAGTACTTACAGTTCCCAAACACACCTCACACCCTCCCCAGCGGGCCTTTTCCCCCTTGGGATCTTGCTGTCTTGAGCGTTCTTCCTGACCCTTCTCTTCTGCCACCTCCTTTAATATTCAACTCAATTTCACCTCCTGTGCCCATGCACATCTCCAGCTGTTAGTTATTACCTCCTGGATATTCCGTCACAGTCCCTGCCCTGTTGTGTGGCATTCCATACTTGACTGCTGGCCTGTTGAGGGTGTAATTATATCTGTATACCAGGTGGATCTCTCAAAGGGAAAGGAAAGGAATTCAAGAGTTGGTCTTAGAGTGACTGCTACTACGAATGCTGGTGGGTCATCTAAGGCAGGACCAAGTGATAGAATCAAAAGTTCATTCAGTGGCTCCCAAAATCTGGCGCACAATAGAATTTCCTGGAGACCTTCCCCAAATCCTGATGCTCTGGTTGCATCTCACAGTTATTTCAGAAGAGCTGAGGGTGGGAGCCAGGGATTATTTTATTCTTTTTAAGATCCCACAGTGATTCTGATGTTTGGCATCCATCAGGCAGGTGAACTCCTGGCACTGTAGGATAAACCACTGGACCACAAGACCAGTTTGAATTGCAAGGTTGGTGGTGCAAACTCACTAGCAGTTCTTCTGAAACCCTACACAGCAGCACTATGAGTCTGAATCAACTCAAGGGCAGTTAACAACAACAAGGCAGAGTCCAGGGGTGGCGCTGTAAGATAAGCAATAGACTGCTAATCACAAGGTCAGCAATCAAGCCCATCAGGAGAGCTCCTTCTGGGAAACCAAATACAGGCCCTCTATAAGTCGGAACCAACTCAGTGGTACTTAACAAGTTAATAATTTTAAGATGGGTAATCACATATGCAAGGAGCTCTGGAAGCATAGTGGTTACAAGTCTGCCTGCTAACCTCAAGGTCAACAGTTCGAAACTACCAGTCATTCTGTGGGAGAATGAGGCCTTCTGCTCCTGTAAAGATTTAGGGCCTCTGAAACCCTGTACAGGGTCCTTATGAGTCGGAACCACACAACTACCACTACCAATCATATATGCATGTAGGGTACCCCTTATGTGAATTTTTAAACCCACTTCTGCATTCACTTGGAAAGATTAAGACTTTTCTAGGAACTAGCAGCAGACCAAAATTTAAGACATGTATACACAAGCAAGCTACTTATTTCATATCAAGTAAAGGTAAAAATGGGGTGGAGGCAAGTGATTAGATCACTGATTTGGTAAATAAAGGTATGTTGTTTGAAACACCATGTCAAAGTAGCATTTGGGCACTTGCTTGAGATTTACTGGGGTGCCAGAAATCCTGTGCAAGTATGTGATTTATCATCACAAACATAAGCTACTAACCACAAAATTACACATGAAAGTATAGTTCTAAAACCAGTGTATTATTTACTGGAGCCAGAACCATCCCAGTTTCCTCTAATGTTTGGGCTTCTCCTCCCTTAAAACTACTCAACTTATTTCCAGACTACATCGCTGCACTTGAAAAGAATTCACATTGCCTAAGCCAATGAACTGAATTGCAAGACATCCCAGGCTTCACTGCTGCTGGGAAGCAGCACTCTCAGGAAGGTTAAGAAAAGAAAATACACACACACACACACACACACACACACACATATTTGTCATGGAGTCAATTTTGACTTGTGACAGCCCAGTGTAGAACTAAGTGCACTCTGTAGGGTTTTCCTGGCTTTGAAACAAATCACCAGGTCTTTTTACCTCTGGGTGGGTTCAAACTGCCAACCATATGGCTAGCAGCTAAACTCTACCTGTTCATGACACCCAGGGAATTCCCCTCAGGAAAGTCAAGAGTTTTTTAGTACCAATGAAGTCAAATATGATAATTATTCCCAATCAACCTTCAGCCAAGACGTTCAACCAAATTTCCTCAGTGATACTGACCCTCAGTGATGCTGACATTACTGTTAATCTTTCATGGATTAATTAGAGGAACAGGGGAAGCAGTTTGAGATTGTAATGGGCCTAAATCCTAGTCCAGGTCATTTTGAGGGAAGCATGAACAAAAGGTAGTACCTGAAATTGTACTGACATGCCCATTGTCACAAGAGTTTTCCAGAGGATAAGAAAGTCACCACCAGAAGCACATGCATCGCACTAGACAATGGTTAAACAACACTATAATGCTTAAAGTCTGTTGAAGTAAATGTGAAGTTTATTTCAAAACAGAAGCACACACACACAAACCCACTTTAATCTATTCTTAAGACTGGCAGATATGTATTATCCTGACAATGTCATAGAAGTTTCAGAGAAACAATAAGCTAGGATACATTGAACAACCACTTTCCCCTTACCCCATTGCCAACCATCTACTGCTTTGTCCTTACCTGTTAACAGCCACAGTTCAGTCTATGCTGGGCATTTAACTCATCTGGTGAGTACCTGCCCAAAGGGTAATTATCATGGATTGGTAATTGAAGGCCAAAATCCCACCCAAAGAATATTATCTGAATGCAAGAAATGGTTCTCTTTTCAAGTTTTATTCTGTAACTCTTAGCAAAAAGAGGAGAAAGAAGCAGAGACAAAACAAACCAATAAAACTACCTCAAGTTCAAAATTCTTCCTGGATGTTTTTCAAAAAAGTACAAATTAAGTACATTTGTGAAATGGCAAATCTTCCCAATTAAATGTCCTTAGAACTCAACACACACTTACATAGAGCAGTCACACACATATGTAACAACTGTATACATGTAATCTATACAATGACTCATATCTCATTATGACTAAATGTTCTCTAGTTTGGAAAAGAAAGACAGTAGTTAGATAAGTTTATTTAATGATTTTACATTCCAGTTTTTAAAATAAACAATGTATGTTTCTGTTTACGAAAATCAAGAGACTTTCAATTTGATTTTGTAATTCACTTGAAGTGACAGTAATAAGGAAGTATTTACTTCTGCATTTAATAATTGATATTACCAACTATTTAAAAATATACTATATTCTATTTTGTATCATCTATTCTTATTGATTTTATATTAGGGATTTTAATATTAGTAATAGAGTTTATAATGAATTAGATAATCATATATATTATATTTCATTGTAATTCATACTTTTATATATATATACATTTTTTTCTGATGCATTACTAAGAATTAGTGCTTAATGAAGCTAAACTAAAAAGATACATTTATCAAGGACAAAGACATTAAATACTTGAAAATAATCTCATAGTATAGGTATAGCTAGAGCATACCCAGTTACCTATTTTGCAGGTGTCTACTTCTTTGTTAAGAAACTCTCGTAGCGCAGTGGTTACGAATCGGGCTACAAACCTTAAGGTCAGCAGTTCGAAACTACCAGCTGTTCCGCAGGAGAAAAATGAGGCTTTCTGCTCCCATAAAGATTTATAGCCTCAGAAACCCTGTACAGGGTCACTATAAGTTGGTTCCAACTCCACAGCACATAACAACCACCACCACCACTTCTTTATTAGAATGTTTACTGTGAAATTTAATTCACTGGATAATTACATGGGTTATAAGCATACATACAAAAATTCACTGATATGAAGCTAAAACTTGATAAATAATGCTACAGCATAGCTTAAAAAAAGAACTAGTAAGCCTGAGGCTATTTTTTAATCATTTATTATTATTTATTCTGTAAAGACTATTTTCATTTGTATTTTTATATATATGTAAGTATACTTGGAAGAGAAACAGCGTGTTTATGAGAAATTTGACAGGGACCAGCTTGTAAATGTTGTTGAGACTGTACTGCGTTAAAGATGGACACCACTCATTATTCTTCTATTGCTCTACCATTGAAGAACCACTACACAGTCGCATTCGATATGAGTATTAAACATCATCTCTCTCAATTGTGGTAACAAGGTTCTCAAAAACAACTGTTTAGTTCACTCTGCACAAAGGGGTCTTGTCTCTAGAAATTTGCAATACTGCAAGCAAAGGACGTCCATGGCCGGCGTTAGTCAGTTTAGGATGGAAGCCACATCTGGCATCATTCTTAATAGATTTTATAAACTTAATGGTTTTGCCAACACTCAAGAGAATGAATAAATGTATATATGATATACATATACCATAATATATGTACACATACAACATGCATGTATGAAAGTATTACACTATCTAAAACTAGTTGACTACAGTTTTCATCAGAAATCTTTTAAAACCCAGAGGTAGTGTGTTGTTGTTATGTGCCGTGGAGTCGGTTCTTACTCATAGAGACCCTGTACAGGGTTTCCGAGGCTGTAAATCTTTACAGGAACAGAAAGCCTCATCTTTCTCCTGTAGAACAGCAAGTAGTTTCGAACTGCTGACCCTGTGGTTAGCAGCCAGATTGTTAACCACTAAGCTACCAGAGCTCCTTCAGAGGTAGTGTAATAAACCTATTATTAAGTAACTCCCACATAAGAGAGGACAAATAACACAGTGGGAAAAGTAGTGGAGAAAAGACAGGGGAACTAGATTAGTGTCTTGCTTCTTTTCCTCTACTAGCTATCTAAATGGCCTTTCATAAATCAAGTAAGATCAGGTTCTGTGTCTACAAAAGGACAGGGCAGAATCTGATCATTCTATAAGATCCTATAAAATACTCTGCTTCTAAATTTAATAATAATAGTAACAATTCACGCTAAGGAGGAAATAAAGATATAAAAAAATATGTCACATGTTACATTGGATGTTTATCTAAGAGACAGGTGTCAAACGAACATACAAACAAGCAAACAAACAACAAACCACTAAGGCAAAGAGAAACTTTAACTTGCCAGATTCCATCTGTTACATTTGAATTTATGCATAATTGATTAGTCATGACTGGTAAGTTCTTTTCTTACTAGCCGGACACAGTTTTCTAAACATTATGTATTAAATCACTACTAAAGTAGACTCCATTTCAGAAACAGCAAGGGGCAGAATAAGAGTATTTTAAATGAAAAATTACATGCCAGTTAATAATAATACAGCTGACCTATGTTTAAGGGAGAGAAATTTTAATCATGTGCATATTAAATATTAATAACCTGTTCTGTTATTGTTATAATAAGGTTAAGTAGGCTTTTCCATGCTTAAGGAAAGAGAGAGAAGTAGGAATACATAATATGGCAAAAAAAAAAAAAAAATACAGAGACAGAGACAGACATAAGGAAAATGTGTCAACAATAAACAAGAGGAAATGAGAAAGAAGGAAAAGATGAAGGTGAAAACTAATCTCTATGTGTCATTATGACTGCCAGAGTACTGGCAAAGAAGCAGCATCCTTTTATTTCAATTTTAATCATTTCTGAATTTTAATACCCAGCTCCTTTTGTAATTCTCCTGGCATTCCCCATATGCCTCCATCCCAGCCAAAACACCAGTGTAAATTAAATGGCAGGCAACCACACCACTGATACAGCCTCCCGAAAGAACGTACCAGGTGACCAAAAGCAGAAAAGGTATGTCTCCCTTACATCCCGGAGGACCTCTAGCCAATTAACTGGCTGAATGGTCTCTACTTTCTTTAATTTTGAAAAGAAGGACACAGTAGTTAGGTAATCTACAGATTGAGAATCATTAAAAAAAATAAAGCAAGCCAGTAGTAATACAATAATCAGTGACCATCAGGGCCTGGAAAAATGAGTTTGCTCTCACTGGCACTAAGGAGCATCACATGATTATTTAATTACAGCTCTAATTTTTGTCTCGTGGATGGCAACATATCAACAATTAATAGAGCAAATAGAGGAGACTGTGTTTTTAAAGAGACAGAATATATATAATAATGTAATAGGTCACACAGCGGTGTCACCACTCAATGAATACTTTCCTTTGTGGCAATTAAATAAGACTGTCTTCCAAAAAGTTATACACATTGAAAAAATAATGGGAAAATTTAAAAGGAAATGTCTTTGGATAACTTTCATACAATGTCTTAAACTTTTCAGAACGTTTTTGATGGAGCTAACACAACCTATAGTAATTCTAGTATTCATTTTAAGTAATTGAGTTAAATCTTCATTCACAAATATTCTAAATCTTAAAACTTTTTTAAAATAATGACATAGCTCGAATGCAAAATGTCTTTTGACCCAATAATCACAGCTGATATTTATTTATCCAATAGAGTTTTGAAAAAAAATTCCTTCAAACAAGTAAGGTCAATCTGACTTGGGCAACTAATCCTAGCATTTTTGCTTCCAGAATAGCAGAAAGACTATTCCATGGTGGTCTAACCGCAAGAACCTCAGAGAAGTGCTATGTGTTACCACAACCAAACACCCAAGGACCATGAATCTAAATAGAGACAGCCTAATCGTGGAGGTCAAACAAGGAGGATAAGAAAACAGAAAAGTCTAGTACTACAGTC
This sequence comes from Chrysochloris asiatica, assembly GCF_000296735.1. Lineage (NCBI taxonomy): Eukaryota > Metazoa > Chordata > Mammalia > Afrosoricida > Chrysochloridae > Chrysochloris > Chrysochloris asiatica. Next base: position 2,119,971 of record NW_006408785.1, read on the forward strand.
AGTCACAAAGTGACACAAAGCAGATATGTAAAGATCAGCAATGTTCAATTATCCAGAAAACTGGGACACATGTAGATTTTGTGTTCAGATGTTGTTGTTAAGTAACCTTGAGTCAGTTCACCCTCAGAGGGACCCTGTATAATGTTTCTGAGAAGCAACTGGTAGGTTTGAACCACCAACCTTGTGGTTAGCAATCCAGTGCTTATCCTACAACACCAGACCAGGCCTCCATATGTTCAGATGTTGTTATTGTTAAGTGTCCTCTAGTTGGTTCGGCCCATAGTGACCCTGTATAGGGTTTCCGAGGGGCAGCTGGTGAGTTTGAGCCACCAACCTTGCAGTTCAAACGTCTTTGCAGTCTAGCTCATTAATCCACAGCGACACACCAGGATAGCACCAATAAAAAGAAAAAAATTTGATGCAAGAGTCTTTTATAACCAATAAATTAGCACAAACTAAATTCACTATCTTACAAATTTACAAATAGCACCGAAAGGCTGTGAAGTTTCTCCTATTTTATATAATACAGACATGAACCTTACATCTAATTTCTGTGGTCTACATATCCAGATTCATCATAGTTATTGAAATAATACACCAATTTGGTAGAACTGTCTAAGTAAGGGTAAGTCTATCTCTAAATCCCTTTAGTTTCTATCAGTCATTGTTTTGCCACAAGATAAAGAAGACATCTAGACTTGTGATTAGGACAAGAGAATAGTCTTACAGTGAATGCTGTGATCACTGCTCCAATGTATTTTAAATGTTATGCTACACAGACTTGTAAGGAAACATAACTTAGCTAAAGAAACAGTGATTAAAATGGTTCTATAAAAAGAAGTATTAGCAGGTATTAAATCAACCTACTAAGTTGTTGATGGTTTATTTTGGCCACAGGTATCAGAAAACAAGAAAATGTGGACATCTCAATATATATGGTGGGAATGCAAAAACCGCTAGGAGCAACAAGTTCTAATGCCACTAGCAAAAGCAATCAAGCTAATGCTAACTAATTAATTACACAAAGAGAAAAAGGTAGAAGAAAGAAAGAATAGGAAGATAATTTTATATCCCACTAACAAGTTTAAAAATTAAATGCCTTTGTAAGAAACCTTAGAAAATTCTGAACCAAAAATCTGACTCCATATATCCTAAAAGAATTTTTGAAAGAGTCCAGCAAGCAGCAGCTTGTAGGTAAGAGTATACATCATTCTTTTTTAACATGATTGTTAATATACAGTTAACATGTCTCAGAAAAGGCTGTAATTAACTGTCTACTGCTCTAATAACATTAATAACCATACAGTATTATTAAAATACAATGACTCCATACAAACTAAAGGTGTCATTTTTAAACTTTTAAGATAATGTTCTAAACTGTTTTGAATCCTCTTAAACCATGCAAAAGGGAGCCCACCTCTAAGATTTTTTTTTTAAAGCATAGTTATTAAAATATTACTATTTTCTACCAGTCAAGAGAAAGCTACCATTAAACAGCACATCTCACTAGGCATTTTAGCTGGTGAAAATAATTTTTTATTTTGTTAAGCTCTACAAATTCTTCAGAAATTTTTTAATGTAAGCATTTTTAATTTAGTACTTCATTTATAAGACACTTTGAGGGAGAAAGAAAGGTTTGCTACAACAAGACTCACATAGCCCTGTTGTTAATCCCAAATGACTTCTGTTGCCTGGTTCAGTGAAATAAGGAAAACTCAAATGCATTCAATATCAAACAGCTAATTATGGATATGCTATATTCAAGACCATCTCCATTTCAAAAGATATCTACACACACTAGGCTCTCTTTTATATATAATAATTACTACAATAAAATATTCATAACACAAAAGCTCTTTTACCTTAAAGCCCTTTATAACATTATAAACATTAAAAGGCCAAATTGTCATTTACATGCTCTTAACTTAACTGCATATCAGAAACCATTGAGTAAGACCAGAAAAGATCCTGTAGCAATCAACTCAACTCTAAGCCTTGCTTCCAGGAAAACTGCAGCCCAAGAAATCCCCCTTACACAGACTACTGATTACCTTTTTCTTTAAGTATCTTACAGAAAGAAGGTTTAATCATTTCTCCTGGGAATGTGCTACATATCTCACTAGCCCAAAAAGAACATCCACTAAAGAATTCTTCTTGGTATCTGGTCCCACATAATCTGTAGTTGAGAAAAAGCACCTTCCCAATACAGAGACCTCTTAGCCCCTCACCATCACCAATTTGTGTGTCTCACACTGAGTCTGAGACCCTGGTTCTCCATATGGACCTGACTGTAGGAACTTTTTTTGGCACTTACCCTCCAAATATCAGAGGCTGCTCTCAGAAGCTAGCCCTACAGGAGAGCTGTCGGAAAGGTAGCCTTTGATGAGTTGACAGTGATGAAGTTCTCCCTGGCACAACTAGCTAAGAAGAAGCATCCTCAAATGAAGTGGTTACCAGTTGCCTGGGAAGCAGCTGGACCATTACTGTAGTTCTGAAGGTGCGTCACAAATCAGGTTATAGCTCTGGGTAGAGTCCACCCACTTTACTGAGTACAGCACCTTCTACTTCCTGCACACCTCAGGGGAAAGGCTGCAGAGAAGTGGGACCTGCGCAGGTCCACAGACAGTCTAGTAAAGTCACAACCAAGTGCAACGTGACTACTATTTCTTTTTAAAGCAATTCAAGACTTATTTAGGGGACCTGCATCCCTAGATACTCAAAAAAGGCTCTAAAATGAGTGATGAATATAATAAAACCTTGGACAGTTCAGTGTTTTATTCAGAAATTTCTTTCCTCCACTAGAAACTTAAACAACTCTTAATTTCTGACTGCAATATACTTCTCTACCAAATGTTAAATAATTGAACTGAATGAATTTCAGCAGAGACTTGGATCATAAATGCTGGGGTACCAGTTAACTCATTTTCATCTCTCATAACTAAACTAGATCACTACATAAACTGAATTACATTCTTGAAAGGCCATTGAAAAAGTTGATTTGAATTTCTATTACAAACCTTCAGACAGTAACGACTATAGAAGTGATACAAAGTAACTTGAAACAATGAAATTAGTCCAATATACCTGGAAAAGGCTACACTACTAAATCTCACCCTAAATGTATATACACACAATCCGTATCTATTTACTCTGAAATGAAGTATCTGATCTTAAAAAAGACTTCAAAAGGTACAATTGGCATAAGTTCAAAAGTACTAAATAATGTGTGTTAATGTGTTGATCACACTCTATGAAGGCATCAAGTTTAAACAGACTCACCATTGAGAACAGCACTTAGGAACAATATATAAATTACCATAGTAGACAGTTTTTCAATGGTACAGTGAAGGAAACGAATTTCCTATAACAGATTTGATTTATAGGCTGTACTAAGACCACATTCTGCTCTGATGTCAATAGACTATGTGATTAACAATTGACAACTGTGTGTATGCAAACCATGAACATAAGCGCTACATATGGAATATAAGTGAAAACAATTATTTTCTTAAAAGTTCATTGTGAGTTTAGAACTTATATTCTGAAGTTCAAGGAGTCTTAAAAGAGAACACACTTTTAACTAAAATATTAAACAACATATACATTTAACATTTTAAGAAAGAAATCTCCTTTATCTTGTGGCTGGAAAATTAACAAGACAACAAATGAAAGTGGTAAGAATATTTTCAAGGGAGAACAACAGTATCAATCAACCAGCTAATGAGCCTCACTGTGTACTTGTATGTACAGATCTTCACTAAAACTTGAAGTATTCTACGGAAGATTTGGAAGGGAAGCTACTTTATCAAAGTTATTATCTAAGAAAGCAAATCATTTAAGTCATCTATTTGGAACTTTGCAGAAAGTTAATTTAGCAAACACACACTTGAATGTGTTTGAACATATTTGTCCTGAGGTTGCACCAGGATGACTATTGTGAGTGGCATGCAGATTCTTTTTGGATTTTGATGTTATAGTTAAGGTATGCAAAGTAAAGTGCAGAACATTTCTTTCAACTGGTTCTCACATGACAGAAATGAGAAGATGAAATTACTTCTCTTTAAAGTTTTGCCACTGGGAATTGATAAGAAAAACTCCTCCCGACCCTTACCCCCAACCAGGAAGAGTCGAAGCCGTGGATTACAGCACAGGTAGATATTAAAATGGAGACAGAGCCGTTATTTAGTGGTGACAGGAATATAAATACGTGCACTAACCTATAAACTGGTATTTACTTCAGGAAGGTAAGTAATATTTTTCCTCTGATTGCTGAGCTGTCAGTTTAATGCAGCGTAAATAAACAGTAGGTGCCTGCTAGCTTGAAGTAGGAAGTGTTCATTCCACAAGAGGAACAGATTACTGAAGCCTGATGCTCATCATGCTGAAACATAACTTTCATTTTACTAGAAAATATACCATACTGTGGCTGGGTTTTCCTGCATGATCTATTAATTAACTCAACTCTGTTCTGTCAAAACGCAAACCAATTTGTAAAAATCTCAGAGTTTTGGAGTTTGAAACCTAAATTAACTTGAAAAGCAAGAGTTATGACTATTTTGTAATCTGATCACAGCAGCTAAAAATGAACACTTATTATAATAAGCATAAGCTACACAAAAACAAAACAAAGAACACATTTGAACAACATAAAATTCAAAAATCTAAGCTATTTAATTTACTCACAAATCTTTATTTACTAATTAAAAGCATATGGCACCTTACATAATTTGTAACCTTATGCTACATGGGTCTACTCAATATCCCTGCTTATTTCATCCTTTGAAATATCTTAAAGGTAAACCAGTCTCTAAACTCAAAGCACACTTCTTAATTCCAGTGGAAACATTGCTGAACTCTCCTGAGAGAAGTGACAATTTTGAGGATCAAATGATGACACCCTTTCTAACAACACTCATGCAAAATGTGGTTTTCCTCCCATTTTATATATGCTATATATGATAGTATATAGCAACTGATAGTCTCCTTATATGCAAATACCAAATAAACTATTCCGTGACATCATTTAAAAGGAGAACTCATCTAAAACGCACAAAAGACAATTTAGGGAACTTTCTCTTTAAAACAAGAACATAATTTTGATAATTGATAAGAGTAAAAAAAGATGACTTTGAAGAATATTCTGCCTTTGAATGCAAAGTCTAGACATAGTCTGAAGACTGACTCAACTCATATGCATTTTATTTTATATACTTCATCAATCCCAAGTACTAAAATAATATGAATTATAGTCATCCAAGACAGCATGTAAGAAAGAAATGATGTGTTGTAAAGGGCATATCTATGTACGGCCCTTTTGGTAATTTACAGAGCAGATGAAACATCACTAGAGTGCTGTATGGAGTCCCTGTTGTATAACTATGTTGTGTTTAGCTTAATAGTGTTTGTAACCAAAAGATTTTTACAATAATGAGGAACAGGTGCCTATCACCTGACCTTTTACGCCTAATTTACAATCTACACCGTGTCACATGAAAAAAAAAGTATTGAAAATCTCCTCCAGAATATTTCAGTTATAGCTAATTTAATGTAGGTTTTCTTTAGCCATCACTCAGCATTTTCATATCTTTATTCAATCAGCTGACAACAGACTTCTTTACAGAAATAAACCAATATTCAATCTTGTTGTTGCTCTTGTTTAAGATCCTGGGAGACAAAAGAGCTACTTTTGTAGTTTATCAACCAAAGAATGTATTAATTTATTAAAACAACTGAACAAAAGGCATTCCTTGTAAATACTTTAACATACAAAGAACTATTATTTATTACATATTTCAGCTTGTGGGAAAATGAGGAATGCATTGATTCTGTAAATAACTATTCAGACTTTTGGAAGTTTTTTAGGTCCTATGTCTCTATCTCCTCCCCCTGACACACGCACCATTTTAAGGAACCAGTACTTTAGGAAGTAAATCCCTATTTATTCCCTTTTCACCCATCATTTGTACTCATTATTCAGAGAGGAATACAAAATTAAACAGTGATTTTATTTCTAATGTATAATGTTGTTACATTTAATCATAATCAAATTCAAGAATACTTTGTATTTTATAGCTACTGTTTACCAATTATGAATTGCATATGACTGAACAACTCTACTTTTAAAATACTGGTTCCATTAGAAAAAATATTAAATAAGTGTCAAATGGAGATGAGGTTTGGTATGCTTATAAAATGCATAGTCATTTAAAGTGTGTACAAATAGGATACATACTTTGCTACTCTTGTGTTTTACATAGTATGCACATTGTCTAAAGTGTATTTAATAATGTGCTTAACCAAGTTAAAGTATTTATGTCTGGTGATTATGTTAAACACTTGGAGAAGTAGTGAAAGATACAGCCAGTTACTTGTGCTAACTAAAGTTGAAATTATGCACTTATTATAACCTTTTCTAACAATGTGAGAAAAACAGAGTAAATATATTAAATTTGTTTCACAACAGATGCTTAGGTTGTTAATATTTAAGATGCCTATTCATGCTATTCCTGTCTGCACATTTGTCAAAAATGTAAGCTTGAATGCTAATGTTTGCCAGCAGACTGGAGCAGCCAGTATATGAATGTACTACTGTTCTAATAAAATAATATGCGATGGAAATAAAGGACTGCTAGTAAATCATAGCACTACCATCAAATAGCAAATTGAAGGTTTAAATGCAAACACCTCAACCATGACTTCCGTCAATCTTAAGAACGTGTTTTTTTTTTTAAGCTATATTTGACTGTGTAGAATGAATTCCATATATCAGACATCTCAGAAAAATCCACTTTAGAGAGTGTAAATTTCAATAAAGTTTCAACGGGATGAGTTACTCAGCAGCAAAACACACTGTGGATTCCAAGGACTGGTTAGGACAAAACCTGACACCATGCGGTTGAATTTTACCCATTCCTGGAAATTTACCCTTTCTCTGTCCTCTTGGAAAAGTCAAGTCCCTTTGGCCTCCCAGGACGCAGGCACACCACATGTATAAGTCCAGGCAGAGACTCTCTCTTAGAAAAAGGCGTTATTTCGGTAGCCCCTGAACCTTCTACAATCACGTGGAGTCCAAATCTCACAAAATTTGCCTGGAAATCAGGAATGCCTCTAAGAAAGTTCATGGAGAAAGGGCACAGAGGTCAAAGTTGCCTACAAGGGCACTTTAATGGGCGATCCTGTGGTTGACACTTGCTTGTGAAATGTGCAAGGTTCTGTATGAGGCCAGGGCCAAAACTACAAAAAAGAGATCCCGAGCCCTTCTCTCCCGCCACCCCCCGTTTTCTGGGCTTAACCCTAATGGGTCTTACTCAAAGAGTTTCTCTGGGATGCCTGTGTCATTCTCTGGACTTGACACCTGTCTGTTTCCTCCCTTCCACAGTCGTCGCTCAAGTCAACGTTCTGCTACTCTGGGAGCCTCAGTACTGAGAAGGCCTTAGTGCTCAGGTCTGGACAACGGAGGTGGGGTGGGTGGTGGTGGGCACGGTGCGGACCCAGAGGCCATACCGGAAAAGTCCCAACTCCCGCTAGGAAGAGCACCTCCTCTTGCCACTAGTCCCACTAGAAACCCGATCTCGCCACAGCCGGCTAGGGCTCGAACCCCGAGTGCGCCGGTTGCAAACTCCGGGCTCCAACTACAGCGCCTGGCGCCGGAGAGGCTCCCGGGATGGAGAAGTTGCCACAAACTTCCCCAGACCCTTTCCGCCACGCTCGCGGGCATCCGCGCCGGCGGGGGCGGAGGGTGGCGGCGATGGACTGGAAAAGGATGCTGAACCGACTTGCGATCCAGCCGGGGAGCGTTCTCACTCCCCTTGCCCACAGAGCCGGGCGCCTTTCTGCCTTCCTGGTCCGGGGGCGCACAGAGAGGGTCCCCTTTTCCCATGTGCTTCCTCTGGTCTTTTCGACTCACTTTTCTCTTCCCAATGAAGCCAGCCACACCGAGCTCTTGAAGGGGTCTGTACAGCGCGGGTCGGTTGAGCAGGTGTGTGTGCATACACTCTTGAGAGAGAACGAGTACTATCTTCAAATTCCGAGCCCCGTGGCTAGCCCGCCTCTTTAGGATCCTGCTGCGCAAAAGACCTCTGCCTCCCCGCGCACAAGAGACAGGAGCCCAGTCGCCCCAGCCAGAGGTACCGTGGGTGCGTGCTACAGAGGAGTTTGGATCGATTCCGAAAGAGAGTGAGAGAAACAAGAGGAAAAGCAAAACAGAAGGTGGGAGGGAAGACGCAGAACTCACTCAGACATGGACGTTGGGGGCGGCGGTGACTGTCGAGTGCGGGCCGGAGACCAGGGACCGCTTCCCCGGCGGACGCACCCGCGTCGGACTTCCGAGGCGGCGGCTCCTGCCTTCTGCCGCCGCCGCCGGAGCTGAGGCTGCCGCGGAAGTTAATTGCAACTTGACTTCAAGTTGTCTTCTTTCCCCATCCGAAGTGGGCGTTTAAAGGGGAGAGAGAAGCGAAGAGCGAGCGAACGAGCGAGCGAGAGAGCGCGCGGGGCGGAGGGAAGGAAGAGGGGAGGAGGGGGGAGGAGGAGATGTTAACGGCGGGGAGGGGGGGGGGGGGGGGCGGGAGGGGGAAGGGGCCGGCGGGAGCTGCTCACAGCTCGGCGGTCGCCGCGCCCGCAGTCTAGAGGCGCACCGGAGCGGCCGGGGCGCCCCTCGCGGGAGCCCGCAACCACCTGGGGCGCGCATCCAGCCTTGGCGCCTGGGCTCGGGCACGTTGCGCCAGAGGACTCAGCGGAACCCGCGCTGCCGCCGCCTCGGAGCGATTGCTGCGCAGGCTAGCTGGCCGGGCGGCGAGGGCCGGGCCCGACCCGCCTCCCCTACACCAGCCCCGGCCTCTCCCCCTGGCGGCGGAGCCTCGGAGGCCGCCAGCTACAGTAGGTGCGCCGGAGCCCGAGCTGAGCCGAGCCCGAGCCGCCGCCGCTCCCCGCTCCTGGGTTCCCTCCCAGCGCGCCCGCTGAGGTGTGGGGGGCGGCGGGCTGGAGGGGCGAGGGCGGGCGAGGGGGCGCACTCTGGGGTTGGCGCTGAAGACAGGACCCTCGCCTACGAGGGGTAAGTGTGGGTGCTTGTGGGTAAGCTTTGGAGTGCGCGGCGCGGGTCTCAACACCCGCCAACCCTGCCCCCCTCACCTCTCCAGGCCCTCACGGTGCGCACCCCTCCTCCTACTGCCTGCGGCTTCCTCTTGTTGTTCGTTGTTGGCCTTGAGCTTTTTTGAAGGGGGAAGAGAAGGGGTGACTGTCAGTGTGTACCAGAGGAGAAGTCAGGTGAGAGGCCTCGACACACTACCCCCAAACTCTTTCTGCGTGGGGTGTAGCGCTCCCCACTAGGAGCATGTGGGCCAGTTTATTTCTCTTGTCAATTTCCTAGAGGGCTTTCTTCACTTACAGCCTGTTTTGCTCTTGTCTATTCACCCCATCCTCGCCCCTCCCGATCCCCTAACCAGGAGCGCTGCACCCCAACTGATGAATAAGTGATAAAAAGAGGAGGGGGTGTTTTGCAAACCCCTACGTCGTGCTCCTGCACATTGATTTCAATATTTACTCTCTCAACAGCAGCTGTAGGGGACGCTTAAACTGAGGTTCAATTTCCTTAAAAACAGGGCACTGAGGGTGAGAGATGACGATTTTATAGACAGGGGACTCGGATAGGAAACGGTAAGGACACCTAGCCAATTAGTACTGAATCTCAAAAACTTCGCTTATTGATTAGGATGACTGTAAGGCTCTGGAGTCCAAAGCTTGCAAGAACTAGAACTCAATCAACTTTACCCCCTTCTTTCTTGGCACCCTCCCCTGCCCCCCCCCCCATACACTCACCCAGCTCCAAGGAAGCTAACAGGTCTTTTGTGTTGTGTTGTCTTTAGGAAATTTGAATTGAGTAGGAAAACAGACAATTGCTACTGTTTACTCAAGGTTAAGGGGATTGTGAAAAGAAAAAAAGCGTAGTCTCTCTTTGTGGTGCTTGCGAGTGTGTGTGTGTGTTTGGCAAGAAGTGCAGTTGTTAGACTCATGACACGAGCTGCAAAAACATCAGTGTGTGACAATAAGGACTGTAGAGTTGCCTCTGTGTATTTTTAGAAGCTGCACTTTCTTGAGTTCCTTTCACACAAGGCTTGCTCCCTCATTAAGTCCCCATAAATAATTGTATTTAGAGAAAAGGAAACTATGGATGCAGGAGGGAGATTGCTAAAATCTCCAACCTGCCAGAGCAGTGCACTGTTTTCAATGAAGTTCCTGGAAAGTGACTGTGGGCTGAGAATTCAGTTTTTCCTAAAAGCTCTATTAGGTCCTCTTCTGTCAGATGAATAAAGCACTCTGGGAAAATACTGATATCTGTGCAGTCTTAATCTTTTGCACAGTGGTTGATTCGATTTTCAAGCCCTGGTAACAAACACATCAACTGGGCTGTATTTTTGTGTGTCTTTTGTAAATAAAGGAGAGTAACACATGCTGCTTTCTGATATGCCAGGTCTTTTCTATCAATGGGTATTGAGTTCACTGATATTCATTTGTCTTTTTCAGCTAATTGTCTTTTTATGCCAATAATTCCACAGATATAAGAATGTGAAAAAGTTTATGAATTAAAGTTTTCTATTATTACACAGTTAGAACCCTGTATAAAACATGAGTGGCAACCTCAACTCCTAGTTCCGTAAAGCAGAACAGTATAAACGTTGCAATAGGAAAAACAAAGTGAAACATAAATTTTCCTCCCTGGACCACTTTCTGCCTTCATGTAGCCCAGGAGACCCCAAGTCCTTATGACTTAATTTACCAATATGCTGAGTTGCCTAACCACTACCAATATTTACATCTGAGAATGATATCAGTTTGGGAATGGAAAGAATAAATTCTATCTTTAATTATTGCTTATTAGCAATTTCTTATAGCAGGCAGCTGATTCTCCAGTTCTGAGAGTCAGAAATGAAACTTAAGAGATACTAAAATACAAAAAAAGATGTTGGTTTTTTTTTTGTTTGTTTTTTTTCACTCATACACACTCTTATATTTTCATCTATTTCTATACCCAAGTTATCAGATAACCACCACCACCCCCAGAAATGAACGTGCAATATGCTCTCATGAATTGAACCTAGGGAACATTATGCCCCAGCCTTTTGAATTTGCTTTTTCTTCTTTTTCCTCTAAATAGCCTTGTACAGAGAACTATCAGGCTTTAGTATAACACAGAATTATGTAATGCTGGCAGCAGTACATTAAATAGCATATATAAACTCTTTTACATAAGCTTTATCCCTGGCACATAGTAGGAATTCATTAAATACTTACTGAATTAGGGTGTTAATGAAATAATGCAGTTTAGCACACGTTCAGTAGAACGGGGCTAAAACCTTTTTCTGAAGAAAAGATCATTTTATCTGAAAGTTATTAGAGTAATATGTTTGCACTTCTAAATGTTTTAACAAATTCAGTTCTAATTTTAATAGTTGAATGACAAGTAAGTTTGAAATATATCATGTGGTTAATAATAGTAAAGTCAAAAGCAACACTAATTATTTTCCTAAGAGAATAGATAATAAAATACTTGTATAACCTACTGTATAATATGAAAGAAAATGCAGGGAGGAACAAAACCCTATTGGCTCTGGGAAACCTATTTGCTAGGGAAATGGCATTAAAATGTCAAAAAGGTAACTCAAATGAATCAGTAAATAGTTTGAATCAAAGTAATACTCAAAAAATTTGATTTTTTTTTTTTTTAAACCAGAGGTGATAAAGATCCTAGAATCTCCAGGTTGGAAGGTATTTTAATGGATCATTTGACCATCATACCCTAAGGGGCACCTGCACCTTGAGTGACTAAGAACGCAACACTTGCCTCCTTAAAGGTAGGGATCTAATTTATAGCATGTTTGCTACAGAGTCCAGTGTGTATTGTGTGGATGAATGAATGCTTTCTGAAGCAGTGCATTTCATCTTTGTATGGCTTACTACATTTTTTCTTGTGTTACACAGAATTGATCTTCCTGAAACTTCCAACCAGTAGTTTTAGTTTGCTGTAGGAGAAGCACTTGACTGCAAGGTCAAACTCATCAGCCGTTCCTCAGAAACACTATGCATGGTTGCTATGAGTTGGAACCTATTCGACAGTACTTAACAACATCATCTATTGTATGATGTAAAGCAGAGCAAATCTGTTGTGTTAGGAAGGATAGGTTACTTTACGATGTTATAACAATGCCAATTTTCAGTAACCCTGTGGTCTAGGAACATTTGAGCCTGTCTATGGAGTCCTGGTGTGGCGCTGTGGGTTAATGCACCAGGCTGCAAAGCTGTTTGAACTGCAAGGTTAGCAGTTCAAGCTCACCAGCTGCTTCTCAGAAACCCTATACAAGGTCTCTATGGGTCGGAACCAACTCTATGGCACTTAATAACAACAACAACATATTCAGGAGAGCCCTGGTGTGGTACGGTGGATTGGACTACAAGATCAGTTTGAACTGTAAGGTCAGTGGTTCAAGTTCACCAGCTGCTCCTCAGAAACCCTATACAGGGTTACTATGAGTTGGAACCAAGTCCATGGTACTTACCAACAACAGCATATTCAGAAGAAGGAATGTGAATCAAGATCAGCCCAAAGCTGATTCTTATAAGGTGGTCAGATATAACCTCTACTGTCCAACATTTTCACCATTTCAGACACCATTCACCACCTCCACCCCCATAACCCATACTCTTTACTTTTGTGCTGGGTTAGATCCTTCATTACAGTAGTCATATAGAACTCACAGACTGTATTTAGGATTATGTGACTTATTAGGGAAGTAAAAGGGTAAAACTCAGGATCAGGATCATCTTGGGAGTAACAGGATATAACTCGGGAGACAGATTTTCAATCACGACAGCTTCCAACCAGGATCACTTTCAGTTCCTTTTTAACTGTGCCCATAGACAGGCCTTTCTCTAGGCCATACCAGCCAAAGGTACTTCTCTCAGCCATGCCAACCTGCTGGCCTTCCCTAGGCCTCTGCCATGCTCGTGCAAATGTTACAGCTCTTCATTCAGCTCTGCCACCAAGTACCTAAAGTTACTTCATTCTGCCAGCAAACACTCAACTCTTGCTCAGTAGAACAACAAGGCCACAAGAGCCGCTTCACTGTGGGCTGGCAAGTACCACCTAAGCCATCTGCTTGTTTTCTAGTTCTTGCCACTGGTACTGCCACCACCATTTCTCTGCCCCTAGGCTCTCTTGGGATTGCCGCCATTTCTTACCATCTCATACCATCTTCAGTGTTACAAATCTTTCGCTACTGGGTACAGGAAGTTCTCAGCACAGGGACCCTGCGTCCAAATTACATGCTTTACTCCAGACTCTTCTTGATGGCAGTGAGGTCCCTCTGAACCTCTGTAGGGTTGGCCTTTATGTAAGCAAATCCCTTGACAATTTCAAGACATAGTGCTTCCACCAGGACAGCACTAGATCAGTCCATTAGGTAGACCACAGTTGCTTAATTTGCATATGAATCACCCAATTCAAACAACATCATTCAATCCTACTAGATGGGTTTATGTCTCTTATGGCATAGAAAAAGTGCTTTGGTGGCAAAGTAGTTAAAGCATTCAGCTGCTAACCAACTGGTTATTGGGTTTACTTAGCAGTAGAAAGATGAGGCAGGTCTATTTCCCTAGACATTTACAACCTAAGAAACCCTGTGGGGCAGTTTTACTTTGTCCTGTAGAATTCCTAGGAGCCAGAATCAAAGGTGGTGGGGTTTGGTTTATTTGTTTGTGTTTACATAGTATACTGAATAGTTTATTACAAGATTGTGGCTTAGAATTATAAAAAAGGCTAGAAAGCCATCTATAAGAGAAGCACATTATACTGCAGATAATATAGCTGCAAAGGAATCCCTGGGAGGCACAAATGATTACACACTTGGTTGCTAACGGAAAGGTTGGCAGTTCAGGTTCACCCAGAGGTAATCTGCTTCCAAAGGTTATATAGCCTTAAAAATCTTATGAGGCCGTTCTGCTCTGCACATGTGGGGTTGCCATGAGTCGGAACTGGTTCAGTGGCAACTAACAACAACACATGGCAAAAAGTGGGATAATTTTAGTTTGTCTCATGCTGGCATTTACATGCTGCGACCCAGAAGAAATATGCATCACTTGGGATTGCACCTAATTGGTCAGGACTAGTTTCATGTCTCAGAGTCATGGTGTGGCACTGTGGCTTAAGCACTGGGCTATTAACTGCAAGTTGGTGGTTCCACAGACAGGCAACTGTTATTGCTGTCAAGTGCCACTGAGTATCTTCCCACCAGCCACCCCTCAGAAACCCTATACAGGGTCCCTATAAACTGGAACCTACTGGATGACACCTGACAACAGTAACAGTTATCTGTCTCTGTGGAACCACCACAAGGGGGCCAAATAGTACAACCTACTTTGTACCCCAAAGTGAAGAGCCTTGATGCATAATTCTAAAAACTGCAGTATCCCTAGTCACATGCTAGCCCACCAGCTTGTTGTTGTTAAGTGCCCCCTAGTCAGTTCCAACCCATAAAGACCCTGTATAGGGTTACCGAGTAGCAACTGGTGAGCTTGAACTGCCAACCTTGCAATTCAAACACACTTTGTAGTCCAGTACGTTAGTGTGCATCGCCACACCAGGACTCTAGCCCACCAGTTATGTAACCCTTTTCTGTCAGGCTTGGACAAAAATCATCTATTCAGAATGGATACTGCTAGAGTTGCCGCCATCTGATCGGATGACATGGTGTGACTTCTTTGACATCTGCTTTGTTTGAATGAAACACTATAACTCCTTCTCCTTGCCTCAGAGTGTAATTCCCTAGCTGTTACAAGTTACTCTTTTGTTGTTAGTAACATTATGCCCATTTTGTCTTCTCAAGCCTTGTTATCTCGGAAAGGATGCAATGAACAGGAACTTTTAACAGCTGTATCTGAAGATGTCATGATCGTTATCAAATTTTGAAATTTGATTGTGAGTAGTTCCTTCCCTTATTTTAAATGTCAAATGCTATGTATAATCTTGCAGCACATACATTTTGCAACACACTGAATAAAAAAATATATATATCTTGGAAATGAGTATTCATTAACTTATCCATAGTGTTATTCATTCAATAAACAGCAATTGTGTACCTACTAGGTACAGAGTGCTATGGGAACAATTGGAAAGAAGCAAATGTCTCTCTGGCAGGATTTAGGAACTCTCTAGAGAGGAACTGACACTTGAACTGTGTTTTGAATGATGAATTGAATTCTTCCAGACAGAGAAGGTAGGTGGAGTGAAGATGTTCGAGAGTAAGATCAGAATGGACAGAAGCATTGAAGATGACACAGCTTGGTATGAGGAAACTACAAGATTTCAGTCTGGCTGGAATATACGGTCTTATAAGGAATGAAAGTAATTAGCTGTAAAGGAATGTGTAGACAGGGTCTGGAGTTGTTTTTTATAATGTACATCAGGGATCAAAAATGTATGTCTGCATGTGAGCTCTGGTAGCATAGTGGTTACAAGTTGGGCTGCAAACCTCAGGGTCAGCAGTTCAAAAATACCAGCTGTTCTGAGGGAGAAAGACAAGGCTTTCTGCTCCCATAAAGATTTACAGCCTCAGAAACCCTATATAGGGTTGCTATGAGTCAGAACCGACTCTACGGCACATAATCAATTACATGGGAGCAGAGGTGACTCTAAGGAGCAAAGCAGAGAGACTTAAAGCCATAAGAAATGGTAGAACTTCAGCAATCTGGAGAGTATGTGTTATGTCTGAATAGGATTCTCAGTGCCAGTTGTTAAATCTTCCCAATTTTAAAGAAAAGTGGAAAAACCTGTATTATATGAACAACTGAAATATTAAACATTCACAATATATCCACATTTTAAAGTACATATGTGGGAGAAAACCCTTTCTGTTAGTCAAAATAAGCTTAAGGACCATCAGTCAGTATGATAAGCACTGGACTGTGAACTAGAAAGCCCATGGTTTGAGCCTGCCAGCTGCCTCACAAGAGAAAGAAGAGGCTTTCTGCTTCTGTGAAGACTTAAAGCCTTGGAAATCCTATACAGGGTCGCTGTGACTCTGAGCCGACTTGACAGCACTTAACAACAACAAAATGGAAAATCATTGAAAGTTATACAGATGGGAGACCATCAAATCAGAAAAATCACTCTGTGACAAAGTGAATAGGGAAAGTCAAGAGCTTAGGAGGATGTTTTTGATAATCCATAATCATTTTAGGGATAATTGAAAGTCCTTTATAACCCTGTGCCTATTTTATATAGGAAACACCTGTTAATATTTGTAGAACTAATAAACAAAATAAAGGTAAAGTTGTAGAAAGACAATACACATTTTGAGTGCTTCTTACAGTATACGTTTGCTTTGTTGTTGGTGGTGGTGGTGCCTTCAACTTGGTACCAACTCATAGAGACCTTCTGCACAATACAACAAAACACTGTCTGGTCCTACACTGATCTCACAATCCTTGTAATGCTTGAGCCCATTGCTGCTACAACTGTGACAGTCCATCTCATTGGAGGTCTTTCTTTTTTTCCCTGACCCTCCACTTTACAAAGCATGATGTTCTCCAGGGACTGGTCCCTCCTGATAATATGTAGGAAGTATGAGAGACCAAGTCTGGCCATCCTGGCTTCTAAGTAACATTCTGGCAGTACTTCTTTCAACACAGAATCATTTGTTCTTCTGGCAGTCCATGGTATCAGGGTGAGTCAAAAATTATCTGCACTCCAGTTATATTAAAACTTCTGTTGACTGTACTGTCTTATCAGTGCTTCCCACACAAGGTCACTGCTGTACAGGTGTGAATATGGACATCTGCAAAAGTTAGACCCATACTCAAAGAAAGGTAAAGTGTCTTTTAAAAAAGATTTTGGAATGGAAACATCCTCAATCACGGACCAAGAAAAAGTTTAAAAGTCAACCATCAGCTGGAAAATTGATGCTGACAGTTTTCTGGGATTTTCAAAGGCCAGTATTAGAACACTATTAGGAAAAATGTTCAACAATCAACAGTGCTCATTACAGTGAGATGCTCACTGAAGAGCTGAAGCCTAAACTTAGGATTAAACGCAGAGGACTGCTATCCAAAGGCATTGTGATCTTGAGTGACCAAGCACGTGCACACTCCTCTGCCCACACTGTTGACACTGTAGAAACACCGTTTTTGAGGTGATACAGCATCCTCTTATAGTCCTGATCATGTTCCATTTCTCATGTTTGGTCCTCTGAAAGCAGCCCTTTAAGGATGAAGATGTGAAGACAGCAGTGCATTCATGGCCCGCTGCTCAGCCTAACATTTTTTTAATAAGACAGTAAGAAAGCTTGTTGACAAATGGACAAAATGTACTAAAAAATAAGGAGATTATCTAAAAAAAATAATGTATATGTCTTTTCTAAAAGTTAATTAAAAAATCTGCAGCCAGAGTGTGGATAATTTTTGACTTCTTGTACTTTTAATATTCTACCCCAACATCATAACTCTGAATTCTTCTACTGTCTTCCTTATTCATTGTCCAATTTTCACATTCATTTGAAGCTGTTGAAAATACCATGGTTTGGGTCAGGCACACCTTAGTCCTCAAACCGACACCTTTGCTCTTGACCACTTTGAAGATGTCTTGTGCAACAAATTTGCATAATGCCATACGTCATTTTATTTTTTTGACTGCTGCTTCCAGGCATGTTGATGGTTGAACCTAACAAAATGAAATCTTTGACAGCATCCGTCTTTTCTCCATTTATCTTGATATTTATTGGTCCAGTGGTGATGATTTTTGTTTTCTTTATATTGAGGTGCAATCTGAAGGCTGTGGTCTTTAATCTGCATCAACTGTCCCTCTTCTCTCCCTGCTTCTGGGGACCCCAGGGGCTCTTCAGTTTCCAGGGGGACTCTGCCATCCCTGCCTCTTTCCTGGCTTCTGGGGGCTCCAGGCACTCCTCAGTTGCAGCTGCTACATCACACAGTGCCCTTCTTTCTCCTGTTCCTGTGTCTTTTACGAGGATACCCCTCAGGGGGATGAGGATGCACCCTGCTCCCATGTGACTTCGTGTGATCCTGGCTGTAACATCTGCCAAGACCCTCCTTCCAAACAGGGTCCTGGGCCAACCTCACTATTGTTGCCACGCTTGAGCCCATTAATGCTGCCACTTTGCCAATCCATCTCACTGGGAGTCTTCCTCTTTTTCTCTGACCTTGTAAGTATTTTAAGACCTCTTTGCTTTCAGAAGCAAGGTTGTATAATCTGCATATAGCAGTTTATTAATGAGTCTTCCTCCAGTCTTGATGCCACATTTTTCTAAATATAATTCAAAATCTCATCCTATTGGCTTAGCATACAGATTAAATTAAGTAAGCTGAAAAAAATACAACTCTGGTGTACACCATTCCAAGATTTTAAACCATTCCGTGTCCCCTTGTTCTGTTCAAATGACTGCCTCTTGGAATATGTACAGGTTCCTCATGAACACAATCAAGTGTTCTGGAATGTCTGTTCTCCGTAATGTCCATAGCTTGTCATGATGCACACAATCAAAAGCCTTTGCATAGTCAGTAAAGCACAGGTAAACATCTTTCTGGTATTCTCTGCTTTCAGCCAAAATCTAGCTGATATCAGCAATGAAATTCTTTGTTCCACATCCTAGTCTGAATCTGACTTGAACCTCTGGCATTTCCTTGTTAATGTACTGTTGCAGCCGTTTTTGAATTATCCTTAGCAAAATTTCACTTTCATGCTATATTAATGATATTGTCCGAAGATTGCCACATTCCATTGATTCTTTTTTGAATTGTCACAAATATGGATCTCTTCAATTGGTTGGCCAGGTAGTGTCTTCCATATTTCTTTACATAGATGAGTGATGTCCTCTGGTGCTACCTCAGTATGTTTAAAGATGTCCATTTATATTCCATCAGTTATCAGACCCTTGTTCTTTGCTAGTGCCTTCAGTGCAGTGGTACTTCTTCCTTTAGTACCATTAGCTCTATATCATAGGCTGTATTTTTTTTTTTTT
>NW_006408785.1:2143014-2144766 GCF_000296735.1 Chrysochloris asiatica
AGTCCTCTGTGGCTATGTCACTGACTATGGGCCCAAGAGTCCCCAGGTCTTGTCACACTGCTGGTCAACCAGGTCTCCACCCGGGTTCACAGGAGTCTACTGAATGTTGTAGGGCTTAGCTTGCAGCTTCATTGCTGTTTTTCCCTCACTTCCCCTTATTGGTGATGAACGTGGTCACCAATCAAAGCGTGTATTCCCATTGAGTCTTAGTCTTGGAAGGGGGTTTGCACTGAGGGGACCCAACCACTTGCTTTGATGTCTCCTGGGCAAGCAACTTGCTTTTTCTTGTAGTAGCAGTCGGTCTTCTTATATTGTTTTGTATTTTTCCTGTAGGTCTTTCTTTCAAGAAGTATCTTCTGTTCTTCTAGCTGCTCCAGACTGGTCTGCTCATCCTTTCAAGTGGAAATTTCCCATATCTGAAGATCTGAATGTGGTTCAGGCTTCCACCTATAGTCTTATGCTCTATTCCCTCTGTTTTGTTTTTGTTTTTGTTTTTTATGTACACAAGAACACTCAGGAATATATAATCATTTAAATAACCAAAGTGCACATTCTGCAAGCCTGTCTCCTGGCCGTGAGCTCACAGCCTTTCTCACTCCATGAGTTTGGAGTCCTCAGCTTTATCTGCCCATGTCATCATCTTTGCCTCCATCTCTGGTGTTGCTGCTTCTCTGGATAGGGTCCCACATTCAGCTTGTGTTCTTCTCCCTTGATGGTCCTATGGTCCTCTGTTCCTGGAATGTAAGATTAACTACTCCCTCCTGTATGTTACAAAACTTCTACTGTAACAGTTGTAACATTCACAATTAGTCATGATAACAATTACTCACTATTGAATCATAAGAATCTTATCCCCATCTCTTCACCAGACCCGTCTAGACAAGATGAAAACTATTCACTGGGGATTCTACCTTCCCGCGCACACGCTGTAACTAAACTTCCTCTTGAAAACATGTAAGCCAGCCAATTCGAGCCTTTATACAGCCCCTCCCCCCCCCTTTTTTAGGTAGTGGTCATGGTGGTTATGTGCTGTGAAGTTGGTTCTGACTCATAGTGACCTTGTATAGGGTTTCCCAGGCTTTAAAACTTTACAGGAGCGGAAAGCCTCATCTTTCTCCTGAAGAACTGCTGGTAGTTTCGAACTGCTGACCTTGAGGTTAGCAGCCCAACTCGTAACAACTGTGCTACCAGAGCTCCTTCCCTTTTTTAGGTAGCCAATATCTAAGTTGCCAGTCCCTATCAACCCTGTGTACAGAGGGGCTAGGTTTGATCCTTGATATGAAGACTCCTTCCCTCTCAGTTGGTATTTTGAACTACTACATCCATAAGTGTAAGTAAAGTTAATAACATTTAGCAATTTACACTTGTTTCCTTTATCAATTTTTTTTATCTTCCTCTATTCGAGTTCTCATCTGCTACATCTTGAAATGGTTGAACATTAACCTTTGTTTTTGGTATACTGATTGAGTATATTCCCTCCATCTTCTTTTGATGCTTCCCGTATCATTCAGTAGTTTTCCCATGTTGTTATTATTGCTTAGTGCCATCAAGTTGGTTCCTGTGACCCTGTATAAGGTTTCCAAGGAGCAACTTGCGGGGTTGAACCGTTAACTTGCAGTTTAAATCCTTCAATATTGCAAGGCAATGTTTTTCTTCAGTTCTTTCAGCTTGAGAAATGCTGAGCATGTTCTTCCTGTTTGGTTGCTGACTGAATATTTGCACATTTCATTATAATATTTGAATTTGTCTTCT
>NW_006408785.1:2146380-2147445 GCF_000296735.1 Chrysochloris asiatica
AAGCCCATCTTCAGTCTATAACTGATTGGAATATCTAAAAGGGGTTCTAGAACTTGCCCAGTGAAACAGGCCTCATGTGGAGCCTTTGTAGAGTATAAGACATTAGTTGGAATCCTGAGTCCCATTCAGAACCTTCTGAGGTGGGACATTCCCACTAGAAAGGACAAGCAGACCAGCCTGGAACAGTTAGAGTGACAGAAGATGCATCTTCAAAGAAAGATCATCAGGAAAAAATGCAAAACAAAAATGGCAGTATGACTGGCTACTGCAAGTATAAGCAAGCTGTTCGCCGGGAAGCCATCAAGGCAAGCAAATTCCTTCCCAACACACCCCCATCTAAGACTGAAACTCAAAGTGAACACATGAGCAGGCATGTAAGCTTGCTAGCAAGTACATTGGTCTAATGGTGAGTGAAGGAGGGGGGAAAGGCAGCAATGAAGAAATGGGCTGAGTTAAACCACGGTCCATTGACTCCCACTGACCTGAAGATGAGAAAAGGCTGTTGGTCCAATGTGTGGTGAGACCTGGGGACACCTGAACCCATGGACAAGGACATAGCCACAGAGGGCTAGAACTAAGAGTGAAGCATCTAGCCGGTATGAAGTGAGGGGAAAGGCACAAAAACACCCAAATTTGCAGACAGTACCCATTTGACCTAGATTCAATGGCTTGAAAATCAGAACTCGACTAGAGGGAGGTTAAAAAAACACCAACAAAACAGTTTTTGATAAAGGAAACAAGGATAAATTGCTACAATTTGATGATCTATACTCAAAGAGGTAGTAACTCTACCAGCAGAGAGGGAAGGAGTCTTGACATCAAGTATGAATGCTATCCCCTCTGTACACAGGGTATAGAGGGATGGGCAACTTAGACATTGGCTATATAAAATGAGGAGGCGATAAAGGCACGAAGTGACTGGCTTACAATGTTTCAAGAGGGAGTTTAAGAGTGTGGGGGGGAAGAAAGAGTCCCCACTGAGTAGTTGTCATCTTGTCTAGGTAGGTCTGGTTAAAGAGAGGGGGGTAAGACGCTTATGATTCAATAGTGAGTAATTGTCATCAT
>NW_006408785.1:2147545-2154852 GCF_000296735.1 Chrysochloris asiatica
TATATATAACTAAATAGCTGCTTGATAAATTGATGGTTTGCCTAAGGTGCACAAAGCCAAAGAATGATTATGAACAGTGGCTCTAGTTCTAGAATATTAATTTATTAAATTTATTTTGGTAGGGATTTATTAAAATGTGTGTATAATGAGATCAAATGTAACACAAAACAAGTGTCTTCAAAGATCTTTTGACTGTCTGAGACTTTATCGGGACGGTAGGTCCTGTATTCACTTCCTTCTACTACTTCTTTCTCCTCAATCCTTTTGGTAAAAATATTTTGAAAATACTGGACCTTCTATACCAATATTTACCTAGAATTGAGAAAGTGCCTCCTACATATATTGCTATGAATGGTGCCCAAATGTAGAGCCTTTGTCATTAGAAAATGTTTACATTGTAGAACAAAAACCTGCTGGAATAGGGAAGGAAAAGTATAGTATTACAGCAGTGCCTTGGGATAATTCAGTCACCAGGAAGGAACAAGCTGAACTGTATCCTAGTTCTGGTTCTGTTACTAACCAGTTGCTTTCTGATGTCCACAAGGACAGGGATCTTTGTTGTTTTTCTTTGAGGATGCCCGCACATCTAGAATAAATACAGGTTGTTGAATGACCTTGGGAGAGACACTTCGTCTTTATAAGCTTCCATTTCTTCAGGCATAAAATCAGCAGTTCTTAAACTTTAGTGTGTATAGGAATTAAATGTAATCTGCTTGTTAAAATGTAAGTTCTTTGACTTTATTCCCATAAGTTCAATTTTGGTAGAACGAAGCTGGGATACAGCTGTCCACCTGGATTGGGGACACCTAAGTGATAGTGCTCTGGTAGCATAGTGATTACGAATTGGGCTGCAAACCTTAAGGTCAGCGGTTCGAGACTACCAGCTGCTCCGTGGGAGAAAGATGAGGCTTTCTACTCCCATAAAGATTTACACCCTTGGAAACCCTGTACAGGGTCGCTATGGGTCGGAACCGACTCGATGGCACTTAACAACAACAACAACAAAGTGATAGTGGGCGAAAGCCCAACATCTCCATCTCAAAAGGGAGGTTTTTGTTTCTTTTTTTTTTTTCACCCTCTCCCCTCCCATCACTACATATATTGGTAGATACAGAGTAAGGAATGCTTCAAGCATACCTGGATCTAGTTGTTCATATAATTTCACCAACCATCTCTTGGTTCTACTCTCTGCTTCTGTTGTAGTTCAGTTCTATTTTAACTTTATTCTTAGTCTGACTCACTTCATTAGAGTAACTGGCCACCAGACCTGCAGGTTTCCATTCTTCTGGCTCGGAAACCCTAGTGCAAAGCGCATGCCTCTGCCCCAGTTTCCAGCAAAGAACTAGGTCTGACTACTGCTGGATCAGGTTTTCCCATGTGTCAGGGTCCTGCCTTTGGTTTCTCAATTGACTAGCCTTGAGGCCAATGCCCACTCTTGGATTGGGGAGTGAAATCATCCCTCCCAAATCACAGAAGTGGGGGAGTGATGGTGTTCCCAGAGAAATTGGGGGTGATTTTTTCAGAAAAGGAGAAACCGAGATCTCCAAAAGTATAGATCAGCCAAAGCTATAGATCGCTATCCACAGTATTATTATTATTTTTTAAAGAAGTAGTTACAATGACTCAATTCATAATGTTGCTATGGCAAAAATACAAATCATTTTGGAAGATTACAAAATGATAACCATTGCAGCCAAGATAATGAGGCCTTCAACTCTTAAGGTAAGTCTGCAGGGCTTAGGTAGGATCAGGGATGGTTAGAGTCTCTGAACCAGCTATCTCTCCCATTTATTCCAGTGTTTTGGCCAAATAATAAGCAATTTATCTGTGTATCATGAAAGCTGGGAAGGTATTACCCAAAGAGACTCATATGCAAGTGATCTGTGACTTCTACTTGGAGAAGCACTGAATTTTGAGAATCACATTTTGAGGTCATCTCAAGTATAACAATAATAGTATTACCCTAGGGTCTTCATGAGATAACCTAGAAGCTGGTTTATGAAATGGGCAGAACACCAAAAGTTCAATTGATAGGTGCAGAGAAGTGGAACAAATAAATACAAAAAATCAGGTGAATCCTGCTCTGACTTAGTTATCAGTCTGGTTTTAAAATCTTGGGCTAACATAGTCTATCCCAGATATAGAATGTGAGCATACCTGTCTCCTTTTTTCTTCTTTTTTGATTGGAGCATAAATTGATGCACATTACACACATAATAAAAAGGGGAAAGCAGGGAGAAGCACAGAGCAGAAAACTGAATAGACATTACAAACCAGATTGTCTTAGATGTGTGGGTTCAAGAAAGACATGAATTCTGATTAATGAATTATTAATAAATTATTAATCTATTTGTGTAAAATGAAGTGACCCTTATTTAAAAAACAAAACAAAAACTAATACATTCTAGGGTCTTCACTTTCTTAGCATCAACTCATTAGTTTCATTTGACTTCCCATACCCCCACTTGCACGTCCACCAAAGCAATTTAATGAATAAAAGGCAGTATTTTCAACAAATGGTGTTAGAATAATTGGATGTCCATGTGGAAAAATTAAACCTCCCTGTACCCAACCATACATACAATTGATTTGCATTAGATTATAGATGTAAGTATAGACGTTAAAGCCATCTACAGAGAGGAAACAAAACAACAACAAAAAATCAATTGAGAAATCATAGGCAACTTGGAAATAGAGGTTTCTTAGCTAAGCCATAAAAATAAATGACCATAAAAGGAAAAAAAAAAAAATAGTAAATTAGACGCCGACGTTGAAAACTTCTGCTCATCTAAAGGAAATCAGAGTGGAGAGTAGAGCCTGAAAATCCCTTATTAAACAGTCATTACTGCCAGCAAGATTTTCTCTCTTCTGCATTGTTGTTGCTAAGTGCCACTGAGTCCATTCTGACTCATAGTGACCCTATATGGGGTTTCGAGGAGTGGCTGGTGAGTTTGAACTGCTGACCATGTGATTCAAACCAACCTTATGGTCCAGTGCTGACTCTACAGCGCCATGCTAGGACTCTTCTGCATTGTTGTTAAGTACCTTTGAGTTAGTTACAACTCATAGCAACCCTGTATCGGGTTTCTAAGGAGTGACTAGTAAGCTTAAACTGTGAGTTTGCGGTTGAAACCGACTTTGCAGTTCAGGACATTAACCCACAGCTCCACAACAGGACACCATTAGTTCATGTTACTATGATTTGCAAGTGATAAAAGCCTATTGCCTAAGTATGACTGAAAAGGGCAATTTCATGGAATCCAGTGGGGCTTTAGGGATAGAAGAAGTAACGAAGATATATAGGGAATCAGGGAAATCCTCACTCCATCTCTTATCTCTGTTTTGTTTTTTCTTTATGGCAGTCTGACTCTTCATTTTACACAATAGATCATGGTTGCCGCTGTTCTTGAGCCATGAGTGTTCTAGTTGAGTCACCTAGAAAAGGCACTGATGCTGCTGACAATGCATAGTGACCTAGTAATAGGGTTTCTGAAGCTGTAAATCCTTACAGGAGCAGAAAACCTCATCTTCCTCGGGTGGATTTGAACTGCTGACTTTGTGGTTAGCAGGCCAATATGTAACCTATTATGCTACTAACTTTCATAATTCTCGGGGAACAGTCTGATTGGCCCACTTGGGTCCAGTGACCACTCTTGTTAAAATAAACTGAGCAGAAGCAGGACAATATTTAAAGGAACAAAAGTTCCTTGTATCCATGAGAACATTACTTGAAAAGGAATCACATATCAATTGATGTTCACTCCATGTTTCCTCTTCATTTGACATGAAATATTGTACAGAGTTGATGAGAATTTTGTACTTCTTGTCTTTAATGGCTACATGTTTTGGTATATTGACACATTATCTCTTTGATTCTTTAATATCAGTATCTTTTCATCTCTACACGACTGATACATTTTAAGGACCATAAACAAAAATAGTCTTTTTTACAAATGGGCACATTTATTTGTAAATTATTAACTAAGTTCTTTCTAAATGCAGACATGCTTTGTTTTAGTCTGGATATACAATAAAATTAATTTAAATAACTTTAATCAACTTCAGAAACAGCAAATTCTAAGACAATTAGGTTAAGTTTAAGAACTCATATTTATTGAGTTAACAGATGGTAAATTAAAAAACAATGAAGCTAATTTTTAAAATTATTCATTGAATTAAAAAAACAGACTTATTTAACAAACTGTTTTTAAACTGGTTTTTCGTCCCAATATGCATATTTTAAGATTCCAATTTGGGAAACTTCTGGGAAGATACCAAATGAGTTGCAGTGTATGAATGCTTCTTCACTAAATTCCTTTTTAAGAGATTTATAAAAACCATTCCGCCTCTCCTCCCGCAAAGGACTTTCTATATACTAACAACAAAAATATGAGAAATAAGCATACTTCAAATTTGGGAAGAAATGTAGCGTTTGATTCATCTATTCCAGTTTGTTCTTTAACATAGTCCTCTGGCTTTCAGCATTGCTGACGTTGGCATATCTGAGGAAGATCTACTAGCGGCCTAAAAGTTACTCCGGGTCAACTGCTTTTCTGCATTTATGTGTCAAGTAAAACTGGCTTTCTTTTGATGCTTACTTAAGCCTTGTGCAAAAGTGACTTGAAGTACATGAGCATCACAGAAGAATTCTTCGTTCTGCTTTGTTTTGTCCTTTGCTGTCAACTTGATGGCACTAACAACAACAACTAGTTAATATGAAATCCTGATGTGGTGCTGTAGGATAAGCACTAGACTGCTAACCTCATGGTCCACAGTTCAAACCCACAACAAGCTGCTCCTCACAAATACTATATAGGGTCGCTATGAGTCAGAACTGACTTGAAGGCACTTGACATATAGACTAATTAATAATGCTCTGAGCAAAGGGACTTTTCCACTTGGGCTCCCACTTGATTGAATTTATTTGCAGTTTTTGGAAATGGAACAGGTCATATTTTCAAATACTCCTACTTTCTGAGGTTTATATAGATGGAATTAGAGATAATACTATTAACACAAACTAAGATACGTGGTTTCCATTGCATTAATATGATGACATATTTAGAACTAGAACAATTCATGAAACAAGGTTGTCTCACAAACAAATTGTGAATAGGTTTGTTTAAGTGGCTGCTTACTCAACTGGCATAGTCTTTTCTTTACCACAGATAGTCACAAACTGTGATCTGCTTTTTTTTAATGGTCTTATGAACTCTTTGTGTAAGATCTGGTCATATAAAATGCTGAAGTCTTGATTACTAAGGTTTAATATTGCATTTACTGGTTTTGATAGCCCAATTTATTAGTTTTAATTTGTGTTAAAAACACTCAGAGCTATAAAAACATATCACTGAAACTCCTGTAGTAAAAATTATCTTACTATTGTGCATTTGAAACTCTTTAGCCCTTAATCCCCTTCTCCCCTTGAAATAATTGTTTTTATAATAATGTTTAGGTAATGTGAGGTTTCTTAGGAATGCAAATATAACAACTTACAAGGATAGACTATATTGTTCTTATTTAAACAAGAACTGGTTAAAATAAGAATAAAGTGTGATCAGATGAAAAACCGCAGTAAATATATTTTATGTGTTGCAGAAAGGGAATTCAGGGATACTGAAGAAAAACTTGAGAGTCTAAGAATCCAAAAGAAAAAAAGAAAGAAAAGTTAAGAAGAAATTAGATAGATGTATTGTGGAGTTCTAAACGAGACTGTGGAGTCCCTGGGTGGTACGGTTAATGTACTCTGTTTTAAACTAGAAGGTTGGAGGTTCAGTTCCACCCAGAGGAGCCTGTGAAAAAAAAGGCCTGGAATCCTATTTCTAAAAAATCAATCACTGAAAACTTTTTGGAGACCAGCTTTACTCAGGCACATATAGGATAGCCATATTCAGAATTGACTTGATAGCAGTTGATTAATTGAGAGTATAAGCTCTTGGAGGAAAACAATTATCTTATTGTTACAACTCTAGCTCTAACATATCTGATGGAATTGTTTGCTTATACCAAGGATTTGGTGTTTTGGTTCAGGTATCATAGTATACCAAGCCTCTTATTTTGGTGTTTATGACACAGTTAAGGGGTTATTAAGAAAACCAGAGGAAACCCCATTTCTTCTTTCCTGTTTTCATTGCTCAAGTTATGACCACATTCTCTGGAATACTTTTGTATCCTTTTGACACAGAAGATGCATGATGATGCAGAGTGGTGAGTTTGAATAGCAATATAAAGGAACTTTGGATTGCTTTGTGAAGGTATATAACATGAGGGAATCAGTACATTTTTTTTGTGGTACCATCTCCAACATAACTTCTAGTACGGAGTGTGTTTTCTCCTACTGTAAAGATTTACAGTCTTGGAAACCATATATACAGGATCGCTAAGAGCCAGAACCAACTTGATGTCACTTAACAACAATAACAACTTCTAACAGAAGGTTTACTCATAGTATAAACTAGTTGTTGTTAAGTGCCATTGAGTCACTTCCAACTCATAGCAACCCTTTATAAGGGTGTCCAAAGCAGTAAATTTTTGTGGGAGTGAAAAACGTCATTTTTCTTCCCCAGAACAGCTGATGGGCTGCAGCCACCAACCCTGTCCAGTACTTATCCTAAAGAGCCACACACTTACTACTGGTGATTTTAAGAGATGTTTAGTTGGTTCCAACTCATAGTGACCCTGTATAGGGCTTCCATGGAGTGGCTTCTAGGTTGGAACTGCTGAACTTGCACTTCAAACTAACCATGCAATCCAGTGCTTATCCTACAGTGCCATACCAGGACTCTCCATATACTATTGCTGTTGGTAAGTGCCAACGAGTCAGTTCCAATTCCTTGCGATCCTGTATGGGATTTACTAGGTGTGAATGGTGAGCTTGAATTGCCAAACTTGAGGTTCGAACCAACCTTTCAGCCCAGTACATTAACCTGCCATGCCACACCAGGACTACCCATGTACTATTAGTAGTAAGTTAATATTTTTTTAAATTAATAAAATAATGAGTGTTCTAAAATAGAACAGATGGACTAGAAGTAAAAATCAGTTATAACAAGAAAAACTTTTCTTATATAAAAATTATACAGACTTTGAAAGGTCTTATTTGAGCTAAATTAAGGAAAAGAAAACAATGATAAAGACTGAATTATTTTAATTGCTAGGACAAAGACAATTCCTACAAGCATTTAAAAAATTTAAAGGCATATGTTCTTTTGTAGATCGTCCTCATACCTCTTATAGAACAAGAAGTTTTTTTAATACCATAGGTAAGTTTCTACATAATTTTAGTGAGTCTGAAAATTTCATGCCTA
>NW_006408785.1:2158042-2166122 GCF_000296735.1 Chrysochloris asiatica
GCACAAGCAGAATGTGGGACCTTATCCAGAGAAGCAGTGATACCAGAGATGGAGGCAGAGCTGGGTACGTGGAGAAGGGGAGAAGCTGAGGACTCTAGATTCATGGGAAGAGAGGGACTAAGAGATGGTAGCCATGAGGCAGACTTGCAGAATGTGCCCTTTGCTGGTATAAATTATTATATATGGAAAAAAAAAAAGAATATATGCTTTTCAAAAAACTAGCTACAAAATGAAACTCTATAAAATCTTATTTGCCATTGATTTCTGCCGTTAGTGCATTGGGGTAGGAGTGGATTTGTGGCTACAATCTATACCAAGTTTTTATCCCAGAATTTATTGAAAGGCCAAAGAGATAGAACTGGTGGGCAGCTGAAACTGGTAAAAATTATGTAAAATTCATGCAGAGCCTTTCCAAAGAAGAGGCTCACTGTAAGAATAGGTTTTTTTAAACATGCCACTTATCAACGAGACTAGACTCTTGTAACGTGATTTCACGTAATTGTTACCTTATACTCACTAAACTGTCACAGTAGCCAGGTGATGAAACCTTAATGTTGTTAAGTGGTGTCAAGTCAGTTCCGACCCATAGGATTTCCAAGGAGCGGCTGGTGAGCTTGAACTGCAGACCTTGCAGTTCAAATGGCTTTGCAGTCTGGTGCATTAACCCACCGCGCCACACCAGGACTCCGATGAAACCTTATAGGGACACTCATTATATAAAACAGGTAAAAGCCTGCTGCAACCTATGGGCGAAGAACTGTAAGTGTGCCATTCACAGTCTCATCCCTATGTGAGAGACTCCAGGGCTTTGTATCACCCACTTTGAAATTCACCGCCCCTCAAAAAAATGTTTAAAAAAATCAGGGACTTAGCTGCATTCGATAGTATAAAATGAGTGCTTTTGTGATGTAAGAAACTGTCCAGCAATTAGAAATAAAGTATTGATTGTTGGGAAAAAACAACTGTGAAACTTAATGTGGGCACTACCTAAATTTGAAACAGAGTATCTATTTTCTAAATAATTGAAGAAGGTAAACTTAAACAAACAGAACATGCAAAAGAAAAAATTGGAAAGGAAATATGAGGAAGTATTGAGAAGAAGAAAGTATCAAACAATTATGACAAGTTTGAAACCAATTGTCATCAAGTCTGATTCAAGGTGACTTTGTATTTGACAGACTAGAACTAGGATTCATAGGGTATTTGAGGACTGATTTTTTCAGAAATAGATTACCAGACCCTTTTTCCAAGGCATCTCTAATTAAGTGCCATGGAGTCACTTCTGACTCATAGTGACCCTGCACAGAGTTTCTGAGGCTGTAAATCTTTACAGGAGCAGGATGCCTCATCTTTCTCCCGTGGAACCACTGGTAGTGTCAAACTTCAGACCTTCAGGTCAGCAGCCCCAGTTCGTAACCACTACGCTACCAGAGCTCCTCTAGATATCCTCGAGTTTACTCAAATTTTCAAAATTTTCCATTATCCATTACCAGCAGAGCATATTAACCATATGTGCCACCCAGGGACCTCATGGAAAGTACAACTGGCTTACATTTCCTTGAAAGATTCTGAGATTAAATTAAAAGTCTAATGATTTAATGATGCTTTAAAAACTCAAACTCCAGGAAACATTACACGGCTTTTTAAAACGGACAGATTTTCTGACCTGATAAATGTGCAAATCCAAATTAGATTGTTGTTATTAAGTGTCATTGAGTCGGTTCTGACTCAGTGATCCTATATAGGATTTCAAAAGAATGGCTGGTGAATTTGAACCACTGACATTTTGGTTCAAACTTACTTTTCAGTCCACTGCTTACCCTACAGCACAACACCAGGTTTGAACCACCAACCTTGCAGTTCAGTGCTATCCGACAGTGCCAGCCTAGCAATTTTATCAGACAAGACAGAATTTTAGCCAAGAAAACTCATTAAACAGGGCTAAATAGATTATTTTATAATCATTAATAGTGTAACATGAACTGGGTTGACAGCATTTAACAAAACAGTGTAACATTGTTAAGTACCATTGAGTCAGTTCCAACTTACAGTGACCCTGTATAGGGTTTCTGAGGAGCACCTGGTGGGTTTGAACTGCCAACCTTGTGGTTTGCAATCCAGTACTGATCCCACAGCACCACACCAGGAATCCAGTGTAATATTGTTGTTATGAAGTGCCAGTGAATCAGTTCGGACTCTTAGTGACCTGATATAGAGTTTCTGAAGAGTGACTGTGAGTTTGAACTGCCAACTTTGTGGTTCAAACAGACCTTGAAGTTGAGTGCTTATCCTATGGCGCCACACCAGGTGAAGGCATACTGGTACTCTCCTGTTGTGGTGCTGTGGGGTCAGCACTGGACCACAAGATTGGCATGAAGAGAAAGGCTGGCAGTTCAAAAGCACTAGCTGATCTTCGGAAAGTCTACAGGGTTGCCATGAGGCAGCCTAAACTCAGTGGCACTTAACAACAACAATGGTATACCTTAACTAACTTTAAAAGGAACTCCTGGTGTAGCTCTGTAGGACCAGCACTGGATTGTGAACCACAAAGTCGGCAATTCAAATCCACCAGCTGCTCCATATTAACCCTGTACAGGATCGTTATGAATCAGAGCCTACTCAATGGCACTTAACAAGGACAACTTTAAAAGAAGAATTCGCCACCACAAAATAATGTCTATCCAAGAAATGCAAACAGCTACAATTTAGGAACTGTACTGATAAATAATATAAATAGGTTGGGGTCT
The DNA here is from genome assembly GCF_000296735.1 of Chrysochloris asiatica. NCBI lineage: Eukaryota > Metazoa > Chordata > Mammalia > Afrosoricida > Chrysochloridae > Chrysochloris > Chrysochloris asiatica. The sequence continues at coordinate 2,160,790 of NW_006408785.1, forward strand.
TAGTGTGGTGCTGCAGGAGTCAAGCACTGGACCACAAGGCCAGTTTGAATCACAAAGTCAATGGTTCAAACTCACCAGCCACTCCTTGGAAACCTTATACAGGGTTGGTTACTCTAAGTTGGAACCACTCAACAGCACTTAGCAACAGCAAATACATAGGTTAAGTAAGAAAAAAATGGTAATTTTAATAAGTACTTTAAGAACTGTTGGATAAAAATTGAATACCTGTTCCTGATACAATGGTAAAAATAGGGAAATAAATCTTCAATGTAATAATAAATATTTTAAACTATTAATCAACATTAAAATTAATGTAAAAATGATAAAATAAGGAGTAGGGTAGTAGTTAGTGTACTGTAATGGTTTTGCTATAATAATGTTATTTTATTTTATTTTTAAAGCCCTGATCAATGCAATAAAATTTACTAAAGAAATAAGAACTATGCATAGTGGTAAAAGATTATGTACAACATTAACATTATGTGCTTTAAAAATATTTTTATAGATTGAAAAATCCAATGGTGCCTATGAAAACATTAATAAATTAGTAATATTGGAAGTCACATGAATATTAAAATAAATCAATAGTATTTCTGAATATCAGTAAAAATTAAGTTTAAAAAAATTCGCTGTATATGAGCAACAAAATATATGAAGTTCTATCATTGATTTTAACAAGAATATATGATCTATCTAAATAAAATTATTTCAGAGCTATAAAATCCTCAGTTTAAAGGAGTATGTATCTGGTTAAAAAAATGAAATATTTTGTAATTGCTCATTCTTCCCAATGTATAGATTCACTGCAAAGCTAACAAAAATCTTTTTTTTTTTTTTTTTTACATTGTGAGTTGGTAGTGAAGGGAACATACTGATTTTGACAAAGTTTGGATGAGAAAGCAGATAAGAATAAGCAAAATTAAATTTTGAGAAAGAAGATTATCAAATATTAAAATATACTGCAAAATTATAATACTTTAAAAACTATTTGATATTTGTACCAAAATAGACTAATGAGGTAAAATATTTGGTCAAAATAAGTTGTATATTAACCAAAATCAAATACACTGCTATTGAGTTGACTCTTAGCAACTCAATAGGCCAGAGTGGAAATGTAGCATAGGATCTCTCAGGCTGTAAATCTTTACAGAATCATACTGTCACATTTTTCTCCTGCGGAGTGCCTTCTGAGTTTGAATCACCCTCCTGCCTTTTGGTGTGCTTGACTACAGTGCCACTTGCGGTGTTGCTGGTGATGTGTCGAGAAGTTGGTCTAGAATCATAGAGACCCTGCATAGGATTTCTGGAGCTGTAAATCTTTACAGGAGCAGAAAGCCTCATCTTTCTCTTGTGAAATGGCTGGTGGTTTCGAACTGCTGACCTTGAGGTTAGCAGCCTAACTCGTAACTACTATGGTACCAGAGCACCTTACAGTGCCACTAGTGCTCTAAATTATGTACAGGAATGAAATATTTAGTATGGTAATGGTGTAAATCAGTGGAGAAAGAAAATGTTTTGCACTACCTGGACTGATTAAGTTTGAAAATAATTGAAAAATGTAAAAAATAAATAAATTCATAGAATCATCATAATAAATTACCAAAACTCAAACCATAGAAAGTCTAAAGGGAAATAACTTTATAGGCTTAGTATGCTATAACTAATTGCAAAGTGAAGGATAAAGTGGATTTAATCATATTAAAATAATAATAAAATAAGCAAACAGTAACTTGGGTACAATTGTTTGAATATGATAACAGAAAAGGTTAGTATCATCATTACAAAAAGAGCTCATACAAACTTATAATAAAATTGCTATTAGAACTAATACACAAGATAAAATAGGATCATATTCCCAGCTATTACAGATTATTTTAATTTCGATAAAAAAAAACTGTTGAGGACAAGTAGAAAAGCTAAATAAAATCTAGCAAACATTTGTTTAAAATCATCAGAGAGCGTAGGTAGGGTATACAGAGCTTCAAAGACTAAGAGCCCAGAGAGAAAAGAATCCAACCCTAATTGCATTCAAAGCTGAAGTAAAACATCTTTGGAGGAAGATATGATCATCCAAAGCCTCAGGCTATCTCTGTATAAGTTTTATGCACAATGTCTCGCATTCAATAAAAATTTCCAGGCATACCATCAGACAAGATAAAATTACCAAAACACAGACTATAAGAGATCTAAATGTAGAAGTAACAGATTTTTTTAAATGTCCATGATTAATATGTTAAAGAAATTAGATGAGAAAGTAAAAGAATTTCAACATGTATTAGAAACTCTGATAAAGAATCTAAGAGAAATCTTATAACTGAAAAACAAACTAACAGAAATTAAAACTCCATAGATGAGTTTAAAATTTGCTTAGACATGAGTGAAAAACAAATTTTTGAACTAGAAGTTCAACAAGTAGAAAAATTAATGTTAATACCCAAAGTCAGAAAGGATGCACTGAGAAGTGATTTCTTCTTACATAAATAGTAATATATAAATCTGTGTAACACTTTAAGAAATAATTTGGCAGCATCAATTATGTATTAGAACAAAAAATGTTTACATCTTTAGACCCCGTAATCTTATCTCTGGGAATATATTGTAAGGAAATATTTCTTAAATATGAATTGCCTCATGTATGAAGATGTTCACTGAGATCTTATTTAGATAGTGTAACTATGTGCAGGATACCCCTTATTGGAGTAAATAAACAATCAGCTGCTAACCAAAAGGTTGGAAGTACAAGTCGACCCAGAGGTACCTTGGAAGAAAACCTGCTGATATACTTTTAAAAAGTCACCCACTAAAACCCAATTTGTTTGACTATCTGCTCCACAGCCTGAACTTCCTGCTCTCGACTGTTGCAAGCAACCTAAATAATTTTTGTTGCTCAGTGTCAGTGATTTGGTTCCAAGTTATAGTGACCCTGTATAGAGTTTCCAAGGAATGACTGGTGGGTTTAAACTGCCAACCTTGTGGTTAGCAATCCAGTGCTTATCCTACAGTGTCACTATCTTAGGCTGGGTTTTCTAGAGAACCAAAACCAGTGAAACATACATATATATGTTTGTTGTTTTTGTTAGTTGCCATGGAGTTGGTTCTAACTCATAGTGAGTGACCCTGTATGGGATTTCCCAGGAATGGCTGGTGAGTCTGAACCATGACCTTGTATTTCAAACTGACTCTGCAGTCCAGTGCTTCATCCGAAAATGCCACACCAAGGTTCCAGCCACACCAAGGCTCCAGCCACACCAGGGCTCCATATGTACATTGCTGTTGTTGTTATGTGCCATGGAGTCAGTTCCAACTCATAGAGATCCTATACAGAGTTTCTGAGGCTATAAATCTTTACAGGAGCAGAATGCCTCATCTTTCTCCCACAGAGCAGCTGGTAGTTTTGAACTGCTGACCCTGAGATTAGCAGCCCGATTCGTAACCGCTAAGCTAGCAGAGCTCCTTCCATATGTATATAGAAAGAAGTTTTATTATCAAGGAAATGGCTTACACTTAGAGTCCCAGGGCCCTAGCAGAAGAGAGAGAAAGCCTTTCCTGTGTGGCTATTATATTGGGAGTAGGCCACACCCCCCAGGAAGCTGGCTGCTCGTAGCCACTCATCATAGAGTTAACTATGCTTGTAATAGGTTTCATTATCATGAAAATAAGCTTATCTTAACTGCTAAATCATGGGAATCCTAGCCAGTCAAGTTGACACAGAACTCTGTTGCAGCCACACCAGGACTCCACCTGAAATTTAAGTGCAATATAGCCTATGTTTATAATATTATGGAAGAATTTAAAATGAGCATCTTGAACACACTTTTACCAACCTGAGAAATACTTCTGATATAATTTAAAGAGGAAAATATGAAAATCACATAACTATAATGAATCTAAAAATATTTATATTAAAGTGATTGTGCCAATTAGGTGAATATCACTAAAGTTACTTTCCCTCAATTTACCAATTTTTAGTAATATGTATTTCATATACTGAAAAACAAATAATTTATATATTTAGAAGCAGTAGAGTATATTGTATAAGAACATAGGCTATGGAGCCTTGGGAAAATAATTGAACTTTTGGTTTGAAGTTTCCAAGTTTATCCTTAAAATGAGGATAATTATAGTCCCTACTTCACAGGGTGATAGGAAGGACCAGCCCCTGGAGAAGGACACCATGCTTGGTAAAAGTGGAGGTTCAGCAAAAAAGAGGAAGGCCTGCAATGAGATGGACTGGCACAGTGGCAGCAGTAATGAACTCAAGTGTACCAGCGCAGGGCAAGGCAATGTTTTCTTTTATGCATAGGCTCATTATGAGTTGACAACAACAACAACCTAAACGTGAGGTATTTAGAACAGTGTCTGGTACTTAGAAAAGATGCAAGCATGAGCTATTGTAAGTGTTGTTATTTTATAACCCTACCTTATTGTATGACAGATTTTGGGTGGGAAAGTAAAATTATATTCTTTCCAGCCAGTTCTCAAATAGGCACACCCATTTAGCAATGCGTTTTGTTTAGGTATTTGAATCTTAATTTGTACTTCCTATAAATTCGCTAGTGCAGAGATTTCTATGCACCTACATAGTGGTTACGAATCGGGCTTTGAACCTCACGCTCAGCAGTTCGGAACTACCAGCTGTTCCGCAGGAGAAAGAGGAGACTTTCTGCTCCCGTAAAGATTTACAGCCTTGGAAACCCTGTACAGGGTCGCTATGAGTCGGAATCGACTCCACGGCACACAACAACAAGAACAACCTGTCAGGAGTCCTCTTGTGGCATTATGGACTAATGCGTCAGACTGCAAAGTTGTTTGAACTGCAAGGTTGGTGGTTCACGCTCATCAGCTGCTTCTTGGAAACCCTATACAGTGTGTCACTATGGGTCAGAATTGACTTGACAGACGGCACTTAACAACAACAACCTGTCATTGGTGTGGTGCTACAGGTTAATGTACTGGACTGCAAGGTCGGTTTGAACTGCAAGGTCAGCAATTCAAGCTCACTAGTCACTCCTCAGAAATCCTATACAGGACTCGCTATGAATCGGAACAACTCGATAGCGCTTGAAAAAAACAACCTGTCATAGGTAAAGAGCCCTAGAAGCATAGTGGTTACAAGTCAGGCTGCTAATCTCACGGTGAGCAATTCGAAACTACAAACTGTTCTGCAGGAGAAGAGGCTTTCTACTCCTAGAAGGAAATACAGCCTCAGAAACCCTATACAGGGTCACTATTAGTTAGAACCAACTCTACAGCATATAACCACCAACAACCACCTGTCATTGATAGAGAGGGCACTTTTTTTGTTGTTGTTGGCTTAACTCTTTTTTTTTTTT
>NW_006408785.1:2166222-2166757 GCF_000296735.1 Chrysochloris asiatica
TCTGAACCACTTATAAAGGAATACTTAGAAAGTTGGAAGGCTTACAGCTATGGGACTTTGTAGCAGAAGCAAGAAATCCAGTGCTTTCTAATCCAACATGCTCAGCTGCTCCCTGAGCAGCCATCTTGGATGAGACCGAACCGGAAAATGATCAGAACAACCACGGACACCTGACAGAACCCTGGGGATAAAGGAAGAAGAGTGACAGGGGAAGCCCATCTTCTGATCACAACTTCCTGGAGGCAATCAGAAAACATAAAAACAACAACAACAAAAAAACATAAACCCATCTAAATTTTAAGGCCACAGCTAACCACTGAATATGCTCCCAAAACAGAAACAGATGACCATATCAGCACATGTCCAGAAATGAGATAATGTGACTGAGGCAAATGAGCTGGAGGTAGACCTACACACTATACTGGAAGGAGGGTAGGCTTTGGTAATTCCTGAGAAGAAATTCAGAAAAATGATATAAAATATATCAAAACACTTTACAATGGAGTTGAGAAAAATAAGGAAGAAGTCAGGAAAG
>NW_006408785.1:2169381-2179355 GCF_000296735.1 Chrysochloris asiatica
ATCATCTCTGGCTCCATTTCAGGCATCACTGCCTCTCTGGGTAGGGTCCCGCTCTCTGCTCTTCTCCCTTGATGGTCCTAGGGACCTTCGTAGAGAGGGCACTTTTTACCCCTCTCAAGAAGTAGAGGCAACAATCAAATATCTGATGTGTTTTTCCTTTTCAAGAAGTTCAGACTGTTTCCCATCTCCAGCAGAATGTTCATAAAGGGATTGGAACTGCCAGTAATGCCACTATTGCATTGACATCATCAGTATTGAATCACAGAAAATATATGTTATTTTTTCCTAGTTTTCACACTTCTCTAGATGCAGTTTAAGTTTTACCATTTTTTGCATCTGACAAATAAGTAACAATGGAAAGGTGTTTAAGAAATATGACATTCATTAATTTTATTATTATTATTATATTGAGTGCTCCAGGAGTCCTGAACATGTGCTTTAAATCTTTGTCCTACCTGGCACATCTAAGAAGTTTGAAAGCTTTTGATAGAACTTCCTTACTTGACATAGTTTCATTGAAATTGGGGGGAAACATTACAAAATTCCATTCAAGATGTCAAGATTTTTTATTAGCTGTCTTAGGGTCTAATGCCCCCCACATCTGTCAGTTTGTCTTCTGGGCTGGCTTGTGTGTTGTTATGAACCTGGAAGCTAGACTACTAGTGTTTCAAATACCAGCAGGGTCACCCATGGTGGACAAGTTTCAGCAAAGCTTCCAGTTATGCATTATTGAACTGGGGAAATCACTACACGATTGCTTCGGGAACCTACTAAACCCACAGTGAGATGGAGCTTAGCTGTTGTGGTTAACTGCTGTCAAATTGGTTCCAACTCATAGTGACCCTATGTGGGGGTTCCAAGGAATGGCTGGTGGATTTGGACTGCTGATCTTGTGGATAGTAGTGCTTATCCTACAGTGCCACACGAGGACTCTGGACCTTTGTCAAGACTCAATAAATAATTTGATCTCTGTACACCCAACTCTGACTAGTGGGCTATGGTGACATTTTGGGTCTCTTGAAATTAGTATTAATTCAGAACCAGTGTTCAATAATCCCCAAAACTTCTGATTAGTTCCATTTCCACAATGAGAAATAACTTTTGTAAAAGGCCATACATCCCTTTGGTGATGTAGTGAGGTCTTTCTTCTAGGGAACCCGGATTCCCCTTCATTCACGAGGCTGTGGGTCTGTCATCTTAATTGAGGAGCTGAGACTCTTCTGTTCTGGCAATTCAAGTTAGATTGTAGTTCACTTGACCTGGAATTCTTCCACTTGTATATTGTTAGTAAGTGCCACTGGATCGGTTCCTAGTATAGGGCTTCTTGGAAGTAGCTGGGAAGTTTGAAATGCTAACCTGAGGTTAGCATTCTGCTTGTATAAATCAAGAAAATATTTAGTAGCTTTCCCATCTATTTCATTTCTAGGGACACCCTGTTTAAGAAGGCAATGTTTTAAATCCATGAAAATCAGATTATTCTGATTACTACTTTGATTCTGATGTGCATTGCAGTAAGCACACCTACCTTGTCTTTGTTGATTACGTGTTGCTACTTGGCCCTTACCAAGGGATCTAATCAGCCCCACTGTAGTAATGTGTCTTAACACAAAGGGCAGTTAGCCCTGTCAAATCTGACTTACGTAAAATGGCAATCACAGCAGTCTTCAAGATTCCAGGTATTACCTTCACAAACTTGTTCCTCACGTTGTGGTAAAAGGTGTGTCCTCTGGACACTCAATGTGTGATTCTATGGGTCTCTCCTGACAAATCCACTTCAACATGCCAATTTCCCTAAGCTTTTAGATACCTTCTTCTACACTGTTCCATGGCAGGTTTGGTATTTCAACTAGCTGTATCGTAGGACACTGCACGATCCACGCTTCAGTGAGCCAACCAATGTACAAGATCTATAAGATCTTATAAGATCCTTTTCTAACCTCTTAAGCTGAAATGATGAATGAAGGGTCTATTCAACTTAGTGGACCCTTATCAATAAATTCAGACTGATTCAATTTTATGTTCCTTGCACCATTATTCCATACCCTTAGTAGCCATTCCCTCACATAATCTCCAGCTTTCTCTTTGTACACATTAGAAAAATCAAGCAGTTCTTTTGTTGTATAGTGTACTTCCTGTGTCACAATTTGTACTCTACCTTTTGGGGCTCACTGACACTAAAGTCTAGCTATAGGTCTAGAGCAAGAATGGGTGGTGGTTTTGTATCCCGGGAACATTCAGCAATTTCTGGTAAGGTATCTGCCTCAGACAATGCCCACCAACTATTCTCTAGGTGATATATATGAGAAAATGACTCATCAGGCACACCTGGATTAATCTCATCACAGGATAAGTAAGTAGGGTGATTCTTTTGGCAGAAGTAATCTAATGGAAGTCCCCATCCCAAATTTCAGTATCCCATTTCTTCCCAATCCGTGCCCTTAGTTTAACATCAGACAGCATTTGAGGTTAGGGATGTAGCTGGTGCTGTAATTCATCCTCTCTTATGGTAAGACACTGGGCTTGGTTTTCATCAATATCAGCTCTGTTACTAAAATAAATGTTTTTCAGGGAGCTACTGGAAACCTTGATGTCTTTTATGCAGCAGTTTAGCTGTGACTCTGAAGCCCTGAGCCCTTCTCTTTTCTTTGCCACTGAGTCTATTGTAAGTAGTACTAATCAACCAGCTCCCCTATATTTCTTAGTCTGTCAAAATTGCAGAAATGGATCAAAGACGCGGTCACCCAGAGCCTCACTTCTCTAGGATATTTGATCTGTTGGTGGTGATATTTTCTATATCAACCTTACCACCTCATGCCATGTATGAATTAGCAGCACCCTCATCCTCTTTACTAGTGGAGACAGAGTTATCGTGCCCTTAAAATTAGTTAGGCTTTAGAACCAATTTGGAAACCTCATGATTTTGTGTTCTTAGAACTACTGCTGGGGTACCAAATGTCTTAGGTTGGGTTATCTAGAAAAACAAGGTCAGTGAAGCTTATATATGTGTGTATGTATATATATAGAAAGGTTATATATATGTGTGTATATAGAAAGGTTTGTTTCAAGGAAATGGCTTACACAGTTGTAGATGTGGGCAAGTTCCAAGTCATAGGTCAAATATCAGGCAGGAGGCTTCTTGTGACTCACATAGCTGCTGGGGCTAATGGTCAGGATATCTGATATGGCAGACTTCTGACTGCAAAGGTAAATGAAACAAAAGTCAGCAGATACGGTGGCAGGCTGCTGACAGCTCCCGGTGTAGGACAACAATACAGCAAGCTAGTTGCTTAAATCCAAAGAACCTAACTTCAGATGAAGAGCAGATGCAGGATCCAGACCCAGCAAAAAGCAAGTAAACTTTGCTCAAGTGTCCACACCTCCAAGGAAACTTCCTTTCAATTGACTGGCTGCTCATAGTAGGTCTCATAATTGAAGCGGTTGTATTATATTTAATCTTCTCATGGGAGGTTACAGCCTCTTAACTACTAAACCACTGAGAATTCTGGCTCAGTCAAGTTGACACAAAATTTTAACTATTACAAGTGTTAAAAAGCCAAGATGTCACTTTGAGGACTAACCCAAGCCATGTGCTGACACAAGCCATGATATCTTCAGTCATGTCATATGCCTGTGAAACCTGGACAAAAAATAGGGAAGACTGGAGAAGGATCGATGCATTTGAAGGATGATGTTGGTGATGACTATCGAAAGTACCCTGGAGTTCCAGAAAAACAAACAAATCTATCTTGGAAGCAGTATAGCTAGAACTCTCCTTAGAAGTGAGGATGGTAAGGCTTCATCTTATATACTTTGGACTTGTTATTAGAAATAACCAGTCTCTGGAAAAAGAACAGAGAAGAAGATGGAGTGACTCATTGGCTATAACAATAGGCTCAAACTAACAACAATTATAAGGATGGTACAGGACTGGGCAGTATTTTGTTCTTTTGTGCATAGGGTTGCTATGAGTTGGAGCCAACTTAGTGGAATTCACAACAACAGTGTCTAATAAAATGATACGACCTTACAATAACCCCTGGCAATTTGACAGACAGGTGCTCACCATTTGGAATATCATAGTACCGGTAAAATGAGCAGGATCCTTCTTTTCTGCCAACATTTTAACACCATTTGTAGGCCATATAAAATTATCAACTTAATTATCCTGCTATGTTTAGTCAAGCATTTAATTAGCCCACCCCTAATATGATAGCTGAAGTCCTGTTGTGATGCTGTGGGTAAATGTGCTGGACTGCAATGTCAGTTTGAACCACAAGTTCAGTGGTTCAGGCTCACCAGCTGCTCCTCAGAAACCCTATACAGGTTCTCTATTTGTTGGAACCAATGCAGCGGCACTTAACAACAACAATATGATACCTGGAACTGCAGTTATATTAGCAGAGACAGACCAAATGACTTTCAGGCCTTATGTAGCCCACGGGCTTAATGTTCCCCACCCCTGCTGTAAAAGGAAAGCGTACAAGTTGGTATTTCATACATGTTGTTGTTGGTGTTAGATGCCAATGTGTCAGTAGTGACTCATAACGACCCTATTCACAACAAAACGAAATACTACTTGATCCTAGGCCAACCTCACAATTGTTGCCATGCATGAGCCCATCGATGCTGCCACTTTGCCAATCCATCTCATTAGGGATCTTCCTCTTTTTCTCTGACCCTCCACCCTACCAAACTTGATATCCTTTTCCAGCGACTGGTCCCTCCTGACAATATGTCCAAAGAATAAGAGACAAAGGTTGGCCATCCTGGCCTCCAAGGAGCACTCTGGCTGTGCTACTTCCAACACAGATCTGCTGGTTCTTTTGGCAGCCCATGGCACTTTCAGTATTCTCCTCCAACACCATAATTCAAAAGCATCAATTCTTCTACGGTCTTCCTTTGTCACTGTCCAGCTTTCACGTGCATATGAAGCTATTGAAAATACCATGGCTTGGGTCAGATACACCTTAGTTCTCAAGTTGACATCTTTGCTCTTCAACACTTTAAAAAGGTCTTGTGCAGCTGATTTGCCTAATGCAAAATACATTGTTTGATTTCTTGACTGCTGCTTCCATGAATGTTGATAGTTGATCCAAGAAGAATGAAGTCCTTAACACCTTCAATCTTTTCTCCATTGATAAGAATGTTGTTGGTCTAATGATGAGGATTTTTGTTTTCTTTACATTGAGATGCAATCCATACTGAAGGCTGTGTTCTTTGCTCTTCATCAGTATTTTAAGTCCTCTTTACTTTCAGCAAGCAAGATTGTAGCATCTGCATATTTCAGGTTGTTAATAATGAGTCTTCCTCCAATCCTGATGCCACGTTTTCCTTCATATAACCCAGCTTTTCGCATTATTTGCTTAGCATACAGGTTGAATAAGTATGGTGAAAGAATACAACCCTGTCACACACCTTACTTAATTTTAAACCATTCAATGTTCCCATGTTCTGTTCAAACTGCCTCTTGGTCCATGTACAGATATTTCATGAGCACAATTAAGTGTTTAGGAATACTCATACTTAACAATGTTGTCCATAACTTGTCATGATCCACACAATCGAAGGCCTTTGTGTAGTCAATAAAGCACAGATAAACATCTTTTTGGTATTCTCTGCTTTTAGCCAAGATCCATCGGACGTCAGCAAGGATATCCCTCGTTCCACAGCCTCTTCTGAATCCAGCTTGAACCTCTGGAAGTTCTCTGTCAATGTATGCTTGCAGCCATTTATGTATTTACCTTTAGTAAAACTTTACTTACATGGGATATCAAAGATATTTTCTGATGATTTCTGCATTCCATTGGGTCACCTTTCTTTGGAATGGGCACAAATACAATCTCTTCCAATCAGTTGGCCAGATAGTTGTCTTCCAAATTTCTTAGCATAGATGCGAATAATCACCGTTGATGTATTTGCTTGGTTTTTAGGATGTTGCAGCCCTTTGCTCCTCTAAGACTTCAGTCGCAGAGCCCAAATGTGAGTCCTCCTATGGGGGTTCTCCATTTCACTAACGTTGCATGTCTCTTAACTGCCTCTATAAAGTCCATCTGACTCTCAGTGGTCTCTGTTAAGTCCTTGTGGCATTTGTTGACAATGTCCTATGGTAAAACTCCCTAAAATTTTTAGCTTTATGGTATCATGAATGCCTAGTAAATTTATTTATTTTCTGAATTTTCGATTTTTGCTGAAGCTATTATTCCTTTTCTAAGCCATGGTATTTTCAGTAACTTCATATGCATATGAAAGCTGGACAGTGAATAAGGAAGACCATAGAAGAAATGATGCATTTGAGTTATGGTGTTAGAGGAGAATATTGAAAGTGCCATGGGCTTCCAAAAGAACCAATAGATCTGTGTTGGAAGAAGTGCAGCCAGAGTGCTCCTTGGAAGCCAGGATGGCCAAACTTTGTCTCTCATACTTCCGACATATTGTTAGGAGGGACCAGTCACTGAAGAAGGATATCATGTTTGGTAAGGTGGAGGGTCAGTGAAAAAGAGGAAGACCCCCAGTGAGATGGATTGGCCAAGTGGCAGCATCGATGGACTTAAGCGTGGCAACAATTGTGAGGTGGCCCAGGACCAAGAAGTGTTTCGTTCTGTTGTACATAGGGTCTCTATGAGTCGGTACTGACTCAATTTCACCTAACAACAACAACATTATACCTTTTGGGATTATTCTTGAAAGTATTTCTGGGTTTAACTCTCCTTGCTTTCTTCCAGAATTTACCCAAATTCTTCCATTACACTCTTTTCTAACTGGCATGTTTTGTTATGACATTAATACCACTTATTAAGACAGATTGATTTTCTAAGCCCAGGCTACCATTTCACAATCAGTGATGACCAGTCACATGAAGATCCAGAAAACAGTATGACAACAGTGAAAATTCTTTTTTCCTCTCGGAAAACTGGATCAAAATATTCAGCTGCCAATAATGAATCAACAACAAATCAGTAACATGTGAGGGACTATGTTACTAAAAGGTGAGCTCAGGATTTTTATTATGCTGTGTACTAATATGCTGTGTACTGTGTAGATACTGAGCAATTTTTATTTTGATTGTATAACTGAAAGCAACTTGATGTATTTATATTCCAGTATATGTTAAAATGTATATGTGTTTGGTCTCCTTCCTCACACGCCTGTAATGTCTGAACTTGCACAGGTTTCTAAACAATGCTGAGCTTCACTGCTTCCACTTGAAAATGAGAACAGTTTGTCTGTTAGACAGAGGGCAAAATGTCTTAGCATAGATAACCCCGCCATACAGCAAGCATTTTAGTAATGCCAGTCTTTCTCAACCCTACTTATGGAGATAGAAAGAAAAGAGCTTACACTAGTCCAGTTTAATCTTCAAATATATCCTTCATTGATTATCTTCTGAATAAAACTATTGACTCAGAAAATAGCAATGTTCATCTGTCTACCTTTTTTGTTTGTTTGTTTATTTTACTACGCTTTTTTGAGCATCTACTGTGGAGCTTTGTGTGGGTTGCTGTAGGATAAGTATTTGACTGCCAACCACAAGGTCAGTGGTTCAAACCCACCAGCCTCTCCTTGGAAACCCTATTCAGGATCACCATAAGTCAGAACAGACTCAGTGGCACTAAAAAAACTATGAGCTAAGAATTAGGTGCTCAGGAATACAAAGAGAAAAGTCAGATATTGATCCTGTTCTCAGTGAGATTAGAGTCTAGAAGGGGAGATTATATTACCAGAAAAACCCCACAAAAGTCAACTGACATATACTAAGAGGAGAGTCAGCTATTGATCATATTTTCAATGAGATTAGAGTCTAGCAGGGAGATTATATCCCCCTGTCCCTCCCAAAAAATGTGATTGATAAAATAACACATTGTGTTCATTCATAAACCAAAGCATTAGCTTAACTGAGTTTACCAGGAATTATGTCGTTAGGAAAATAGTGTTGGTTGGCTCCTAAAGAAGGATTTAATCTGGAAAGGAAGACCACTATGGAGGGAGGAAATACAGTGACAAGATTGAAGTAGTATGCTAGAGTGAGGAAAAAAAATTGACCTGACAATAGAAATACCTAGGTTGGTTTTACCTTGCATGAGCTACTTGTCCTCCCTGCACTTCAGTTACTCCACTTGTAAAATAATCCTTTGCAGTTGGTCTGTTGGTCTTTCAGGGCTTTGAGGAATATCAAATGACAAGTGGATGGGGAAGATATTTGGAAACCATAAATGTAAAGGGTAAGTTTCTTTTTCTCCATGCTTGTGTCTTAAACTTCATAGGGGCACCTCACAGAACCAGTGATATTGATCTTTTTAAAGAAAAAAAAAATTTGTGAAATAATGAACCATTGACTGAATGAATTAAACCACGAGAAAGTGAATTCATGAGTGAAGCAAAACAAAGTCACAAATCAGAAAGCATACAGTATGGACAGGGAACTGAAGGTTCTCTTTGAAAGTATGAAGTAAAGCTAGGGTTAAGAAGATTTACCATGATGAGAAGGAATTGGTCCATGAGGCCAGAGGATCTCAAAGTGTGTCCTGTGGACAGGAAGCATCAGTAGCACTTGGAACTTGTTTGAAATGCAGATGCTTACACCTCACATTAAATTACTGATTTAGAAAGTCTAGGGGTGAGGTCCTGCGTTCTGCTTTTCAACAATCCCTCCCAGTGTTTCTGATGAATGCTAAAGTTTTCGAAGCACTACTTTGTGCAAAAGTAGGAATTTGGAAATTATTCTGCTGGAAATTCACTGTTACTGAGAATTATTCCACAGGGGTGGTGGTGGTGTCAATTCCTACTCATAGCGACCCTTGATAGGGTTTCCGAGGCTGTAAAATTTTATGGGAGCAGATAGCCTCATCTTTCTCCCATGGAGTGACTGGCAGATTTGAACTGCTGACCTTGCAGTTAGCAGTCCATCTTATAATCTACTATGCTACCAAGGTCCCTTAGCTGTGGACGTACATAATCAGAGCTATACCTCTAGGGTGATGAAGAATGAAGTTGTGCCTAAAAGAATAAATGGCTTCTACATAGAATGGGCAAAAGGAAATACTAGAAAACATTCCATTTTGCCAACCCCAGAGGTAAAGATTTCAGTTTTGCTTATTTCCCTATTAATATTCATGTAATAATCTAAGAGGCAAAGCAGAGCAGGTTTTACTCCCAGGCATTGGGGAAATCTACTGGATTGGTCAAACATGCCCTGACCTATCTGCAGAGAGAAGAATAAGTAGGCCTCTTATTCCTGACCAGTTGTGGGGAAACATTAAATGGAGCCTTTCAAACCAAGTTGAGTGGGTAGCTCTTCCTAAAACTGAACCAGCAGTGCTGACTATAAACTCAACTGTGTCTTTAGGGCTGGTAAAGACAGGTCTGCCGATGAGAAGAGGTTATTTTGAGGAGATTTGGAAAGCCTATGGTAAAACATTTATCTTAAGAGAGGAAAGCATCAAGACATAAAAGCATAGAGGGTCCGTTGAGGGGTAAGCTGGGGATGGGAAAAGGGGGAATGTAAGCTCTTTAGGGTGGTTTTGGGACTGCTAAGGTAACAATTCATTCCAGTTTGTCCGGGTCTGAGAGGTTTCTTGAGATGTAGAATTGCAGGACTAAAACATGAAGAAACCTTGGCAAACCAGGACACCTGGCCACCCCAAGACTCCTTCATCATCTGGGTTCCAGACCCAAGGAGAAGACAGGAAAAGTAAAAAAGAAAACCACTGTGTTACTTAGAACTTTGCTTCTTAAAAGTACTGACCCATGAACTAGTGGCATATGGGAGCTTCTAAGAAATGCAGACTCTGTATCATGCCCACTCCAGATCAGCTGGAGCAGACTCTGCCCCTTAACAAGATCACCAGGTGATTTGCATGCACATTGTTGTTGTTGTTGTCAGTTGCCATCAAGTTGGTACCAACTCATAGTGACCTTATGCACCGCAGAACAAAACACTGCTCGATCCTGAGCCAACCTCACTATCGTTTGCCACG
>NW_006408785.1:2179460-2182910 GCF_000296735.1 Chrysochloris asiatica
ATATGTCTGAAGTATGAGAGACGAAGTTTGGCCATCCTAGCCTCCAAGGAGCACTATGGCTGCCATTTCAATACAGAAGACTACCTTAAGAGACTGCTCTAAGCCCTGGGTAGAGTCCCTTAGTAGGATAGTATGTGTATAGCACAAATGGAGAGGAGAGATCATTTCTCCTTGACTGTGACAAATCAAAAGCTTTGTTTTTGTAACTTATGATTTGTATCTGATCTATTTCTGCTAATGTCTGGATGGACCAAGTCTTAAATCTAAACCAGATCAGCCTGGAAAAGAAAAAAAGCCTTGAGAAAGATCATATAGCTCAGGCAAAGAAGAAAATGATGGATGACACAGGTCGCCAAAAAGCACCTCCTGACCTATTAGTAGTAGTTGAAGGGGAAATTAGTGAAGCCAGAAATTCAACTATAGTGTGATGAGAGTAAAATTAGAGGAGTGCTTTTCTGTTAACTATTAGTCTGACTCTATTTTTAACACTTATAGGCTGATGTGGGCTGGGAAGGGCAGCCACAAGCATGATGGATAAGCTTGCACAGAAAAATAAAAAGTGATCGCTCACTAAAAAATCCAACTTTAGCATCTTGGCCTAAATATTTGTTAAAAAACAAAGCCAAACCTATTGCCATTGAGTTAACTCCAGTTCTTAGCAGCTCTAACTCATATATTGGTTGCAGTCAAATATTTCACTTTGAGTTCATTCACTTAGATATACAAAGAATTTGAATTTTCTTCTTTTCTCGACCTCATCTGATCTTTCTCATGGGCTCCAGCCAGGGTTTTGACCTAGCTTAAATATGGATTCTGATTCATTTGATCTGGAATATCTGGAGTTGATATTCAAATTATCAACAAGGGGTCCAACCAGGATGAACCATTTCAAAGCCCTGGCTCTAGCCCTGCAGTCTGGCAGGGATACTTAAGACTTAATAGTGTTTTGTTCTCTTTTAGCTTAAATGCTTCTGTGTCATTTAAACATTCAAACCTGTGGTTCTTTGAACTTGGGTGTATTAAAATCATCTGCAGGACTTATTTTCACACAGATGACTGGGCTCCACTACAACGAGTTTCTGATTCAGGAGTCTGGGAATCTGCATTTCTAACACATTTTTGATGATGTTGGTATAGGAATCATACCGTGAGAGCCTCGAATTCAAACTATTTCAAGATTAATTCCCAGTCAAAGGTGATGGTTAAAAAAGTCTTTTAGATTATGCTTCTCAAACTATCTGATTTTTTTTTTCAATTAATTGTAGGACAAATATTGATTCTACTGTTCATGAAGAGTATGCAGTGCGTATCATGAGCACCTAACTCACCATGCCAGTTCAACATACCTGACCTGGTCTAGATCCTGTTCAACCAGATGAGTCCACTGATCATATACTAGGGTATAGCCAACTAACATAAAAAATTCTAAACCAGAACTCTCTGTTTTTGTAACATATGATCTGTATCTGCTACTCTCTCTCTCAGATAAAATGTCTGTGTTTACCTCACTTCAGACAAGTAACATTTTGTGGACTGACACCAGCCCTCGATTCCACTTTAAATAACGTTGCTATAGATGAGTCGGTGGTCTTTTCTAGGAATATCCTGTCCTTCTGAGATGTTGTACTTCCCTCTTCCTTCACTTATCCAAGATAAACCTGAGTATAATAGGAGTTTTATTGCATCCTTGTGTCATCCTTGGTTTATACACTGCTTTCTGAATACTCAGTGGTCTCTTCTAGATCAGGTGTAGATTTATCTTTTCTGCTGTTAGGACCACTGAAGTGTTACTATGTCCATCTGATCTTTGGGAATGACATCCTAGTCCTCATCACTGCTACAATTGTTATTGTTGTTGCTAAGTGGCATTGAGTTGGTTCTGATCCATAACGACCCTGTATAGGGCTTCTGAGGAGAGGCTAGTGAGCTTGAACTACCAACCTTGTAGTTTAAACCAACTTTGCAGTCCAGCACATTAACCCACAGCATCACACCAGGACTCCATTAAAAAAAAGTATATTAAAAGTACTCAAAAATCATTTCCTTCACTACATTTTACAGTTATCTATGTCTGCTATTATTTATATCTATGTCCTGGTATGGTACAATAGGATAAGCACTAGACTACTAACTGCAAGGCCGGTGGTTCAAACCCACCAGCCACGCCTTGGAAAGCTTATAGAGGGTTGCTATGAGTCAGAACAGACTTCATGGCACTTAACAACAACAAAATGTCTATGGTAGGTGACATAGAACCTTTCAGTATTGCAACTCAAGGCTTGAACTCTTTCTTCAGTTCCTTCAGCTTGAGAAATGCCAAGCTTGATTTTCACTTTGGATTGTCTAACTTCAGGCCCCTGCACATTTCATTATAATACTTTACTTTGCCTTCTCAAGCCACCTTTTGAAATCTTCTGTTCAGTTCTTTAACTTCATCATTTCTTCAATTTATTTCAGTATTCAATATTCAAGAGCACATTTCAGAGTCTCTTCTGACATCCATTTTGTCCTTTTGTTTGTTTTCTGTCTTTTTAATGACTTTTTACTTTATTCATGTCTGATGTCCTTGTCATCCACAGTTCATTTGTTCTTCAGTCATTAGGGTTCAGTGTGTCAAATCAATTCTTGAGATGGTCTCCAAATTCACATGTGAAATACTGAAAATTTTAGCTCTCATGGACTAGCTTTATCTTTCTTCAGTTTCAACTTACACTTGTATATGTGTACACTTGGTATGTTCGTGTTGGCCCCTGGACTTTTTCTGAGTGATGATATTAAGCTTCTCCATCAATGCAGGAAGATGATATTGAGGTTCTCTGGCAATAAGGAAGCATAAAAAAAAAATATTTTTAAAGGAGCTAGAAGGAATACAAGTGTCATACTGCCAAAAAGAATTGATCAACATTCAACCTTTTCAGGAAGTAGTATATCATCAAGAATTGATAGTATTGAAAGAAGAAATCCAAGCTACACAGAAGGCACTGGTGAAAAAAAAAGCTTCACAGATTGACAGAATACCAATTGAGATGTTTCAACAAATGGATGCAATCTTGGAAGAGTGTATTCATCTATGCCTAGATAGTTAGAAAGCAGCTTAGTGCCCAACTGACTGGACGGGATTCTTAAGGCAGGCCATTCCAAAGAAAAGTAATCCAGAGGAACATAGAAATTATCTAACAATTTCATTAATATAATATGCAAGTAAAAATATGCTAAAGATAGTGCAAAAATGGTTGCAGCAGCACATTGACAGAAAACTGCCAGAAATTCAAGCTGGATACAGAAGACGTTGTAAAATGAGGAATCTCATTTCTAGTGTCAATGAATCTTATCTAAATGCAAAAGTATTTATTTTATTGCCTCTATAAAAGCATTCAATTGTGTGGATTGAAATAGACTGTGGATAATACAGTGAATAATGGGAATTCCAGAATACTAAATTGTGTTCAT
>NW_006408785.1:2186775-2187892 GCF_000296735.1 Chrysochloris asiatica
ATTTGCTAGTAGGAAGAACCTGTCCCTGGAGAAGGCAATCATGCTTTGTAGAGGGCCAGTGAAAAAGAGTTCCCAACAGTGAACTCAAAACACAGCAACGATTGTTCAGATGGCACAGGTCCAGGCAGTGTGTCTTTCTGTTATGCCTAGTGTCACTGTGAGTTCTTCAGCATCTAACAAAAACAGCTATTTTGTTGGTGTCTGGGTAGCACAGTGCTCTGGGTAGGTGTTGGGCTCCTAATTGCAAGATGAGCAGTTCAAACTATAGCTTGGTGATTCAGACCCACCCAGAAGCACCTCAGAAGAAAAGACCTGGTAATCTGCTTACATAAATATTACAGCCAAGAAAACCCTGGAACATGTGGGATTACCATGAGTCATTATCAACTCAGTAGCAACAGATTTATTTTGGCTTTGGCGTGCCTATTGTATCTGCACAGTAGAAATACTATATAATGCTGTCCTATGACACCTAACTCTGCATAAAGTGACATCATGTTTGTGGTATGAAATCACCTTTGTGCTACCATTGCAAATCAGGCCTTCTCTTCCCACAAGAGTCAGCTGTTAAATGTTTACCAGCACATCACTGTTTAGAGCGTACATCTGGAGAAGTAAGCCATGGACCTATTGACCTCCCGTCAACCTATGCCTACCTAGATGTTACAAACCTGCCCTTCCTCTGAACTTCAGCTTCAAAAAGGAGTGTGTGTAGAAGATACTGAAAACTGGAATCTTAATATCCTATAATGTACATTGCCTACCTTCTCTTGTAACCAAAAGTTTCAAACCTCTGGTTTTTTATTTCCTCCTCAGCTTATCCTTTATACTTCAAGGACAAATACTCATGGCCTAAGATTACTCTCTGGTTGTCTTCCCTCAAACCCATAGTTTAATGATGAGAAAGCATCAGCCAAATGTAAACTGAGGAATATTCTCCAAAATACAAATTAATTCTCTTCAAAACTATCAAGATAATGATAGACAAAGAAAAAGTAAGAAATTGTCTCAGACTGGAGGAGACTAAGGGGTGAGTGGGTGATACAAAGTATTAACATGTTCAGCTGCTAAAAAAAAGTTGGGGGTTTAGAAAACCAAAACAGAAGAGCATGCTCAG
>NW_006408785.1:2189782-2195462 GCF_000296735.1 Chrysochloris asiatica
GTGGGGGTGGGGGTGGGGAGCAAATTGGGAGTTCCATGTCCACCCTTAGGCACCTCCGGAGAAATTTCTGGCAATCTGCTTTTGAAAACTAAGCCATTGAAAATCTATGGAGCACAGTTCCACTCTGACACACACGGGGTTACAATGAACCGACTTGAGAATAGACTTATTGGCAGCTTCAATTGATACCATGTGTAAATGCCATGTGGACTGGGTCCTGGAAATGAAAATGGACATTAGTGGGGAAACTGGAATAAAGTCTGTTACTGAACCAATGTTAGCTTCTTGGTTTTGATCGTTGTACCATAGTGAGGGAGTCCTGGTGTGGTGCTGAGGGTTAATGTACTGGAATGCAAGGTCAACAGTTCAAGCTCACCAGCCATTCCTTGGACACCCTATACAGGGTTGCTATGAGTCAGTACCGACTCAACAGAACTTAGCAACAACCATAGTGATGTAAGGTATTAATGTTAGAAGGAGGTGGATGAAAAATGTATGTGAACTCTGTATTGTCTTTACAATAATTCTGTAAGTACAAATTCTTTTCAGAATAAGACTATTGAAGAAAAAAAAATGTTGTAGGTCATAGGTGGAGTGGCTATTTCCTTTACACTATGTAAACATTTATGAACTATATATACCTGATTCTGGATGTGCTAAAGGGGGAGATGGGCTTGGAGAAAATATTTTCTCTTAAGAAAACTTGGCTTTCAAGCCTTTTATAATTTGCAGAATTAAAAAAAAAAAAAAAATCTTGCTCTGCATGTTAGAGGCTGAGTGCTAACTCTTTACCCTTTCTGTTTACAGACTTGTTGTAATAATCCCCATTTCCCTACCCGAATGTGGATGGCTCCAGATAATGAAAGAGAAGGTCATATACATGAAAAATAGATTAATATAACTTTAAAATGTTACTTTTATTTTATGTTTATCTGAAAATGGGCCAGTGTTTGCACAGCTTCATCTCTTTTTAATAGAAGAATAACCAGGGAGTCCATAGCAATGGGGAAGGAGCCTTTAAACACATAATACTCACTTTGAGGTGCCTTGGAAGACTACAGGCCTGGGGACCTGCTTCCAAAAGGTCACAACCTTGAAAAGCCTCTGGAGCAGTGCTGCTCAGCTCGCAGAGACCTTCTGACTGTGTCCGTATTGACTGGATGGTAACTAGTAGCATGAATAACAGAGGTGCTCTAGAGCAGTGCTTCTCAAACTTCATTTTGCATTTGTGTCTCTTGTTGTTGTGCCATAGAGTTGTTTCCGACCCATAGCGACCCTGCATAGGGTTTCCAAGGAGCATCTGGTGAGCTTGAACCACCGACCTTGCAATTCAAATTGACTTTGCAGTCCAGTGCATTAGGGATCTGCTAAACTATAAATTCCTACTCATTAGGTTTGAGGTAAGCTGCCTTGAGTGGTGCAGGTAGTTAGGCACTTAACTAATTGTCAAAAGGTCTACTTTTGGAACCCACCCAGAGGTGTGTTTGAAGATGGACTTGATGATGTGCTTCAAAAAGATGAGAGTCTTGAAAATCCTATGGAGAAATTCTACTGTGCACACATGGGGTATCTACTACTCAAGAGCCTGGTGGCGGTGGTGGTTATGTGCCGTGGAGTCGGTTCCAACTCATAGCGACACTGTACAGGGTTTCCGAGGCTGTAAATCTCTATGGGAGCAGAAAGCCTCATCTTTGTCCCGTGAAACAGCTGGTAGTTTCAAACTGCTAACCTTGTGGTTCGCAGCCCAATTCGTAACCACTACGCTACCAAAGCTCCTTATACTCAGAGCCTACTCAATATCAAATAACAGTAACAACAGGTTTGGAGTGAGGGCCTAATGTTCTGATTTTTAGCAAGTTACCAGGTGATGTCAAGCTGTTGATCCTGACATAGCAGGAATCTAGGATCCTGTCTCTGAACTGTCAACATAAGGAGAGTGCTTGTTGACCAGAGACTTCAGAAGACATTGGAAATGCATGGTGCCTCTGTAAGACCAGAAACTAATGCAACACATTCATCAACATACAACATGCACACACTGTGATGGAATGAATGAACTCCTCAGGGATTCACTGGCTGTTAAGGGGAGCCTTTTTTTTTTCCCCTTAGCTTTTTTTTTTTTTCTTAACATATATATATCTTTTTATGTTTTATTGTAAATAATGTGATAGTTTACACTGGAGAACATTAGCTTTACATTCATCCTAGCGTATTTCATTTTACTGTCATGATTACAATCCCCTCCAAGTATCAACAAACAACCAAAGGGCATACCCTGCAAGCCTGACCCCCGGGTCGTCAGCACACAGCCTCTCTCCCTCTCTGGGTCTAAAGTCCCCAGTAACTCCATCTCTCCACGTCATCATCTCTGCCTCCATATATGGCTTCACTGCTTCTCTGGATAGGGTCCCACACTCCCCTCTTCTCCCTTGATGGTCCCAGGGACCTCTGCTCCTGAACTGCAAAGTCAACCACTCCCCTCCTTTTGCTATAAAACGTCTACCTTTAAATTAAGTGGAGCTGTTTTTGAAGCTGAATTTTAAGCTTCAAATAAAAGTCATTGTATTTAGTCATAACCTTTCATCAGACAGGAAACATTCAATATTGTCCATTAAGGAGGATCTTAAACTCTCAGAATTACTAAATTACACAGCAATCGTTTACATGAATCTATTCCCTCCTCCAAAATTTGTGAATGGTTACGGTTCCAGGAAAATCATATATAATTTTTAATGCATATTGTTAATCTACAAAAAGATCTTCCAAAAATGTAAGATAGAAGAAGACAATTTGCTTGTATCCTAGACACAATCCATGTAAAAAAACATACATTTTAGAATGTGAAACATTATAAACAATTGAGAATAAAGCACTGTGTGTATGCCTGTGTGTTTTTACCCCTACATTATTAGGAGAGTCCAAGTTGCAACATGCATTTACAAAGCTACTCTGTGAGCATTTACACTTACACTGTAGGGCATTTTTTTTTTTTTAAGTCTAGGTCTTCTCAGTGGTCATGTAGGTACTCTGACATTCTTATATATAAAATTTATAAATATTGTAATGTACTTGACCAAAGTAGACCTGACTTAGCTAATTACTAGTTCTTTTACCCAGTATTTCTTTGTTTAAAAAACAACATTACTTGTCTTATCAGTATCTATTATCCATTAAATATATAGAGCAATACAAATTATAAGGGAACACATTGGCTCAGCAGGATAAACTCTGGGCTGCTAACCACAAGATTGGTGGTTCCAACCCACCACATGCAGGAAAAAATGAGGTTTTCTGCTCTTATAAAGATTTTACAGCCTTGGAAACACTATGCAGGATCACTGTGAGTCCGTGACACTTGATACCAAACAGTTCTAATCCCATGTGCCAAGATTTTATCCTGGTGGCACTGTTGAGTAATAGCTTTTCCTTGCATTCTTAGCACTTCCAAATAGACAGCTATGTCATCTTCAGCTTTTTAACCTCTCTTCTAGGATAAATAAAACAAAAACAAAATACCCGTTACTATTAAGTTGGTTTTGACTCATAGTGTCTCTATAGGACCGAGCTGAACTTCTCCATAGGGTTTCCAAGGCTGCAGTCTTTACAGAAGCAGACTGCTACATCTCTCTCCATTGGAGATACTGGTGGGTTTGAACCACCAACCTTTCAGTTAACACTTTAGTGTTTAATCACTGAACCATAAGGGCTCTTTTTCTGGGATGTATAAAGTGGTGTTTTGTTTGTTTTCCCATAGATGCCAATCTCATCTCTTAAGAAGACAGTGTTAGCTTTAAAGAGAGATCTCTTACAGAGACTTGATGCTAGATATGTAGGAGAAAAAACGTAGGTTGATTTCAGATCTTGGAAGTGGGCTGCTTTTTGTAGTCATTTTAATGTAGCTCAATCAACTGGAAAGTTGTTTGTTTTAGTAGTATTCTGTATTGCTTTCCTGGTTTTATCTACAAAGATAAGAAAGTGCCTGTTGAGTGTCAGCCACATATTTCTTAAGTACTTGTGTTCATTTTTCTCTTGAAATAAATGTTAATAATTAATAATTATTAAATCATCATCTTAATGTTTCACATGAAATAAAACTGATATGTGCATTAGTAAAAGAGACTTATATCTCTGTCAGGAAGGAACAATTTATGAATCCAAATTTGAAGATCCAGCATAGCTGTCATCTTGATGTATTTGTATTTCCTTTTTGCTTGTCCTTAATAATCTGTTGGTAATTTCAATTATTTTATGTTATTCTGTCATTTAAAAGAAAAATGTGTTATCTCAAATTCTTTGTACGGAGTTGAGTATACAACTAAATAAAAATAAATAATGAACATGTTTCAACTGAAAAGCATCCTTATTTTTATTTTAAATAAGACTCAGTAGCACATAACAACAATCTCTTGATTATTGATTTCTATACACACGTGTGTATAGAAATGGCTGAACCTGACACTTTTTTATAAGACGAACTTGCCAATCTCAAAAGTGTAAAGTATTATATTTCATATAAATACACTAGTAATACCACAGAATCTAGGAAGAAGTTGCTTCAAACATAATTGTTTCTGAGACAAGATTTACAAATAGGAGCCTAATTAAATTTCATTACTGTTCTTATCCACAGCAACCATGTTTCCTGGGACTTTCTCACTTCACATGACCTTGCACTTTAGACAGGAACATGACTGCTTTCAAATACGAACTGATGAATTGCTTGAAAGTTGCTTTTATACTGCTGCTTGAGATGGTAATTTGGCACTTCTTGGTGAGTAATTGGCCAGTGGTAATTAAAATAAACAAAAATCCCGAACCTTAAATGGTCGTTGATACAGAAACATTCACTTTTAGAAATTTATTCTAAAAAATAATTACTGATAAATTCACAATGATGAGTAAGAATGTTCTTTGAAGCATGGCATGTATTGGGGGGAAACTGGAAACACCCTAATGTCCACATTTATTCTACTTTAACAAATTATGACAAATTCATTATATGAAATTTCATTCACAAAAAGTCAATGTAGAACCTATACTTACGGATATAGTAGCTCAAAAAAGGGAACATCTTTACAGCGAGGATCACTTCCACCCCCACGGTACACAGGGTTGACAGGGATGGGCAACTTACATTGGCTACCGAAAATTGGGGGGGGGGCCTATAAAAGCAAGAAGTGACTGGCTTGCAAGCTTTCAAGAGGGAGCCTAGTTCCAGTCTGGGCGGGGGCAGGTAGAATCATCACTGAATGATTTCCAATCCGTTAGGACCGGGCTGGAGAAAGGAAATGGGGATAAGACTCTTGTGGTATAATAGCGAATAATTGCCAACAGGACTAACTGTGAGGGTAGGAAATATAGAGGTAGATGTTTTTTGACAACAGGAGGGGAGTGATTGATTTTGCAGCCCAGGAGTGGATGTCCCAGGGACCATCAAGTGAGAAGAGCGGAAAGCGGGACCCTATCCAGAGAGGCAGTGACACCAGGGATGGAGACAGATATGAAGTGGAGAGGTGGCGTGGCTGGGGACACTGGACTCAGGGAGGGAAAGGGGCTGTGTGCTGACTGAGGGCCGGCGGAGGTCCGGGGAGGGCCTGTGAGGTGTACCCTTTGGTTATTTGATGATGTGTGGAGGGGGTTGTAATCATTGCAATGTAACGAAATACGATAGAATGAATGT
>NW_006408785.1:2199072-2202886 GCF_000296735.1 Chrysochloris asiatica
TGGGACCATCCCCTGAGCAAGCTTGGTCTGGTATTCTGTGTTGTTGCTGGTGGAGCTCCTTTACTGCACTTCCACCCAATCCACCATCTTGTTTGTTCTCTCAGTAGGGTTTATAAGGCTGTGACAATTCAGAAGCAGATTGCCAGGTCTTTCTTCTATGGTGCCTTTTAACTGTCACTTAATAGTTGTGGGTGTTAAAGAGAAAAACTCCCCAGATGCCTTCCATTAAGTTTTTTTCTGACTCAGGAAACCAAATATTAACCATATAAAAGCTTGACACAAGCTACAAAAGCATTGACCTTTTTTCCCTTAGAACAGTTCTGTAGTTGCTGCTGCTGCCATCCAATCAGTTCCGACTCATAGTAACCCTGTATAGGGTTTCCAAGGAGCGGCTGGTGAGTTTGAGCCACTGACCTTACAGTTGAAACCGACCTTGCCATCCAGTGCTTATCCTGCAACAGCATACCAGGATTCCACAGAACTTTGATATAGCACTGCAGATTTCTCCTTTCCTAATAGAAAAGTAGAGTTGATTAAAAAATAATTAATTAATTTAAAAAAAAAAAGTTACCTCGCAATTTAATGAAAAATATTGATTTAATTCAAATTTCTGAAATCCTAACGGCTACAGGTAGGTGAACTAAATTTTTACAAGCCAGGCCAGAGACTACCTTAAGATTAGCTCTGAACTGATCTCAGTAAAGGAGTAGGTCAAGGTTTAATCAATCACATTAAGATTAGCCAGTAGTTGATTTCTTGTTATTCTCCCCACCTCTTCATAATTGTAACTAGTTTACTCGGAACAATTGCCTTTTTCAAAATTGGAATGGTATCCCTATGCACATATAGAATGACTGCTGATAATAAATCTTATGTTTTAATTTCTTTGGTGGATTGTTTTAAACAAATACTTAACCATTTGCATTACCTAGGGTGTTTCTCTTTCTTCAAAAAAAACTAAATAAAAGGTATAGATAGACATGTTACACAATGAAATGTTTACAGTGTGTGTTTCTGAGCATTGAGATTAGGGGATTCATTTGTCTTTGTTTATCATGTTTGCATGATTTTTCAACAAATATATATTAGGTTTACAATAAGAAAAGCAACAATAGATTGCTTAAAAAGTTAACACATTCCATTGTTGTTGTTGTTATGTGCCATGGAGTTGGTTCCAAGTCATAGCGACCCTGTACAGGGTTTCCAAGGCTGTAAATCTTTACGGGAGCAGAAAGCCTCATCTTTCTCCCACGGAACAGCTGGTAATTTCAGACTGCTGACCTTGCTGTCACAGCCCGATTTAAAACCACCATGCTACACATTCCATAAGCTAGTGTAAAGAACAGCCTACATGAACCACAACCTCAACTATCCTGAGACCAGAAGACGTAATCAGAGTCACAATACATGGACTCTGATAGAATGAGAAAAAAGGGTGGAACAGAGCCTCCAATTTCAAAAAAGCAAAACAACAACAGCAACAAAACAGAAATATTGGACTGGCTGAGACTGGAGGACTTCCTGAGACTAGTGCTCAGATATTCTACAAACTTTGAACCCAAACTCACGCTTGAGGTCAATTATGTAACTAATTTACATAAAAAGATAATGACTAATGCCTATAAGTTATATGCTCCTTTAAAAAGCATCTATATGAGACCACATATGAAACCAAATGTGGGAGTCATATTATGGCACTGTGGGTTAATGTGCTCAACTACAAAGTTGGTATTAACCGTGAGGTTGGAGGTTCAAGTTCACCAGCCTGCTCCTTGGAAACCCTATACAGGATTGCTATAGTGACGTCAGTGCACACTCAATGGCACTTAACAACAACAACAACATTAGACCAAATGGTCAATAATTTAAAACCAAAGATGCCAATATAAGAAGGCAGGGAAACTAGATTCATGGAAGTAGAACAACCAGCATGAAAATAAAGTGAATGTTCATACACTGTGAAAAATGTAACCAATATCACTGAACAACATATGTAGAAATTGTTAAATGGGAACTTAAACTGCTGTGTAAACCTTCACCAAAAATACCATAAAATATTATGTTTTAAAAGTCAGTGAATTCCATTAGAATCCTTCCATTTTTCCTTTGAAAAGTTGACAGCTTATACTAATAATTCTGGTGACTTTTGTAATGGAAATGGATCAGGTTGTTGTTCTAACACAAAGCAAAAGAAGGATGATGTAAAATATCAGAGCGATTTACATTATTAATAGGTCAACCATAAATATCCTGATAAGAAATAAGAATTGCCCTGCTTTTAGAATTATATGATTTTTTTGGAATTCCACCAAAGCCATAAGCAATTTGCGTAACTATTCCAACTTTGCATCTTAAGGAGTAGGTTTTAACATTTCTGCATAGATAACATAGCTCCTAGAATCTTCTCAGTACTCAACAATTTCTTTGATGATTCACAATAGTGATTGATTTGTTCCTTGATGTTGTTGTTGTTGTTAAGTGTAGTTTAGTCAGTTCTGACCCATAGCAAAACTGTATAGGGTTTCTAAGGAGCAGCTGGTGAGATTAAACTGTTGACCTTTAGGTTCAAACCAACCTTACGGTCTAGTGCTTATCCCAAAGCACCACATCAGTACCCAACAACAACATATATATGCCATGGCATTTGTTGAGAATTTGGGAAAAGGCTCAAGGAAAAGTTATTGTCCTAGCTTTGGAATGATGAGTGGCTTTGGGGTCTTAAAGAGAAGGGGAAATTGTTCAGACTGAGATTGAGGGCTGAATCTGGTAATTCAGGACAGTCAGATCAGAGTTAGAGAGTTGGCTAGTCCAAGACAAGAAAGGATATCCAGCTAAAATTTTCTGTTTTCCAGATAAGAAACAGTGAAAAAAGGTGGCATCAGATACTCTCTGCTCTATTTATCTGTAAAACTAAAACTACTCTATAAAATAAAGTCAATTTAATTAATAAAATTGTTTTAAAGATTTTTCACATATATTTTCATTTTATTTAAAAAGAAAGAAATGCTGCAAGCAAGTTCTATGTCTGAATGCTAAGATTAGTGGACAAAAGGTTAAGGAGAAAATGATATTTGCACAGCCCCATGTATCTTCTCCTCTCCAAATATTTGTTATTTACAAAGTGAAAAGAGTAACTTTACAAGTAATAATAAGACCTGGCAGACCTACCTCATTAACCAAGTGATCAAAATGAACATCACCAGTGACAAGATCTACTTGATGCAAAGAAAGACATAGCACCCCTGTGATATCCTTACTAATAATATTTAACACCAGGCAGAAGGAAACTGAGGGACATTTTACAAAATAGCTTACAAACACTCTTCAAACGTCTTCAGGTCATGATAGATAAGAAAAAGCAGGTTAACTCACATGAAAGACATCTATTTAAGTACAATGAAGAATCCTAGAACAGGAAACAGACAGTGGAAAAATAGATGAAATCTGAATAAAACTACAATTTAGTAAATAGGCTGTACCAATGTTAATGACTTTCTTTTGGTCATTGGACCATGTTATGTTACATGGTAACACTAAGGGAGAGGGGTAAAGTGGATATAGAAATTTTCTTTACTCTTTGCAACTCTTCTGTAAGTCTAAAGTTATTTCAAAACAAAAAAATTCAAAACACACAAAGTATATTGTTGTTGTTGTTAAATACCGTGGAGTTGGTTCTGACTCATAGTGACCCTGCACCAAGTTTCTGAGGCTGTAAATCTTTACAGGAGCAGAATGCCTCATCTTTCTCCCACGGAAACTGCTGGTAGTTTCAAACTGCTGACCTTGAAGTTGGCAGCCCGACTCGTAACCACTA
>NW_006408785.1:2202986-2206701 GCF_000296735.1 Chrysochloris asiatica
AAAAAAAAAGTCAATGTAGAATAAAAATAAGTGAGAAAATCTTCATGAACCATTAAGTGAAAAATTTAGGATTACAACAATTTGTATGGCACCACCAGGGCTTTGGACCCGTTCATTCTGGTTTGACCCCCTGCTGAGAATTTACCTTTCCTTCCCAGATGTACTGAATCAGAATCTGTATTTTAACAGAATTCCAGAGTCAAACTGGAATGAACAAGTTTGAAGCCTTTTCACCTCTTCACCTTCCCTACACATACATAATATCCCTGGATGATACAAACAGTTAAATGCTCGACTACTAGCTCAAAGTTTGACAGTTTGAACCTACCCACAGGCCTTAGGAGACAGACCTGGTGATCTGTTTCCAAAAGGTCACACTGCCCCGTAAACCCTGCGGAGCAGTTCAACTCTATATACACCAAGAGTCAGAATCAACTTTAAGGCAACTAACAACTATACTTATGGGAAGGCTTCAAAAAGCTTGTGGAAAATGGAGTTACAGGAATGATGGAATTTTTCCACAGCTGTTTTAGTTACCCAGTGATGTATAGCAAAAACATCCCAGGTGAATGACTTTAACAAATGGAAATTTATCCTCTCATTGTGTGGTGGTGGTGGTTATGTACCGTGGAGTCGGTTCCAACTCATAGCGACCCTGTACAGGGTTTCTGAGGCTGTAAATCTTTACGGGAGCAGAAAGCCTCATCTTTCTTCTGCTGAACAGTTGGTAGTTTCAGACTGCTGACCTTGAGGTTCACAGCCCAGTTCATAACCACTATGCTACCAGAGCTCCTTTCTCATAGTGTAGGAGGCTAGAAGTTCAAATTTAGGGTACCAGATGTGGAGAACGGTCCATGTCTCCATTCAGTATCTGTAATCTAGGAACCTTACCCAAGGTCCAAAGTATGCACTCCACTTCCAGCTCTTTTTTTTTTTTTTTTTGGTGGGAGTAGGTCCCTTCTCTCTTCTAACACTTAATTTCCTTTTACCTCTTGTAAGATTTATGGTGTTGATACCACACCCCTAGGGATCTTCCTTACATCAAATCCAGACTTGAAGGGATTAAGGATAGTGCATCCCAACAGACTGACTACATCTGTGGGAAGAGGTGGTGGAAAAGCTCAGTATCATCAGCCAAAACAAGACCAGGAGCAGACTGTGAAATAGACCATCATGGAAGGTGTACACAGAGGTCCTGTACTCATACACAATTTCAGACTGCTGAAGAAAATTAAATCAAGTCCTTGAAAATCAAAATACGATGTTGAACATATCCCAACAGAATTTAGAGACCAAATTAATAACAGATTTGACCAAAGACCAGAAGAGCTGTGGAATGACATCAAGGACATCGAAGAGGAAGAAAGCAAAAGGTCATTAAAAAGAAAAGACCAAAATGACGCCAGAAGAGACTATGAAACTGGCTCCCTTGACATAGAGATGCTACAGCAAGTGGAAGAAATGAGGAAGTTCATGATCTGAACAGAGAATTCCAAAAGGCAGCTCCAGAAAACAAAATCAAGTATTATAATGAAATGTGCAAAGAGCAAAAAGGGAAGAACAGTATCACAATTTCTCAAGCTGAAAGAACTGAAGAAAAAATTGAAGCCTCGATTTGAAATATTGGATTCTAAGGACTTCTAGTATGGACTGTAGGGTCAGCACTAGGCTGAGAACCATAAAGTCAGAAGTTCAAACCCACCATCTGCTCCTTGGAAACTACACAGGGTCTCTATGAGTTGGAACCTACTTGATGGCATTTACAACAACAATGGCAAAATTTTGAATGATGCAGAGAGCATCGAAAGAAGATGGAAGGTATATACAGAAGCCCTGTACCAACAAGAAACAGTCAATGTTCAACCATTTTCACAAAGTAGCAGCTGATGAAGAACCAATGGTGCTGCATGAAGAAGTCCAAGGTGCACCAAAGTCACTGGTGAAAAACAAGGCTCCAGGAATTGATGGAATACAAATTGAAATCTTTCAACAAATGGATGTAGCACTGGAGGTGCTCACTTATTTATGCCAAGAAATTTGAAAGGTAGCTACCTGGCCATCTATTTGGAAGAGATCCATATGTATGCCCATTCCAAAGCAAGATGACCAAATGGAATGTGGAAATTCAACATCACATTCCAGTAAAATTGTGCTAAAGAGAATTAAAAAACAGCTCCAACAGTACATCAACGAGAACTACCAGAAACGCAAACTAGATTCAGATAAGGACATGGAACTAGGGATATCAATGCTGACGTCAGATGGATCTTGACTGAAAGCAAAGAATACCAGAAAAATGTTTACTTCTGCTTTATTCACTATGCATGGGCTTGCGATTTTGTGGATCATGACAAGATATGGGGAACACTAAAAACGATGAGTATTCCAGAATGCTTAATTGTGCTCATGAAGAACTTGTACATAGATCAAGAAGCATTAGAACAGAATGGTTTAAAATCAGGCAAAGTGTGCACTAGGGTTTTATTCTTTCACCATACTTATGCAAACTGTGTAGTGAACAAATAATTTGACAAGTTGGATTGCATGAAGAAAAACATGACATTAAGATTGGAGGAAAACTCATTAACAACTTGTGATACGCAGATGATACAACTTTGTTTGCGGGAAGTGAAAAGGACTTAAGATGCTTACTGATGATGATCAAAGACCACAGTCTTCATTATGGAGTGCACCTCAATGTAGAGAGAAAAATATTCTCACAACTGGACCAATAAATCATGGTAAATGGAGAAAAGATTGAAGTTGCCAAAGACTTAATTTTGCTTGGATCCACTGTCAACACTCACATGGAAACGGGTCAAGACATCAAATGACGTATTGCATTATGCAAACAGGCTGCACAGATCCCTTTAAAGTGTGCAAGAGCATAGTTATCAGCTTGAAGACTAAGGTGGGCCTGATCCAAACCTTGGTATTTTCAATAGATTCATTTGTATATGAAAGTTGGGAAATGAATGAGCAAAAATTGATGCATTTGAGTTATGATGTTGGAGGACATTATTGAAAGTACCGTGGGCTGCCAGAAGAACTAACAAGTCTTCTGTTGTATTGGTAGAAGTTCAGGCAGAATGCCCTTTAGAAGCCAGGATGGAAAGACTTGGTCTTTCATACTTTGGACATGTTATCAGGGGACCAGTCCCTGGAGAAGGACATCATGCTTGGTTAAGTGGAGAATCAGCAAAAAAGAGGAAGACCCCCAATGAGATGGATTGGCACAGTTTCAGCAGCAATGGGCTCAATCATAGCAGCAATTGTAAGGATAGAGCGGGACTGGGTAGTATTCATTCTGGTGTGCATACAGTTGCTATGTGTCAGAATCAACTCAATGGCATCTAGCAACAACAACATCCCATCCTTAATCCTCTTTTTGGTTTATCACATCAGATCCCATCATGGGGATCATCATATAACTGCCAAACCACTGAGAATCACAGCCCAGTCTAGGTGACACAATTCAATCCATGACAGCAACGAACAACTAGTATATATAAATAAGCAAACCAATCTGAACCCTGTACTGATGAATTGGTTCCAACTCAAAGGAATGTTGTAGGACAGAATACAACTGCTCCATAGGATTTCCAAGACTATAAATCTTTATGAAAGCATCTGATATATATTATTGTTGTTGTTAAGTGCTGTCGAGTCGGTTCCGACCCATAGCGACCCTGTACAGGGTTTCCGAGGCTGTAAA
>NW_006408785.1:2214606-2219769 GCF_000296735.1 Chrysochloris asiatica
ATCTATTGGTTCTTTTGGCAGTCCATGGCACTTTCAGTATTCTTCTCTAACACCACAACTCAAAGGCATCAATTCTTCTATGATCTTCCTTATTCGCTGTCCAGCTTTCGCATCCATATGAGGTTATTGAAAATACCATGTTGTTAGGTGCCATAAAATCAGTTCTGACTCATAGTGATCCTATGTACAACAGTATAAAATGCTACCTGGGGTCCTGCACCATCCTAACAATTATTGCTAAGTTTGAGCGCATTGTTTTGACCACTGTACCAATCAATTTCTTTGAGGGTCTTCCTCATATTCATTGACCCTCTCCTTTACCAAGCATAATGTCCTTCTCCAAGAACTGGTCTTTCCTGATAGCATGTCTGTCATGGATTGAATTGGGTATCCCCAAATATGTGTCACCTTGCCTGGGTCATGATTCTCAATGGTTTGGCAGTGATACAATGATGTAATTATTCCTAAGGCTATGAGTTGATATAATCAGTTAATCAGTTAAGGGTATTAGGGTGGGCTGCAACAACCTGTTCAGGTCAGAGCCCTGATCCAAGGTAAAGGGAATTTCCTTGAGCTGTGATTTGAATTGTCTTTCATTTTACAAGAGATCGAAGGAGAGAAGCAAGCAGAGAGAAAGAGGCATATGTACCACAACAAAGAAGAGCCAGGAATGGAATGTTTCTTTGGACTCAGGGGTCATGTGCCTAGACTGAGACTCAGGGAATATTGGATATTGAGAGAGAGGGAGAGCTCCAAGGAATACCAGGTCCATATATATTGAAAGAGACAAGGACCTTCCACCAAAGCCAACAGATAAAGCCTTTTCCCTCCTAGCACTGATTCTCTGAATCCAGACTTCTAGCCTCCTAAACTGTGAGAGAAAAAATGTCTCTGTGTTAAAGCCATTCATTTATGTTACTTCTGTTACAGCAGCTCAGATCATTCAAACAATGTCTAAAGTATTTGAGACAAAGTCTTGCCAGCCTCACTTCTGGCAGCACTTCTTTCAAGATAAGTTTATTTGTTCTTTTGGAAGGCCATAGCATATTCATTGCTCTTCACTACCACCATAACTCAAATGCATCAGTTCATCTTTGGTCTTCTTCTGTCATCGTCCAACTTTCCCATGCCTACTTAGGCAATTGGAAACATCATTGCAACTTAGTCTTCAAAGTGACATCTTCATTTTTACCACTTTAAAAGTGGTCTTTTGCAGCAGATTTACTCAATGCAATAAGTCATTTGATTACCTGCTGTTTCTGTAGGTTTTTTTGGTTTGCTTTAACATTTTACTGTGAATTGACTGAAGGTTTACAGAGCAGATCATCAGTTTTACATTAAAAAAATCATATAATTTGTTTCAATGATTGCAATCCCCATAAATGACATAGTCTACTTCCTTCCTGTAATATTTGTTTCCAAACCTCCTCGTTTCCTGATCCTTCTGCATTTTGTCCTCAGGTAAACACTGCCCTTTGATTTGAATGTTTGACAATTTATTATGATGTGTTTATCTCACTAGTGTTGGTGTCTGTCCTAAATTCCTATCTACTGCTTGGCTGAAAATTGAGCTTTGAGGGTGAGTTCAGTTCTGAACCTGAAGAGTGACTGAGGGCCACAATCTCAATTTGCTCTTCTCTTTCCAATGATTAAGCCTGGTCTCTTTTATATTTTTGAGTTTTGTTCCACATTTTCTCAAACTCCACCCAGGGCCTTCTAATGTGATTCCATTAATATCTATCTGCTTCCATGGGTTTTGACTGTAGTTCAAAGTGAAATAAGATCAATAAAACAATTTTGCTATTTTTGTTGTTCAGTGCCATCGAGTCAAAACCAATTCATAGTGACCTAATGCGCAACAGAACAAAACTGACCTTCCACTTTACCAAGCATGATGTCCTTCTCCAGGGATAAAGTCCCTCTTGATATGTCCAATGTATGAAAGACAAAGTCTGACCATCCTGGCTTCTAAGGAGCACTCTGGCTGTACTTCTCTAGCACATACTGGTTTGTTCTTTTATCAGTCCATAGTACTTTTAACATCATAACTTCTCATTCAACACTGTAACTCAAATGCATCAATTTTTCTAGGGTCTTCTTTATACGTTGCCCAAATTTCACATGCATATAAGGTTACTGAAAATACCATAACTTGGGTCAGGCACACCTTAGTCTCCAAACTGACATCTTTTCTCTTCAACACTTTAAAGAGATCTTGTGCAGCAGATTTGCTGAATACAATACATTATTTGATTTCTTGGCTGCTGCTTCCATGGTGTTGATGTTTGATCTAAGCTAAATGAAGTGTTAAACTATTTCAGTTTTTCTCCATTTATCTTGATGCTATTTATTGGTCCAGTGGTGAGGCTTTTTTTTTTTTCTTTACATTGATGTGCAACCCATGCTGAAGACTGGTCTTTGATTTCATCAGTAAGATTTTGAGTCTTCTTCATTTTCAACAAGCAAGGTTGTATCATCTGCGTATCACAGGTTGATAATGAGTCTTCTTTCAATCTTGATCCACATTCTTCTACATCTAATCCAGCTTCTCAAATTATATGCTCAGCATACAGATTGAATGCAACCATGACACATTCCTTTCCTAATTTTAAACCATTCAGTGCGCTCTTGTTCTGTTCGAACAACTGCCTCTTCATCTATGTACAGATTCCTCATGAGCAAAATTAAGT
Source organism: Chrysochloris asiatica (assembly GCF_000296735.1). Taxonomy (NCBI): domain Eukaryota; kingdom Metazoa; phylum Chordata; class Mammalia; order Afrosoricida; family Chrysochloridae; genus Chrysochloris; species Chrysochloris asiatica. The sequence continues at coordinate 2,217,297 of NW_006408785.1, forward strand.
GGTCCAGAATACTCATTGTCTGCAATGTTGTCCATAGTTTGTCATGACCCACACAATTGAAAGCCTTTGTTTAGTCAATAAAGCACAGGCATTCTCTGCTTTTAGCCAAGATCCATCTGACATCAACAATGATATTCCTTGTTCAACGTCTCCTGTGAATCTGGCCTAAACTTCTGGCAGCTCCTTGTAAATTTACTGTTGTAGCTGTTTTTGAATGATCTTTAGCAAAATTTTACTTGCATACAATATTAATGATATTCCCAATGGTTTCTGCATTCCATTGGGTCACCTCTCCTTTGAATGGGCACAGACATGGCTCTCTTCCAATCAGTTGGCCAACTTGTGTCTTACAAATATTTTGGCATAGACAAGTGAGCACAAATTATTGTTTGTTGAAAAATTTCAATTTGCATTCCATTGGTTCCCGGTGCCTTTTCTTTGTCAATGCCTTCAGTGCGCCTTGGACTTTTCCTTCAGTATTATTGGCTCTTGATCATACACTACCTCTTGAAATAGTTGAGCATTGATCATTTCTTTTTAGTTCAGTGATTCTGTGCATTAATCTCATCTTCCTTTGATGCTTTTGGCATCATTTAATATGTTACTCCAGGAATCCTTCAGTATTTCAAGCCGAAGCCTGATTTTTTTCTTCAGTTCCATCAACTTGATAAATGCTGAGCGTGTTCTTCACTTTTGGTTGTCTAACTCCAGGTTTTTGCATATTTCATTATAATATTTGACATTGTCTTCTGGAGCTGACCTTTGAAATTTTCTGTTCAGCTGTTTTACCTCCTCGTTTCTTCCATTTGCTTTAGCATCTCTATGCTGGAGAGTAAGTTTGAGAGTCTCTTCTGACACCGATTTTGGTCTTTTCCTTTTTACTTGCCTTATTAGTGACCTTTTGCTTTCTTCCTGTAGGATGTTCTTCATGTCATCCCACAACTCTTCTGGTCTTTGGTCATTAATGTCTAATTCATAAAATCAGTTCTTTCAAATGATCTCTAAATTTAGGTAGGATATGGTCAAAGTCATATTTTGGCTCTCATGGACTGGTTTAATTTTCTGTAGCTTCATAAGAAATCATAGCAGTCAGCCACTAGCCTTGTTTTTGCTGATGATATGGAGCTTTTCTTTTATCTTTTTTTTGTGTGTGTGATAGTTTACATGGGAGAACATTAGCTTTACATTCATCCTATCATATATCGTTACATTGCCTTAGTTACAATCCCCTGCATGCATCATCAACCAACCAAATGGTATACCCCGCAAGCTTGCCCCCTGGTCATCAGCACACAGCCCCTCTCCCTCTCTGGGTCAAGAGTTCACAACCGCTCCATCTCTCCACGTCATTGTCTCTGGTCCGTCTCTGGCATCATTGTATCTCTGGGTAGGGTCCCACACTCCACTCTTCTCCCTTGATGGTGCCAGGGACCTCCGCTCCTGGACTGCAAAATCAACCACTCCCCTCCTTTTGCTACAAAATGTCTACCTTTACATTTCCAAACCTCACAGTCAGTCCTGAGAGTAATTATTCACTATTGTACCACATGAGTGCTATCCACATCTCCTTTCATCAGTCCCGCCCAGATAGATTGGATACCACTAAGTGGAGATGCTACCTACCTAGATGCCCTCTGGATCTAGGCTCCTTCTTGAAAGCTTATAAGCCAGTCACTTCTTGCCTTTGTAGCACCCCTCCCTCCATTTTGGGTAGCCAATGTCCAAGTTGCCCATCCCTATCTACCCTGTGTATTAAGGGGGTGGGAATGATCCTCATTGTAAAGATTTGTTCCCTCTTGAGCTACTGCATCCATAGGTGTAGGTCAAGTTCATCAAATTATATCAGATTACTCTTTGTTTTCCCTCTTATTTCTTCTTCTAGTTGAGTTCTGATCATCCAGCCATTGAAACCAGGTCAAGTGGGTATTATCTGTAAGTGTGGGTGTTCTTGTGCATATGCCCTCTCTTCTTATCAGCTGGATGCTTCATTCTCCACTCTAGTTCTCTGTGGCTGTCATTGACTCTGGGTCCAGGAGTCCCTAGATCTTGTCAAACTGTTGGCCAATCAGGTCTCCACCCAGGTTCACAGGAGTGTATTGAATGTGGTTGGACTTAGCTCACAGCTTCATTGCTCTTTTTCCCTCACTTCCCAACATGGTCACCAATCAGAGTGCATGTCTGCTCATGTATTCCCATTGAGTTTTAGGTTTAGAACGGTGTTTTCCCTAAGGGGACCCAACCGCTTGCCTTGATGTCTCCTGGGCAAACAACTTGCTTGTTCTTGTCATAGTTAGTCGGATTGCTGTTATTGTTTTGTATTTTTCCTGCTGGTCTTTCTTTCAAGAAGTATCTTCTGTTCTTCTAGCCCCTCCAGGCAGGTCTGCTTGTCCTTTCCAATGGAAATTTCCCACCTCACAAGATTCTGGATGGGGTTCAGAATTCCACCTATGGTCTTATGTAATACAGAGGCTCC
>NW_006408785.1:2224434-2259329 GCF_000296735.1 Chrysochloris asiatica
TGGTGTACCTCAGGATTTCCTTTCGGCCTGTTCTGTTTTTAAACTCTCTCTTCCACTCCACACCTGTTGTTCTGGCCTTTTCCCTATTAAAAAAACCGTTCAGGCCAGCTCTTGGGCTGCTGGTCTCTTTAAATGCTGAGAGTATCTGTGTGCACACGTGGCAGAAGAACTCAACAGTGGTGGGGGTAGGAGGTGTCTACTCATTCCAGCATCCCTCTAGTCACCAGAATGGAGGTGTACAAACAGTCAGGGGCTAATGAACAGATACCAAAAAAAAATCAGAACAAAACAAAGCAGACAAAGTGTATTGTCTACCTTTTCTCCTAGGTTCTGGTGGCGTTATTCCTGGTGGGTCTGTTCCCCCACTTGGTCTTGCCATTTGGTCTCCCCCAAGTTGTCAGCTCCGGGCTGCTTATCCCTACAGATTCAAAAATATGCAATTTTAACATCTGCTACTAGTTCCACTAGCCTTCAAACTTTTAAAATATTCCTACCTATATGGTTCAGAGGTTTGGAGTTCTGCCCTGAACCTGTTTCTCCTGGTATTCTGTGGTATTGCTCTTTTCCTTTATCTCTTTGCACAGTTGCAATCAGTTTGATTTCTGTGTATTCCCTCTGGTGAGGTCCATGTGCACAGTCGTCTTTTCTGTTGTTTAAAAACAGTATTTGAAGTGAAGAAATCATTGGTCTTGCAAAATTCTATAATGCGATTTCCAGTATTGTTTCTATCACCAACATCATAGTTTCCAACAACTGCTGGCCCTTCCTCTTTGTTTGCAACCTTTGCATTCCAATTACCATAATTATCAACATATCTTGATTGCATGTTTGATCAATTATAGACTAAAGAGTTTGGTAGAATTCTTCAGTTTCCTCATCACTTGTTGGTGCATAAATTTGAATAATGGTTATATTAACTGGTCTTCCTTGTGTGTGTATATATATATTATCCTATCACAGTCAATGTTGTACTTCAAGATTCATCTTGAAATGTTCATTTTTATGATGTAGATGCCACCATTCCTCTTCAATTTGTCATTCCTGGCATAGTAAATCATATCATTATCAGATTCAAAATGGTGAATTCCAGTCCATTTCAGCTCACTAACTCCTGGAATATCAATATTTATGTGTTCCATTTCATTTTTTACAAATTCCAGTTCTCCTAGATTCATATTTTATACATTCCTTGTTCCAGTCATTCATGGATGTTTCCACCTGCTTCTCCTAGTTTTGAGTTGTGCCTGCCTCATAAGCAAATGAAGGTCCTGAAAGCTTTACTCCATTTGTGTTATCACAGTCAGCTCTACTTTGAGGATGCAACTTTTTCCTAGTTGTATTTTGAGTGCTTTCCAACCTGAGGGACACAACTTCTGTTACTACATCTGACAATATTCTTGTGCTGTTCATTATATTTCAGTATTCAATATTCTGCTGCTGATAGTGTTCCAGTCTTAATCATAAGGTTTTCAGTGACTAAATATTCAGAAGTATACTCTTCTACTCTTCTTCTTCCTAGTCTGTCTTAGTCTGGAAGCTCAGCTGAAACCTTTCCACCATGGATGACCCTACTGGTATTTAAAATATTGGTGGCACAACATCCAGAATCACAGCAACGTGCAAGCAACCACAGTACAACAAACTGACAGATGAGTGGTGGAAAACAATATTTACTTGCAGAGAATTATCAAAACTCAGGTTTTTCTGAAGTGATAACGTTTTTCTTTCTTTCTTTTTTTTTTTTTTTTGAATCTTTATACTCTTCCTTTTCATGCTTAAAATCTTAATTCCCTTGATCCTCACATGGTTTTATCTACTCATTTTAAGAACAAAATTATGTGTATTCTGGATACTTTGGAAGACAAAAGTATTCCCTTTGTCTTCCAGGTACAGAAATGCTGAGTAAAATATAAATTTTAAAATATGCATGAAAAAACTACAGCATTAATTATTTGTCTCACAGCACTCTTGGCTTCTTTTCTGGGTTTGATAATTCATTGCAATGCCCACAGAATTCCGAAACCACACTTATATTTGTGGAGTTTATTATATAAATTAATAAGTTACCATACAGGATCAGAAAATGCATGTGGCATAGTTATTTCAGTCAGGCCAGCCTCTCCTCAGCTGTGTCCACAGGCAGGTCTCTCTCTGCCTAGCCAATGTTACAAAGCTCTTTTAGGGCTGCTGATAAATACCCACAGGACACACAACTCCACTGTAAGTTTCAGCCTGAAAGTACTCTATTGTAGTTCTGTGGGTCAGCAAACCTAACCTGCCCAACTTAGTGCCGGGAAGCAAGGCACCCTTCAAGCATGGCTCCTGCCCAAACTCACTCAGCTTTATTTACTCCATGGGATTGGAAGCCCACTCCTCTGTCTTGTGCTCTGGTTCTTATTTTTGTTGTTGCTGCTCCTCTGTCACTCCTCCAGTGTCACAGATATCTGTTCCTGGGTTGAGGAGTTTCAATGTATAGGTATCTTGGAGTTCAAAGGATACGCTTCACTCATGACTCTTTCTTTGATGGTAATGAGATCTTCTCATTCTTGTTTCTGAGGTGGCTCATTTTATACACATTAGGATTCTAGTCTTTTACAATCAGTGTTAACCCTGTTAACATCCACAGGTGAGTCATGCCATCCTATCAACATCTTCTCCTACCCAGACCCAGTAGGGCAAAAATGTTGCTTGGTGGGAGTTACAGACTATGGCTACAAGAGACATTAAATAATGTTTTCCACCACAATGTGGAAAACATAGGTAAGTTCAAATGAAAAGGAAATCCTCAGATATGAGAAATAATAGCAATTGTCCATAGAAATATGAGCGCTATGACAGTGAGGAAGAAGTTGAAATTATAATGTCATGGCTAGATCAAGGAAGGCTACTCAAGGCCTGTGTGAGCTAAGGAGTTAGAACTGAGCCCCTGTATTGTTTGTGACAGAGATTAGAAAACTTTTATCACTACCCCAGAATGGTGTCAAGAAAACCTACCTTATGTTTAGCAACATGAATGGGGAAATAATACCTACAAGATTTCCAGTACAAGCCAACAATCTTTGAGGATATAGATCCAAATTTCTACAACCAATATGTTATACCAAAAATCCATTGCCATCGAGTTGATTCTGACTCATAGCAACACTACATAGGGTTTCTGAGACTGTAAGTCTTTATGGGAGCAGACAGCCTCATTTCTCTCTGAAGAAGTGGCTGGGGAATATAAACTGTCAACCTTGTGGTTAGGAGCCCAACATATAGCACCAACAGGGCTTCTTCACATGATGTAGAGGCTAAGCAATTAATACAGGAATTGTGAGGGAATGGTTAAAACCCCTGAACTCAGCAGGGACAAATGCAAATCCACTTTGTAAGGCTGCTTTCATAGTCCTAAGCACAAAGAACTCTCAAATTAGTGTGCCCCCCAAATTACAGCTCACCCAAAGAAACTAATACCATGAGTAATAAACAAGAAAATTAGCACCCAAGTCCTGGAGACAACAAAATAATATAAAATATACCATAAAGTAAGTATGTTTGATTTGTTAAAAGAGAAAATCAAAAGTATAAAATTGTAATTCAAGAATAGGTGAGTATGAAACTATAACAGGAAGATTTGAAAAAAAAAAAAAAGTTGAATTCCAGAAATGATTAAGATAGCCGTTAATAGCAAAACCTCAATGGGAATGTTACACAATAGATGCACACCATTGAGAACAAAGGAGTACAGAGAAGAAAACTTTGAAAGGTAGTCTAAGAGTAGTAGAGGCTAGAAAAAAAGTTCAATATTTTCCCTGAAAACAATTCTACAAGGACAGAATAGAAAGAAGAAAAGCAATCCTTGCATTTTATTCAACTTTATGACCAATATGTTTATATCCAAACAGATATCCAACAATTATTGGGTAATAAGAACTACTGACTTCATTCAATATAACCTTGCTCAATGCATTTCTCTATTGCTGACTGGAAATATTTACTTTTTTCCCTCATTTAAATTCTTAACTGTGTTTTAGATTCAGTGGAAACTTTGAATTGATCTATGAAAGAATTTCAATCTCCCTTTCTAAAATGTCCATCTAGTTGGATCTGAACCACTTGCTAAGTAATTCTATTCCATATAAGGGTTGGCAGAATATGACTTGCTTACCAAATCCTACCTTTGCACATCTTTGTATGGCCCACAAGCTAAGAACGGTGTTTACGTTTTTAAATAGTTTTTAAAAATCAAAAGGAAAATAGTATCTTGCAGCATGTGAAAACGACATGAAATTCAAATGAGTGTCTCCATTAGTGCCCAATTTTACTGTAACATCAGCACATCTATTTGTTTACATATTGTCGATGAGCTTGTTAAGTGCCGCTGAAGTCAATTCCGACTCACAGCGACTCTATACGGGTTTCCGAGGAGTAGCTGGTGGGTTTCCAAGGAACTGCCAATCTTGTGATCTTACAGCGCCACACCAGGACTCCACATATTGACTCTAACTGCTCTTTTTTTGCTACAATAGAGTTAAGTAGTTGTGATGTAGACCGTGCGGTAACTAAAATATTTCCTATCCTGCTCTTTACAGCTAAAGATTGCCAGTCCTGTTCTACACTGTTTTCTAACTCTATCATGCATATGAAGCTCTGGTGCAGCGCTGTAGGATAAGCACTGGACCGATAACCAAAACGTTGCTGGTTCAAACCCACCAGTAGCTTCTCAGATACTCTATACAGGATTGCTATTGGTCAGAATTGACTCAACAGCACTTAACAACAACAACATCACGCATATGAATCCTACCTCTCAAATTTGTTCAAAACCGACTTGAAGTCAGAAATATTGTCATATACATTTTTTTGTGTGTGATCTCCCTGGCACTTGACTTCATCTAAATTATGAATGATTGCTTTTGCAAATTGTGACATGACATGTGTGGCATTTTAAGAAAAAAATCTGATTAGAAAGAAAGCTTATATGCACTAAATTAGACTTGAATATAGCTGTTACCATATTTTGAGACTATGACATTACGTGTCCTGATTAAGTGCAGTGGGATATGGTAGGACCAAACAGACAGAATCCTGGAATAAGATCCTCCCACCACCAGGTCGGCAGTTAAAGCCCACCAGCCACTTCTCAGAAACCCTAAACAGGGCTGCTATGAATCGGCATCAACACAACACAACAGTAACAACAAGAAAAACCAGGTGGCAAAGGAGGGAGCACATGGGGGAGTGAAGCAGAACCCCAAGTCATCTAAAGGCAAGCAGGTAGGTCGCAGTTATTACAGAAGTCAGCTGCTGGAATTTATTTTGCCTTAAACGGGAAATCGACACATTAGCCAATCTAACGATTCAAACAATGTAAATCTGAATGGGTCTCATTGATGCAGGATTTGGGGATCATGCTCTGAGCTGAGTAAAATATAAGCAGCTATTGGAAAGTCAGTTGTGATTCATAGCAATCTCCTTTGTGTCATAGTGGAAGCTAGCTCTGTAGATTTTTAGTGTCTGAGTTTTTCAGAAGGAGATTGTCAAGCCTTTCTGCCAAGGTGCCTCTGGGTGGACTCTACCCTCCAACCTTTTGGTTATCAGCCAAGTACGTTAGTATTTGTACAATCCAGTGATGCTGAACAAGGCATACAGTTGTTTAGATGCTAAGCCCTAGAGTATTCAGTTGGACTTCAATTTTTAAATTGGTTCTAGAGATTAAGGTAATAAATACTATAGAATCAAATATGATAGCATCCACATACACGTTTGAATTACAACACAAAATTCAAAGGGAATGTTACAAATTGACCAACCATGCTAGGGTCTTTGATACACAGAACAACAACAGTGGTAGTGGAAGGAAAGAATTCATTGTGAGATATAATGAAAGAAATATTGCTTTGTTCTGTGTATCTGAGAGATCAAGGAGAAAATCAAGATCTGATAACAATGACAACATATAATAAAATGGAGGCTATATAGAACAGCAGATACTACCAACACTTTGCTCACATCCCCTCCACATTCACCTCTATTTACAAAAGGCCTCTTACTGCGAATACCTGTGTCTCTCTGCATGGAGCTTTGTTTTGGCGGTGAGCAAGTCAGCAATGTGCACAGGTGTCAACAGACCCAGAAATAGGCACTAACCAATGATCATCCTTGAGTTGGATAAATGCCCCAACTTCTTTGTCCCTCAGGTGAAGCAATTTTGTGACGCGTATCCCATTGTCCAATATGGTAGCCGCGAGCCACATGTGGCTATTGAGCATGTCAAATGTGACTTTAGTAACTGAAGAACTGAGTTTTAAAATTTTAGTTTGCTTTATTTAAATTTGAATTTTCTAGAAAAATGCTACTTCTGTTTTTGAAAAACTTTTAAGTATATTTGGAAAACCTTTGCCATTCTTTCCACTAGAAATCCTGTGAAATCTAAGTACAGGTCAAGAGAGAGACATTTAGTATCCAAATTGAGATGTATTACAAGTATAAAATACACAGCAGATTTAAAAACTTAATAAAAGATTTCCAGAATATTTCATTAACAATCTACGTAACAATTTCATGTTGAAATTTAATTTTTGGATTTTATGGGCTAAGTAAAACATATTACTAAAATTAATTTGACTTTTTTCTCTACTTTTTAAAAAATATGGCCACTAGAATATTTAAAACTGCATATTTTTATTAGGCAGTGCTGGTTAACATTGTCCTCAGAGTTGCCTGGTTGGGTTGAGCTGTCATAGCCCACAGTGACACACCACACACTCTTTACTGGCTTCCTTTCCTGCCTCATATATATATATACATACATAGTTTTGTTTGTGTTTTTTTGGGGGGGGCTGGGGGGAGCTTTTCGGCTAGGTTTCCTTGGATCACTCTCCCAGGATTATACTTGAATCCTGTATCAGGGTCTGCTTCTGGGCAATCCAAACCAAGGCAAATAGCATTAAGAACTGGTTAAAAATTCTGCAGATGTAGAGGTTTAACCTACGAAATTAACTGAGGTTCAAGGGGGTTAAATGACTTAGTTAGGCCGCTCAGGTATTTAGCTGTGAATTCAGAGCTTGATTTCAGACTTCATGATTATCAGATCATTTATTTCCCCACTGTATTACATTGCCTTCTTAAGATTATTGGCATCTTGGAGAAAGAGGTTTCAACAAAGCAATGGGGAAAATTGAATGAAGTCATTAGGATTCGCAGGATATTCTTATAATAAATCACTTTATGCTTGTTTTCTACACTTCACTGAAGCTTGCTTTGGTGATAGCCTTTCCTTTCTCGTGGATAAAAACTTGTGGACGCTTTACACCTTTTTTCAGTCTATCTTATGTTACTGAAAGTCCTCCATTCACTTTTAGCCACAATCTCATTTCAGAAATTGTAGTATTCAGTCCTGACATTAATCAAATTTGATTTAGTGTTAACCCCTTCTTTCTTTCCCCACTCCTCTTCGCCCAGCTTGCTAACTGTAGTCTAGGACCCATCCATCAAGGTTGCAGCAGAGAGGCAAAAAGGGAAAGGGAGGTAAAATAATTCGTACTTAACTGGTACCATTTTTAAATGGCAATATCCTCTCTCTGTATGGTATACATTCAAAACTGACACTGTCGCTCATGGGTACTTAGGGAGGATCCGTAGTTACATCTGCTGAGCCTCTCTGACTGAAACTGCCTTTATGTGGTAATGTCTCCTTTGGAAGTCACTCCCCCTCAGTCCCTGACAATCTTCTTCTCAAAGACTTTCAGGGTGTGGGAAATTTTAAAAATTATTCCATCCTAGCTTACTAACTCTGGGATTTCTGTACTTTTGACCTGTTGTCGGTGAAAAGTGCTGTTCAGCGTTCTCAGTCCAGCAGTACCGCTTCCCATTGTACTTTAACTTTCACATAGAAATCAAGCAACAGTCCCCAACTGCAAGGAACACATATCAAGTGTAAATAGCCAAAGGTCCAATTGCAACCCTTCTCATCAAGTTTAGGAGGTAGCAGGCTCACCCAGGCCATTTGGAAGTGGGACACAAAAGTAGTTCTCTTTAAAATTACCAGCCTCCCCAATTCCTCTTTCATCTCACAAATCTGACACATTTATACCCTCCAGGTGGGTGACAGGTTTCAGGAAATTGGTAACCAAGTTTCAGTATACCCCTTTTGTAAATTTCCAGATGGTCTAGCACCTTCTTTGTCGGGTGACATTACTCTAATGTGGTAACTCAACTGAAACTTTCTGAAAGAGCTGATACAGAAAGTCGTGTTGGGATCAACAGAATAAACATGGGTGATATGAAACTTTTATAATTGTTGTTATGCATTGTTGAGTTGGTTTCAACTCATAGCCACCCTGTAGACAGTTTCCAAGGAGTGTGTGGTGAGTTTGAACTACCGACCTTGAGTTTCAAACTGACCTTGTGGTCCAGTGCACTATCCTGCAGTGCCACATCAGGACTACTTTTATAATTAGACCTTAGAGACAAAGGAAATAAATAGGTAGGTGACAAGGTAAATGTTACATAAAGCAAAAGGTTAGTTTTAGGGTTTTGTAATTGTTTTGTCAACAAGATATGCAGACCTTTGCATATTTTAAAAGATCTTGGGTGAAACTACAGAGGAAAAATAATGTTTTACTGTGGTATCTTGTTTTGTTTTCTTTTTCTTTTTCTTTTTTTTTTTTAACTTCGACTGTGTGCTTCTAATGGAATAAATAAGTATTAGATGCCTTCAGAGCAGTGTGATTTCCTTTGATAACAGCTAAGACACACCAGAGGCTTTAATTGTTTTTGATCTTCTTTGATCTCCCTCAGCTACTCCTTTTTCTTAATTACAACATTTTTGGAAAATTTTTATATGAGAAGGAAAAATAAGGGTTAACAGACATCACAATTTGACGAATAAAACCATTTTCAACCATCATTTTCATCTTTGTCCCAATAGATTATTTTATTTGCTGTATACAGCACAACTGTAACAATAGTAAGCAAATATCCCCTTGTCTTTTGAAAAGAAATAATTAAAAATTTTTAGACCATTTCATAGTCTAGAAGTTTAGTGTTGAAGTATTTCAAACAACATTCTCAAACAACATTCTCATTTGAAAAATGTATCACTGTGTTTTAGAATAACAACAGAATGTTTAGTAATCAAACTCCCATCCACACCAAAGTCTACATTTCTTGTTTGAAAATTTAAAATACAAAGTGCCTAAGTTGGCAACATTTAATGGGTCCTTTCCAGTATCATTCAGAAAGCAAAAAGGCAAGTCTGAGATGGATAACTCTTCAAGGCATTCCAGTAATAATTGTGTCCAGTTAACTCACTGGACTGCATTGATTTTGATGCCTTATCAACAAAGTATACATAAGCCACAGCTGATTTTTGCAATTTTAACTTTTAATATTAACCTTATTTAAAAATGAACAAAGAAGGAGAAAAAAAAGGAACGATATCATGTTAATAGGCTTTCTTTTGTGATCTCTCAGGGAGAGATCTTTTTAAATAAGGAGCTTGAACTTGACCTTCAGTGGCACAAAGGTCCAGTGCACAGTTTTTAATGTTATATTTAAATTTTAATAATTTTACTCATTTAAGGCAGTTAGCACCAGACTCTCAAAACCTAAACCATCAATCTTTAAATGTAACTGATTGGCAAAGAAGAGTAACTTAGGAAAAAGTCTATAATAGGTACATAAATATTTTATTCATTTCTACATCTCATAGAATGAATGCAAAGAAGCAAACTGACTACTTTTGTGTCATTCCTTCTACAGTTTTTGAGCGTACAAATATAACTTAAAATATAGACAAAATGGAAAATATCTTAACTTCATGATAAACTTAATTTTCTTATTGTTGTTAAGTGCCTCTATAGCATTTCCTAGGAGTAGTTGGTGGGTTTGAACCACAAATCTTGTGGTAGTAGTCTAGCATTTATTTTACAGCACCACACTGGATTTAATATATTTATATATTCTCAGTATTGTTGCCCCCAAAAAAGAAGAAAAAAAAAGGGAGCAGTCATATGCTATTTCTGAGTGTAAATTTATAAAATATTTCCAGAAGGCAGTTTGGCCATATCTACTGAATGTCTCAGAATTTTGCATAGAACCTTTAAAGCAACATTTTTACACTTACAAAATCGTGGTAAACAAACAAACAAACAGTTGTAGAAGTTAGAAAAATTATAGTTACAAGATTTTTGTGGAAGTGGATTTGGTAGGTGCAAAAACTGGATAACACATATCTAACAATACGGCTATATTCAGCCAATACAATTATGTCAAAGAAATATTTAATAAAAAAGTTAATTTAAAACAATATATACAATATGATTCTTTTTTGTAGGGAAATAAAAAGGTGTATGTATTGAATAAAGTTGGTTGAAAATAAACAGAAAATTAACAGTAGTGTATCTATATATGGGGGTCCTGGTGTGGCACTGTGGGATAATGCACTGGACTGTAATGTCAGTTTGAACTGCTAGGTTGGTGGTTGAAATGCATCAATCATTCCTTGAAAACCTTATACAGGTCTCTATGAGTTGGAACTGACTCGACAGCACGTAAGAACAATAACATCCATACATGAGGGAATTATGCACCTCATTTTTTTCACAACATAGGAGTAGTTTTTATTTATTTATAATTAAAAATTTTAATTGCATACATGAAACAAAATATGTTTGAAATGCTGAATGGAAAATAGATTTGTGCTATAAAATTTCACCCAATTCACAATAAAAAAAGTTCAAAGAAATGAATAAAATATATACTAGAAGTAGAAGTCTCAAACCACAGAGAAGTAAAATAAAAATTGTATGCCTTTCTGCCAGCAATTTAGCATTTGATAGAATATATAAGTCCCACTGTTATCTGTCAGTTTGGCATACTGTGGTTGCTTGTGTGTTGCTGTGATTCTGGAAGATCTGACATAAGTATTTTAAATATCAGCAGGGTCACCAATGGTGGACAGGTATCAGCTGAATTTCCAGACTGAGACAGACTAGGATGGAGAGACCGACTATATCCAAATATTTAGTCATTGAAAACCTTATGAATAGCAGTGGAACACTGTCAGTACCACAATATTGAATATTGAAACATGATGAAAAGCACCAGAATATTGTCAGATACAGTGCCAGAAGATGAGCGCCTCAGGTTGGAAAGCACTCGAAATATATCTGGGGAATAGTTGCCTCCTCAAAGTAGAGTTGACTGTGATGACACGAATGGAGTAAAGCTTTCGGGACACTCATTTACTGATGGGTGCACACTCAAAATGAGGAGAAATAGCTGTAAACATCCATTAACAATCAGGATATGAAATGTATGAAGTATGAATCTAAGAAAATTGGTACTTCTCAAAAATGAAATGAAAAACATAAACATCAATATCTTAGTTATCAGTGAGCTGAAATGGGCTGGTATTGGCCATTTTGAATTTGACAATTACATGGTTTACTATGCCAGAAATGATAAATTAAAGAGTAAAAATTTTGCCTTCATCATCAAAAAGAAAATTTTAAGATCTATCTTGAAGTACAATACTGTCTGTAATAGGATAATATCCATACTCTTACAAAGAAGACCAGTTAATATATCTATTACTCAAATTTTTAAGACAACCACAAAGGCTAGTGACAAGGAAATTGAAGAATTCTACCAACTTCCGGTAGAGTCCTGATGTGGCACTGTGGGTTAATGCAACAGACTGCAAAGCCATTTGAAATGCAAGGTTGGCGGTTCAAGCTCACCAGCTGCTCCTTGGAAACCCTATACAGGGTTGCTATGGGTCAGAATCGACTCAATGGCACTTCACAACAACAACCAACTTCTTCAGTCTGAAATTGATTAAACATGCAATCAAGATGTATTGATAATTGCTGGTGAATGCAAAGCAAAGGTTGAAAAAAATCAGTCATTGGAAGGATGAATGGTTGGAAAATATGACTTTGTTGATAGATATGATGCTGAAGATCACTTGATAGAATTTTGCAAGACCAATGACTTCTTTATTGCAAATACCTTTTTAAAACAGTACAAAAGATGACTACACACATGGTGGACCTCACCAGATGGAATATACAGAAATCAAATTAACTACATTTGTGGAAAAAGATGGTGGAAAACTCCATATCATCAGTCAAAACAAGACTAGGGGCAGACTGTGGGAGAGACCATCAATAGCTCATATGCAAGTTCAGGCTGAAGCTGAGGAAAATTGAAACAAGTCCACAAGAGCCAAAATATGACCTTGAATATATCTCATTTGCATTTAGAGATCATCTCAAGAATAGATTTGATGAATTAGACACTAATGATTGAAGACCAGAAAAGCCATGGGATGACATCAAAGATGTCATATAGGAAGAAAGCAAAAGGTCATTAAAAAGACAAGAAAGAAGTAAAAAACCAAAATGGATGCCTGAAGAGACTCTGAAACTTGCTATCCAGCATAGAGAAGCTAAAGTAGATGGAAGAAATGAGGATGTAAAAGAGCTGAAAAGAAAATGTCAAAGGTCAGATCGTGAAGACAAAGTCAAATATTATAGTGAAATGTGAAAAATACCTGAAGTTAGGAAACCAAAAGGAAAGAACACACTTACCATTTATCAAGCTGAGGGAACTGCAGAAAAAATCCAAGCCTTGACTTGAAATACTAAAGGATTCTTTGGGTAAATTATTGAATGATGCAGAAAACATCAAAAAAAAGATGGGAAGGGTACACAGAGTCACTTTACCAAAAATAAATGGTGAGTGTTCAAACTTTTCAAAAGGTAGCATATGATCAAGTGCTAATGGGAGAAGTACAATGTGCGCCGAAGGCATTGACACAGAACATAAGTCCCAGAATTGATGGAATACAAATTGAAATCTTTCAACAAGTTGAGGCAGCACTGGAGGCACTCACTCATTGATACCAAGAAATTTGGAAGACAGATACCTGGACAACTGATTGGAGTACATCCATATTTGTGTCCATTTCAAAGAGAGGTTACCCAACAGAATGCAGAAGTCATTGGACAATATCATTAGTACTGCATACAAATAAAAGATAATTCAAAAATGGCTGCAGCACTACATTGACAAGGAGCTGCCAGAGGTTCAGCCCAGATTCACACGGGAAAGTGGAATGAGGGACATCATTGCTAATGTCTGATGGATCTTGGCTGAAAACAGAGAATACCAGAAAGATGTATATCTGTGCTTTATTGACTTTAAAAAGGCTTTTGATTGTGTGGATCATGATGACAAGCTATAGATAACATTATGAAGTATAATCCTTCTGGAAAATTTAGTTCTGCTCATGAGGAACCTGTACATAGACCAAGAGGCAGTCAGTCAAACAGAACCCAGAGACCCTGGGTGGTTTAAAGTCAGGAAAGGTGTGTGCCAGGGTTGTATTCTTTCACTATACTTATTCATACTATATCTATATGCTAAGCAAATAATTCGACAAGCCAGATTACATGAAGAACAATGTGGCATCAGGATTGGAGGAAGACTCATTAACAACCTGTTATAAGCAGATGATGCAAACTTGCTTGCAGAAAGCAAAGAGAACATGAAACACTTACTGATGAAGATCAAAGACCACAGACTTCATTATGGGTTGTATAAATTGCCTATCCCTATCCACTCTGTATATAGAGGGGATAGCATTGATACTTGATGTGAAGACTCCTTCCCTCTCTGTTGGTATTTTGAGCTAGTACATCCATAAGTATAAGACAAGTTCAACAAATTGTAGTAATTTACACCCATTTCCATTCAGCTAAGGTCCTTTTGATGTCAGCAATGCTAACCTTTATTCCACGTCCTCTTCTGAACCCAGCTTTGTCCTCTGGAAGTTCTCTGTCAATGTATGGTTGCAGTTGTTTTTGAATTATCTTTAGCGAAAGTTTGCTTGCCTGGGATATTAATGATATTGTCATATGATTTCTGAATTTCATTGGGTCACCTCTCTTTGGAATGAGCACAAATATGGATATCTTCCAATTGGTTAGCCAAGATCTGTCTTCCAAATTTCTCTGCATAGAAGAGTGAGTGCTTCTAGTGTTGTATCAGTTTGTTGAAAGATCTCAATTTGTATTCCATCAATTCATGGAGCTTGTTCTTTGCCAATGATTTCAGTGCACCTTGGACTTTTCCCTCAGTCCGATTGATGCTTGATCTCATGCTACAATGGTTCAACATCAACCATTGTAAATGATAGAGATTTGTTTGTAAACATACTTTCAAGTAATATTACCTTAGTGGTTTTTCTAACTGTACATGCTTTCCTTAGTCTTGATATTAGATTATGAGGGTTATTCTGCTTGAATTATAAGATGTATTGGAGAGTTGTCCTTTTTACTTTTTTCTTTTACAAAATACTCATAGAAGATACATTGTCAAAGAAAGATCAGCAGGAAAAAATCAGAACAAAAATGACAATATGATTGACTGCTACAAGAATAAGCAAGTTGTTCGCCGGGGAGCCATCAAGGCAAGCAATCAAGTTCCTTTAGGACAAACCCCCCTCTAAGACTGAAACTCAAAGGGAACACATGAGCAGGCATGTAAGCTTGCTGGTAAGCTAATTGGTCTACTGGTGAGTGGAAGAGGGGGAAAGGCAGCTATGAAGTAATGGGGTGAGTTCAAATATAGTCCATTGAACCCCATTGACCTGGAGATGAGAGAAGAGGAAGGGCGGGTTGGTCCAAAGTGTGGTGAGACTTGAGGACACCTGAGCCCATGGAAAAGAACATAACCACAGAGGGCTAGAGCTGAGAGTGAAGCATGCAGCTGATATGAAGTGAGAGGAGTTGCACAAGAACACCCAAATTTGCAGACAGTTCCCATATGACCTAGCCTCGATGGCTTGATAATCAGAACTTGACTAGAAGGAGAATAAAAAAAAATAATAATAATGAATTAAAAAAAATAATAAAGGAAACAAAGGTAAATTACTACAATTTGATGAACCTGACCCATACTTATGGAGGTAGTCGCTCAAATTACTAACTGAGAGGGAAGGAGTCTTCACACCAAGTATACAACTTAGACATTGGCTACCTAAAATGAGGGGGCGATAAAGGCACAAAGGCACTGGCTTACAAGTTTTCAAGGAGTTTAGTTTAAGTGGGTGCAGGGTAAGATAGAGTCCCCACTGAATAGTTTTCATGATGTCTAGACAGGTCTGGTGAAAAGAGATGGGGATAAGATTCTTAAGATTCAATAATGAATAATTGTTACCATGACTAATTTCAAGTGTCACAACTGTAAAGGTAGAAGTTTTGTAACAAAAATGGGGGAGTAGTTAATCTTACAGTCCAGAAACAGAGGACCCTATGACAATCAAGGGAGAAGAGCACAAGGGTAGTGTGGAACTCTATCCAGAGAAGCAGCAACACCAGAGATGGAGGCAGAGATGAGGACATGGAGAGAGGGAGCAGCTGAGGACTCTAAACTCATGGAAAGAGAGAGACTGAGTGCCGGTGGCCAGGAGGCAGGCTTGCAGAATGTGCCCTTTGGTTGTTTAAATTATTATATATTCAAGAGTGTTCTAGGTACATCCTACCCTCCCCCCCAAAAAAAAAAATGCTCAAGAATTTAAACAACAAATGATCTTTTTATTGAAAGTTTGGTAGCAGTGTTTTGTTTTACGATTTTGGTAGTGGTGAGAGTAATGGTGGTAAATGGCATAAATTTTGTATTAGCTTTCATTTTCTCCTGTAATTATTGATCTATCTAAGTGTTCTCCCATATTCTGAGTTTGTTTTAGTAATTTTTATCTTCTTACAAAACATCAACTTCATTGAGATCAATGTTTGTTTATCTCTTTCTCGTTTTTAACCTTTGACATTTGATGAAGTCTATGGATCAGTTTTGGAGTCATTTTCAAAAATGCCCTTTCTGGAGTTACACTTTTATTTTAGTGGATTCACATGACTTTTTATGCCTTCCTACAAATAATGTACTGTGTTTTCCTTTTCTGATTATGCTCGTGATTTTCTCTCAATGTTATTCTCAATATATTTAGTGTTTTCATTTATTAAAAATGTACAAATCCTGTTTGAGTAATATACAAGGAATACTATACAAGGTGTGGTTGCTTTTGCATTCTAACACAATGAATAAAAAGGGAATCTAAGAGAAAACTGACTAAAGAAAAGGACTTCTGCGAGTCATAGAATTTACAACATGCATGACCTGTATCAATGTGTAATCACTGAATTATAATGTTATTTTAAATAATGCTTCAATAGTTATCTCAACTTTGCTTTGTTTGAACTGGTATGGCTGACAATTTTAGTTCACTCAGTTATCTCTCTTAAAAAATACCACACTGCCTCAAAGAGAATAAAACATTTCTCATTTTAGAGGGCCAGCTTTGTAAAAGTTTAGCAAGTAATGGGGGGAAAAAGACCTCTTTTCATGTATTTGTGAACAAACATAGATACAAATATTAGAGAGCAAAATAGATGGCTGGGTCACCATGTGTGTGAGAAGACGGGTTAGTAGACATATCGCTGGGAGGTGGTCACTGATTTGCAGGAGCATCTGTAGAGATAAAGTTGGAGATTATATGCAAACTACAGGCTGTCATAAATGATATTTTCACATATCTGCGTCAATTGAAAAGTGATATAAACACTTCTGTGATTTCCTCTGATGACAAAGTCACAGGTTTTTGCTAATATCACTCTGTTGCCTAGATTCATAATTGAAGGTCATGCTAAATTTCAGTTTGTGGAATAAAGATGTAATTCATTTTGCCATTCAAGATTACAGACACCTTAAAATCCAGAATCTGGAGTTGTAGGATTCAGAGTCTAGCTTAATCAATTCAATGTAAGAAAATGTTTAGTATTATATAGTATCTATTGTTTTTGTTTGCTTAGTTTCTAACTATTGCCTATTTTTGAGGTGTAAGACTCATACAATTGTTTTAAATATCTCACTTACATTAACAAGAATAATTTAAATTTAGTAGAAAGTTTTAACAGCTTTCTTTTTTGTTAATACTATGCTCTTCCTCCTTTATTGTGTGTGTATGTATGTTTTTAAACTTAATATGTTTATACCCCCAAATGTTTTCCTTTACCTTTATATTTAATTGATAACTTTGATGAACATAAAATTCAAATTTTAAAATAATTGAATTTCAGAACTGGGAAGAAATTATTCTATTGTCTTCTAGCATCCAAATTTGTAGATGATACATCTGCATTCTCATTCTCATTTCATTTGTTTAAAACTGAAGGTAACTTTACAATGTAGCTGAAAGCTTTTTATTTTGGAAGCTGTGAATTTGTACCAGGTTGTGAACATTCCTGTTTGGCAGTTGATGGTTATTTCAAATTAATGATTTGCATTTTATTTTTTTTTTCAGTTTAGGGGATTTTTATTTTATTATTCTTTAATTATTTCAACCCTGCATCTTCTTAGTTTCTTCTTTATGGGATCTCTATTGAAGAGAATCTAGAGCTTCTGGATTTTTTCTTTCTTTTTCATAACCATTTCCTTATCTATCTGTACCCTTTTCAATGCATTCTGAGACACTTGCTTTGTTCTAGTTTCTAGTTCGCTACATTATTAATCAGTGTGTCACTGATTTTTTAAAATAAGATTTAAAACTTGGAAAATCATGAAAATTTACAAAAACTTTCCAGGAACATCTATTGGGTTAATTTTCTCAGCGTCTTTGGATTTCTTCCTCAGTTTTGACTGAGCTCATTTTCTACTTGCATCATCTTTGTGTTTTCAGAATTGTTGTAGCAGACTTTTAGATTATTTTTTCTTCCCAATGATTGGAATGAAAGTGATATAAAGGCTTTAGCCAGTTATTTTGAATCAGAAGTCTCTTAGTGGTGACTAGTGACATAGTGGTTAAATACTCAGCTGCTAACCAAAATGTCAGTGGTTCAAACTCACCAGTGGTTCCACAGGAGAAAGGACCTGGTAATCTGCTCCCATAAAGATAGCTGTGCTACTGTTAGGTGCCATCCAGCCGAGTCGATTCCGACCCATAGCGACCCCATATAGGGCTTCATTGTAAGTCAACTCATGTTTATTGTGCATCCACCACGAACCTGTCACTGTTCCACATCTTTGGCATACACCACTGAACAAATCAGACAAAACATCCTTCCCCCATGAGTTTATTTTCTTGTGTAGGAAGTCAGACGAAAAGCAACCCACATCGTACGTAAGTTATATAGTCGGCAAGATAGGCATTGGGAAAAGTTATTTAAAAAAAAAAAATCAAGATAAGGAGGACTAGAAGGATGTTGGGAAAACTAAATTTTAAATAGGTCTTCTGGTGGATCTCATTGAGTAAGAACTATTTGAACAAAGACATGAAGGAGGTGAAACTTTAGAAGAGGAATCAGAACATTACCCTAAATACAAAGGGATATTTATTTTCTTAGGGAAATTAGGATTTATTTTATCCTAATTCAATCAAATCATTTTGATTAGCCCAAATCCGAAATTCACATTATAACAGCATGTTACCTAAAACATACTGAGGTAATTTTCACATCAAAGTCTGACTACTTCTTTTGGTAAAATGTTTGTGGTAATTTATAGTTCATGCCTGGCTCAAGACTCAGGAGTGTTGATGGCACCAGGGCTAAATGCTCCTCTGCTAATTAAACAATTGGAGATTCAAACCCACCAGTTGTTCCATGAGAGAAAAGACGAGGCAATCTGCCCCTGCAAAGAGTCGTTGTTGTTGTTAAGTGCCTTCGAGTCAATTCCGACCCATAGCGACCCTGTACAGGGTTTCCAAGGAGCAGCTTACAACCTAGAAAAACCTTCTGGGCAGTTCTACCGTGTCCTACAGGTTCACTAGAAGTAGTAATTGACTCACTGGCTCACAGCAGCAATCTTAGGATCTAAGGAGTAGATATGTCTTTAAATAAGTTATATATATATATATACCAACAAGCCGGGTATTGTACTTCTGAAAAGATTGAAAGCATCTGCACTCACATTTCAATCTGAACAACATTTGAAATCATAACTCTTCATGATTTCTAATGCTACTGAAAAAAAATGATAGAGGGATTTTTGAATGAATATGGAGCTCAAACGATTTGCAATCTTTTTTTTTCCCCCCAGTTCAAGAAACTGTTTTTTAAAACTTAGAAATATGCACAGGTTTTTCTCTTCCATGTGTATTCATCTTTGAATCTGAATGGTCTTTCTTTGCTGCTATGATAGCTTTATAGTTAGATGCCAGGTTCAATCTGATTGTTCTGAATAAGATGCAGTTATTTGCATCACATTTTCAAGAGATATTAATTTTAGAGGTTATTGGAATAAACCCTATGCAGTATATAGGTTTGTCACTTTTATCTATATAAAGATGTTTGTTTTTATTACTTTCTGATTACTGTCTCACTGTGCTAAATATTAAACTACCTCTTCTTTATTTAGCCATTATTTTTAGGAGCTTCATGTGCCAACTTTTTAATTTAATTGATGAAGAGCAAAACTCATTTTCTTAATCACAGTTTGCTTGGTGATGCACAGCTCAACTGGCAGGGGCAGAAAAGAATACAAAACAAATAAGCAGTCAATATACTTTTTTAAAAAATAAAGTTTTGAGCAGTAAAAACAAATATAAGATTATACCTAAATAACCAATGCTAATTAAGTGGTGAAGTTATATTTTAAATCAATCACTCAGTTAAGGAACTATTTTTTGCCTTTTCTTTGCAAATCAAGTACGTATTTGTTGTTCTTTTTGGTTAGGAGAATCTGCACACTTACCTCAAAGGAAAGATTGTTCGTATTAATAAGACCACAGGAAATAGATCAATGTTAGCTCAGCTTTGTGCAAGGTGTTTCGGGGAATAAACAAAGAGAGTTAAGATACGTTATTGCTTTCTTTGTGTATATGTGTCTGTGTAGTTTGCAGTGTAATGTGGAAAACAGATTCTGATTACACTGCAGCCTTTGAAACACTGTAACATGGCATGCCATACCATTCTCTTACTTGTTGATGTGCATCTTTGCTGCTGTGAGTGGATATTGTGTTTTCTTCTTTTGACAAAGCTATACATGTAAAAACAAACAACCTCCTGGTACCTCCTGGTTAGTTTGCGAGAGTCTGTGCATGCAACTAATGCATAGACTATGTTTACTTAGGATTTATTGCATGGTAAATCATTTTCAATTGTTTTCATCAGTTCATCATATAGAATTTTAAATCCCTGTTTGCTCAGGCCTTGATGTATAGAGACAAATAGAGAGTGGATTCTAACCTCATTGAACTCAGAGGTCATTGCAGAAGCAAAAGGGTCACATCCACCTAGAGATCAGTGTAAGAGCAGTACTGATTGAAAGAAAGAAGCGCTGGATGCTAGGAAACCATGTAGAAAGAAGTGTCTAATTCAGGGAATGATAGCAGAGCAGGACCCTTCAGGAAAGACTATCTGAGTATTGAGCAAAAGTCAGTGTTCAGTTAAGTAAATAAAGTACAGGGAAGGCATTTCAGGCAGAGGAAACAAAGCAAGGCTGCAGAAGAGAACATTTGAAACACTCCGTGTTAAATGCAATGACATTTCAGAGATGCCATTTTGCTCACAGAAAAACAAGCAAAATCAAGATGCCAAGTTTGGAAGATTGATAGACCATTTCATGTCTGAATTATTGCAAAATTCTTCAGTACAAAATGTGTATTTCTCTGCAAACAATGAAGATGTAAGAGAAGAGAGGACTGTTGAGTCTGAAAGTTTATGGACATATTGAAAGTTTGAGGTTTTAGAATATCTGAAATTTATTACATTAAAAGCTGGGTTATGTAATGTATACAGATTCTATTTATAAATGTCCACCATTTGTCTTTCAATTTTTCATACTGTGGGGGATTGTGTGTTGCTGAGATGCTAGAAGCTATGCCACCTGTATTTTAAATACCAGCAGAGTCGCTCATGGTGGACAGGTGGTTTCAGCAGAGCTTACAGACCAAGACAGACTAGGAAGAAGGTGAGGCAGACCACTTCTAAAAGGTTAGTCACTGAAAACTTTATGGATAGCATCAAATATTGTCTGATATATGGCTGGAAAATGAACTCCTCAGATTGTCAGGCACTCAAAATAAGAGATGCCTCCTCAAATACATAGAAACTAATATCCTAGTCATTAGTAAGCTAAAATGAATTGGTATTGGCTATTTTGAACTGGACAATCATATGATTTGCTATACCAGGAATGATAAATTGAAGAGGAAAGGCATAGCATTCATCACCAAAACGAGTATTTCAAGATCTATTGTGAAGTGCAATGTTGTCTGTGATAAAATAATATCCATATAATATCCACAAGGAAGACCAGCTAATATTACTATAATTCAAATGTACATACTAATCACTAAAAGCCAATGATAAAGACATTGAAAAATTCTACCAACTACTTCAGTCTGAAATTGATCAAACGTGAAATCAAGATGTATTGATAGTTACTAGTGATTGGAATGCAAAAGTTAGGAAAATATCACGTGGTGATAGAAATGATGCTGGAGGTTGCATGATAGAATTTTGCAAGAACAATGACATTAACTGTGTTTTATTGACTATGCAAGGGCTTTCTACTGTGTGGATCATAATAAGATATGGACAACATTACAAAAGATGGAAATTACAGAATATTTAATTTTGCTCATGGGAAACTTGTACCAAGAAGTAGTTGTTAAAAACAGGAAAGGTGTGTGCCAGGTTTGTTTCCTTTCACTATACTTATTCAATCAAATAATTTGAAAAGTTGAATTGTATGAAGAAGAATGTGGCATCAGGATTCGAGAAAGACTCATTAACAACATGTGATATGCAGATGACACAGCTTGGCTACGTGGAAGTGAAGAGGACTTAGAGGACTTACCTGATGAAGAGCATTTATACTATCTTCAGTATGAATTTCACTTCAGTGTAAAGAAAATGAAAATCTTCATTGGCTCAATAAATAACATCATGATAAAAGGAGAAAATATTGAAGTTGTCCAAGATTTCATTTTACTTGGATCCACAATCAGTGCTCATGGAAGTGACAATCAAGAAATCAAATGATGTATTGCATTAGGAAAATCTGCTGCCCTAGTGATAAAGAACAAAGAGGTCAGGACCCAAGTCATGGTGTTTTCAATGCCCCATATGCATGTGAAAATTGGACAATGAATAAGGAAGAACATAGAAGAATTGATACATTTGAATCATGTTGTTGGCAAAAATTACTGCAAGTACCATGAACTGCCTGAAGAACAAACAAATCTGGTTTTGGAAGAAGTACAGTTAAAATGTTCCTTCAAAGTGAGGATGGCAAAACTTTGCTTCTTGTACTTTGGATATGTTGTCAGGAAGAACTAGTCCCTGGGAAATGACACCATTCTTGGTAAAAGTGGCGGGTCAGAGAAAAAAAAGGAATACCCTCAATGAGATGGTTTGACACAGTTTCAGTGATAACGGTCTCAAGCATAACAACAGTTGTGATGAATGTGTAGGACTGTATATAGATTGAGTCACAATGAGTTGGAATCAACTTAACTACACCTAACAACAAAACTAACGTTTTTAAAAGCTGGTAATATAAATACGTCTTTCCTCGCCTGCCAAAAGTGTATTCTTTATTGTTGCTGTTGTTAGGTGGGCTCCAACCCATAGTAACCCTATGCACAACAGAATATAACACTATCCTGTTCTGCTCCTCACAATTGTTGTTACGCTTAAGTCCATTACTGCTACCATGGTGTCAATCCATCTCGTTGGGGGCTCTTTCTCTTTTTTTCTGACCCTTCACTTTACCAAGCATAATGCCCTTCTTCAGGGACTGGTTTTCCTCCTGGTAATATGTCCAAAGTATGACAAAATTTCCCCATCCTTGCTCCTCAGGAACATTCTGGCTGTAATTCTTCCAACATAGATATATTTATTCTTCCAGCAGTCCGTTGTACTTTCAATATACTTCTCCAACACCATGATTCACATACTCAATTCGATGGTCTTCCATATTCATTGTCCAACTTTCACTTTCACACAAGGTTATTTGAAAATACTATGACTTGAGTCAGGTGCACCTTAGTCCTCAAATTGATATCATTGCTCTTGAACACTTTGGAGAGGTGTTTTGCAGCACAGTTGCTTAATGCAATACATTGTTTGATTTCTTGGTTGCTGCTTACATGAGAGCAGATTGTAGATCCAAGCAAAATGAAGTCTTTGACGACTTCAATCTTTTCTTCATTTGTTGTTGTTATGTGCCGTGGAGTCAGTTCCAACTCATAGCACAGGGTTTCCAAGGCTGTAAATCTTTATGCGAGTAGAAAGCCTCATCTTTCTCCCATGGAACAGCTGGTAGTTTCAAACTGCTGCCCTTGTGGTTCACAGCCCGATTCGTAACTACTATGCTACCAGAGCTCCTTTTTCTCCATTTATCATGATGTTACTTATTGGTCCAGTTGTGAAATTTTTTTTCTTTTTTCTTTTTTTTCCATTGAGAGGCAACCCATACAGAAGGCTGTGGTCTTTGAACTTCATCAGTAAGTATTTTAAGTCCTCTTCAATTTTACCAAGAAGGTTGTACCATCTGCATATCACAGGTTGTTAATGAGCCTCCCTCCAATTCCGATGCCACATTCTTCTTCAAATAATCCAGCTTTTCAAATTGTTTGTTCAGCATACAGATTGAATAAGTATGGTGAAAGAATACAGCCCTGGTGCATACATTTCCTTATTTTAAACCATTCAATATCCCTTTGTTCTGTTCTAATGACTACCTCTTGTTCTATGTACAAGTTCCTCAAAAGCACAAGTAAGTGCTCTGGAATTCCCTTTCTTCAAAATGTTATCCAAACCTTGTCATGATCCACACAGTCAAAATGCTTTGCATAGTCAAACAAGCGCTTTTTTGTATTCTCTGTTTTCAGGCAAGATCTGTCTGACATCATCAGTGATATCAATGATAGTTCACATCTTCTGAATATGGCTTCAATTTCTTGCAGGTCTCTGTCAATGTACTGTTGCAGGAGGTTTTGAATTTATCTTCAGCAAAATTTTACTTACACAATTTAGTAATGAAATTGTTCAATGATTTCTGTATTCCATTGGGTCACCTCTTTTTTGGGATGGGAACAAATATGGATCTCTTCCAATTGGTTGGTCTTTCAAATTTCTTAGCATAAATGAGAGAGTGCCTCCAGTACTGCATCAGTTAATTAAATATTTCAATTTGTAGTCCTTCAATTCCTGGAGCTTTGTTTTTTTGCTAGTATCATCAGTGCAGCTTGGACCTCTTCCTTCAATACCATCAGTTCTTGATCAAATGCAGCACCTTGAAATGTTTGAACATTGACAGTTTCTTTTCGATACAGTAACTCTGTGTATTCCTTCAATCTTCTTTTGACTTTCTTCATCATTCAATATTTTGTCCATAGAATCCTGCAATATTTCAAATTGAGACTTGAGAGCTTTTGTTTTTTTCCCCTCAGTTTCTCATAGTGTACTAAAATTTTCCTTATTTTCCTAAATACACTACTAGAAAGAAAAAATAGATTATCCTTGCATCAATAAATTCATGTGAACAATTTTATGTATTTCATTCAGTTAAACAATACGAATTTCAGTGAATTGAAGAAAATTCTTCTTTGATCCAAAGCTGTCTTCTTGGGTCTGATAGAAAATTTTAGTCTTATGTCTTCATATTTAAGTCAGACTTGCCAACAAATCCAAGGATCTCAGTATAGGATGTTGATACATACACACATAGATAATGAGCTCACATAATTTTTCTTGGGAATAAAGCAAATGTTATTATGATTAGGTCATATATCTTTAGCAAAAGTGGCATTTGTGGACACAACTTGGTGCTTTTATATTTATAAAAATGACATTTAAAAATTTTATTTGTTACATTCTGAACAGAGTCTACAAACTCTTTCTGGTCCTTCAAGATACCTCTTCCCCATAGTATGATCTTGGACTATCTATATCAGAATTGCCTAGAATATATTGAAAAAATACAAATTTCTTGGTTCTGCTCCAGATTGATTGAGTCATGATCTCTGAGAATGAGTCAAAAATATATATTTTGAGCAAGAGTTTGTGTTATTTCTGATGCTCCCTCAAGTTTGAGAACCACTGATGTAGAGCTTATATCTACTCTGGCCCTTGGTTAACCATTTAGGGCTAAATATAAGTAAAAATCAGTACATATAAATATGATGGTTTGACTTGATCTATTGCGTTTAAAAAAATTACTAAAAGATCCTTGGTTCAGAATTGTAATTTTGCAGCCTCATTTTCATATTTTAAAGTTCCTTCTAGTCATTATGGATACAGCATGAATACCATAACTTTTCTGTACATATAACACTTTCAGATGTCCAAAGCACAATTTTAACAGGGTTGAAGCTTTTAGCATTTATTTTTCCCTCACACATTTCAATTTGTCTTGTAGAATGTTCTTCATTCTTTACTGATTTATACCTCTCAAGGTTACTTTGCCTACAGAGTTTTCTTTTGGTATCTTGGTATTTATGATGGCACTGAAACCTATTTAAATTATTCCTAAGCTGCCTCTCCCTTTAAATGTCATAAACATTTTCTTATCTCACCAAAATGTCTTATGTTATATTCTCTCTATTCCTGATTTTATAAAAAACGAACTGCATTGTTCTTTAATACAGTTTTTGCCTATGAGATGTTTATCTCTTTGGACATTGTCATAATCCTCTGGGTTATTTTGTAAAAATCCCTTTGAATTCACAATTAGAGCAACTAAGGAGCTGTGTGTGTGTTATGTGCCACCAAGTCAGTTCTGACCCGGGATAGGGCTTCTGAGAGTGGCTGGTGGGTTTGAACTCCCAACCATGTATTTACCAGTCTAGTGCTTATCCAACAGTGCCACATCCAGGCTCAACTAAGAGGTGGGAGTGATTTCAACATTTTTCACAATCTCTGCTTGTCTATGACTGGGTAAAGAATGATTAGGATGCCTGTGCATAATAATGTAAGGGAATTTTATAGCATCACTGAGTCTAGGAATTCATACTAATATGGGATCTTCAAAATAAAGAGTAATTACATAGGGCTGCATAAGGAAAATCAAAGCATCTCTTCTTTATCAACTGCTGTAGTACTGTATCTGCTGGGGTTTAATTGAAGAAGCAAAACCACTGTGAATATGATTAATAAAGAATTCATTATAGGAAGATCTTACATAATTCTAGCACGAAGTGGAGAGAAGTCCAAAAAGAGAATTGAAGTATCAGAAAAAATGACTAGCCAGCACTTTTCAAACACTGGTATTAGAGAACAAATAATGGTTTACAGAAAAATATGGGAAGCTAAGCACTTTCAGTTTCTGAAGTTATACTATGAAGGAGACCTGATAAGGAAGTTCATGGAAAGCTGTTGTCTCTGCCTCAAGTGGTGGGTCTTTAGTGGCTGTTTGTCAGCATGATCAAGGCTGAGGAGAGGAATTGGCCATGCAGCACAGGTGAACAAGGGCAAACTGGAGTCCATCAGCATCTCCACACCTACCTCTTACTGCATCTAACCACAAAACCTTCAGAACATCATGACTGCAGCATCCCCTCACTGCCCCCAAACTTCAAACAAATTTCTCTTTTGGCTAACTATAATCTGGAACTTTTAAATGGAAGTGGATTTTTGGAAACTTCTTCCCAGACAAGCCAAGTTGACAAGTTATCAATACAAAATTGCCACAATCATTATCTGTTTAATCTGTTAATCATTATATTAATGGAACAAAACACAATTCCTGGACATTGTGTTTCATTTCTTTCTATAATAATAGCTGAGAACCTGCTTTAAAACAGAAAACTATAGCTGCCCCCCACCGCTTTTCTCCTATGTCTAGCTTAGTACTTTGTAAATGATTCATCTTCTATAAGTATATTTTCCTTAATGAAATTGAATAAGGTTCTGAAATGTGTTCTTGAAGAGCTGTAAGAGTCTCTGAGGACATTAATGAAGTATCTGAAATAGTCTTCATGATTCCATCCCCAAGTTCTTCACTCCTCTGGATCTGATCCACCCAGGGCTTTGAACCATGTTAGCCTGGTTCAGTCATGGTCAATAAAGCAACACTAGAAAGGACCCAAACATTTAAAATGTGAGTGAACAAGAACACCAACCAGAATGGGGAAAATGATGGGTGGAACCCCTGCTTGAAACTTAATCTTTCTCTTAGAAAATAAGGACAGCATGCATGTTTCATAGTAACCAAATATCTTGACTGTCAGAGTCAAGAACAAAGGTTCCAGACTCAGATGGCAGTGGACCTCGCAGTTTTAAGTGTCTATCACTCTCCACAGTTCTGGCAATAATTCATTGGCCTGCTCAGCTTCCCCAGGCTCTGAATCATAATTTTTTTCCTGTTTCAAGTAGCATTCTGAACCACCCAAATTTAAACAATTCACATCTGTTTGATTTCATTTTATAGACTATACATGAACTGGTTCAAACCGGTTTGAAGTCCTGGATCCACCATGTATCACATAGGATTCTCTTTGTAGCAGCATACTTTGAGTCCAAGCCAGGCAACCATTTGTTTGTTAGCCCTGTTTATTCACTACTGTTATTGCTGTTAGGTACCATTGAGTTAGTTACAACTCATAGGGACCCTGTATAGGGTTTCTGAGTAGCGGCTGGTGAACGTGAACTGTCAACCTTGTGGATCAAGCTGATTTTGCAGTCCAGAGCATTAACCCACAACACCATATCAGATTGTATCACAGATGCAACAAAATCTGAACAGACTCACATTTGTAAAATGTGGGTATACCAGAAAGATAGCTAGAATGGGGAAAAAAAAAAATGTGGGTTGAAGACCTGGAATGGGAGGCTTAGAAGAGGTGTAGTAAGTTATTTCAGGAACCTGATATGAGAGACTGGATTATGGCCAGAACTGTTGAGAGCAAAACACATTCAAAGTGGTGTGGTTGGCTACCATCTTGGAGCAAGGCAGTGTTATTTCCAATTTTGGTATTTAAAAGAATTGTTTGCTGCCATTGTTTGCTAAGAAGGAGATTGCAGTATCAGTAGGATGCTGACCCATGTTTCCTGTTCCAGTGATTGTTCTGGTACATTTTACAAGTTCATGCTCATAGTGTTGCTAAATCTGGATGAATGAGTTCAAAGCCCTACTTGCAACAGCAATTCCTTATTTCTCTTGATTCTGTAAATTGACTGAATATTTCTCCTGCTGGTTTTACCTGGGCTCACTCATGAGGTTGCAGCAACTAAAGATTCTTCTGGGCTATGAAGTTTAATATGGCATCACTAACAAGTCTAGAAATTGGTGCTGACTGTTGATGGAAACACACACCTTGTGTGGTCTCATCTACCATCTTGGAATATTGCCCTTCCTTGCTTTCATGTAAAGGCAACACTCCAAGATGGCAAACTTGAAGGATGTAAATCTCTCCAAAACCTCAGTTGCTATATTATGTTACATTCTTAAGACCGAAAAAGGCAAGACCAGATTGAAACGGAAAAGATAAATACTCCATCTCTTTTAAGAGAAGTTCCTGGGTGACTTAAATGATTAATATGCTTGACTGCTAACTGGAAGTTTGGAGATTTGAGCTTGCCCGAGGTGCCTCGGAAGAAAGATCTGGTGATCTACTTATGAGTAATCAGTCATTGAAAACCCTATGGAGCAGAGTTATATCTGACACATACGGAGTCACTGTGAGTTGAATCAACCTTGTGGCAACTGATTTTGTATGTGTGTTGGTTTTATGAGAAGAATTCCTGGGTAGTCAAAATGGCTAAATGCTTTCCTACTTACCAAAAGTTTATAGGTATGAGTTTACCCGCAGGCATTTTGGGAAAAAGACCTGGAGATCTCCTTCTGAAAACTCATTGAAAATTCTATGGCGCACAGTATACAAGGGGTTGCTGTGTGTGAGAGTTGACACCACTGCAACTGTATGTTTTGATTTTGTTTTTCTTCATGAAAGGAGTTGTCAATTCTTACAGCCATGTTTTTAAATCTACAATATTATCTTAAAGGGGAAAATGATATTTTACTTAGGTTTATTTAGTAAGTAGCTCCCAATTATAGTTATTTTTTTTTATCAAGCTCTTAATTGGTGATTTGGCCCTCATTTCCCCCACAGGATATTTGGTAACATCCAGAGCCATATTTGATTGTCAAGACTTACAGTGGGATTGCTATCAGTATGTAGTGAGCAGAGATCAGGGATGCTGCCAAATGGTTTAAAATATACTGGGCAGTCTCCTCTTCTCATCCCCATGCTCCCAGCAAAGAATTACCTGGTTCAAAATGTCAATGTTGACAAAACCCCTTCCAAGACTGAAACTGAAAGGGAATACACGAGCAGGCATGTAATGTTGCTGGTGACCACATTGGTTACTGATATTTGGAAGTGGGGGAAAACAGCAATGAAGCTGTGAGCTAAGTCCAACCACATTCAATAGACTCCTGTCAACCTGGATCATTACCTGGTTGGCCAGCAGTATAGTGAGACCTGGGGACTCCTGAGCCTATGGACAGGGACATAGTCACAGAGGACAAGAGTGGAGAGTGAAGCATCCAGCTGATTTATAGTGAGGGGAGATGCACAAAAATACCTATACTTGCAAATAGTACCCATTTGACTATCTTCATGACTGGGATGATCAGAACTCAACTTGAGGAAGAAAGAAGAGGAAAAACACTGTAATTCACTACAATTTGATGAACTTGACCTATACTTACAGATGTAATGTAGAATCTTTACAGCAAGGATCATTCCCACCCCCTCTACACACAGGATTGACAGGGATGAGCAATTTAGACATTGGCTACCCAAAATGGGGAAAGGACGGCAAAAAAGGCATGACGTGACTAGCTTACAAGTTTTCAAGAGGGAGCCTAGTTTCAGAGGGTGTGTGGGGGGTAGGTAGAATCTCCACAGAGTGGTTTCCAACCTGTCTAGACAGGACTGGTGAAAGGGGATGGGGATAAGACTTTTGTGGTTCAATAGTGAATAATTGCTGTCAGGACTGATTGTGAATGTTGCAAATGTAAAGGTAGATGTTTTGTAAAAAAAAAAAGAAGGAGAGTGGCTGATTTTGCAGTCCAGGAGCAGAGGACCCTGGGACCATCAAGGGAGAAGAGCGGAGTTTGGGACCCTATCCAGAGAAGCAGTGATACCAGAGATGGAGGCAGAGATAATGATGTGGAGGGATGGAGTAGTTGGGCACTCTAGACTCAAGGAGGGAGAGGGGCTGTATGTTGACGGCTGGGGTTCTGGCGTGCAGGCTATACCATTTGGTTGTTTGAATGGCTATATATTCCAGAGTGCTTTGGTCTACATCCAAAACAAACAAAAAAAGCAGAGGGATTGGAAGCAAATGCTGTTGAATGATGATGCATGGAGGGGATTGTAATCATTGCAATGAAACGAAATACGATAGGATGAATGTAAAGCTGATGCTCTCCAATGTAAACTATCACTCAATTCACACACACACACAATTGTCAATGTTGAGAATGAGTTACCCTGCCTTATATGGAATATGATACCATCAAGTTGTCCAGGTAGAACTTTGGTTAAGAGTAATATATTGTTGTTGTTGTTGTTAAGTGCCGTCGAGTCGGTTCCGACCCATAGCGACCCTGTACAGGGTTTCCGAGGGTGTAAATCTTTACGGGAGTAGAAAGCCTCATCTTTCTCCCGCGGAGCGGCTGGTAGTTTCGAACTGCTGACCTTAAGGTTCACAGCCCGATTCGTAACCACTACGCTACCAGAGCTCCTTAAGAGTAATATATAAAGGTATGCTTTATACACAGTCTGAAATGATTTAAATTTGAAGAGATCATAAATTTTCTTTTGGATGGACAGGGATTTTAGGCATGGAAGCTACCTTTCTATCATTTATTATTTATGAACAAACCATTTTAGATAGACTGTGAACCACTCAAATCCATCTTTATGATGTAAGCTAGAAACAATACTTAGACTTTTGAGATCTTGCCTATTAGTTTTAATTTTTCACCTCACATTCAGCTTCTAAGTCAAAATTAAGGGATGTGTACCCACTCATGCACACACACTTGCATCATGTTTTACTTATTTCTGTCAGAAATCTTTTAAAGGCCTTCCCACTTAGTTTTATAGACTGAGAAATGTGTGTTAATCGGTCAGTGCTCTTGCCTCATTAAATAAGGAATAACAATTTTCATAGAACCCTGTGATTTTTCCAATTATATCTTTAGGTAAAGGTTTATAGAAGTTAGAAAAACCTACCATGGATTTGCCACAATATTGTCCTCAGGGGAGGCTTAAATTTCAAAAACAATTTTTTTTTTTCTTTTTCTCTAGTACAAAGTAGAGTGTAACTTGAAACAAAATGGAATTAAATTGGTGATTTTATGCAACAAATAATTAGACTTCCTTGTTGTTGTCTAGTGCCATCACGTTGGTTCCAACTCATAGCGATTCTGTATAGGGTTTCTGAGGCGCAGCTGGTATGTTTGAACTGATGACCTATGGCTGTCCAGTGCTGATGCTGTAGTGCTAGACTTCCTTAGGGAGGAGTAAAGTAAGAATGTTGAAAAGAGATGCCATTGACAAACATTGTTTGTTTTTTCATTCCGTTTTAAAATAAGAATTAAAAAAATTAAAAGTGGTAGAATCAGTCACGCATCGTAACTCTGTTCCACCTTCCAATTCCAGCTTTTGAGTTACTCTTGGCTTGGATGGTCACCAAGTTTGCTTATTCACCTTTCTCACTCCAACACAGCCCATCTGCTCCCTCCTGAAGGTGTGTGATCACAGGTATCTGTCTCACCAAGAAAGATGCATTGACATTCACCTCTTAACTAGCAGAGGCCGTTTGTTGCTGTGCCTGCTCCAAAGCAGTGTTTACTAATGATCATTGAGGGAATAGAATATTTGAATCCGTAAGTAGAAGTTTACTACATGAGTTCAGGCATGACAATTCATGCATAATTTTGAGAAAGTGAGAGAGGAAGAAAAAAAAATTCTTGAAAATGTAAGTATCTGTTGAACTCAACAAATAGTGTCCTTAATCTATGGATGCGGGGTTCTGTGTGGCATGGTGGTTAAAGTGCTTTAAGTTTGGGAGTCCGAACCCACCAGACATTTGGTGGGACAAAGATGTGGCACTCTGCTTCTATAAAGATTTACAGCCTTGGAAACCGTATGGGACAGTTATACCCTGTTGGGTTGCGGTAAGTCAGAATCAACTGGATGAAAACCAGTTTTTAATCTATGGATGAGGCTCAATTCACAGCTGTAACTAAGTCCAGTTTGGTTGCCTCAACAACAGATTAATTCCTCTTTTCAGTTAAAGGGTTGATGTCATGAAAGCAATATTTTACTGGAGAGAAATTGCTGAAATCTGCTTGCTTAACAAAGCAATTATTGATAACTTGCAATTGCTTACTGCTGCCCAAATCATCAACTTGTTAGTAAAAGCAGTTTCATGTCTCAATAATGATGTGCATTTCTATCTCAGAGAGGGCTGACAATGTTTTTCCCATAGAGATAGATCAGAAAACAATAACCCTTAAAATATAAGATGTCATATCCCCATCGGCTGCATGAGTGTTACCAAAGTACTATCCATATTGTTTGAGTTTTCTGCTTCAGGAGTCTTGGCCTTTGACCTTCAATCGATATCTCACTTCAAAATAATAGCAATGGATAATGGGAACAGATGTCTTTAACTTGTGTCACAGAAACGAGATCATTTCCTTTAGAGACTTTAACTTAAAGGTATCTTCCAAGAAGTGGATAAATGAACTGATTTTGAAGTGCTCTCAGAATGCAAACGTTTTCTTTGTAACTGCAGAAGAAAAAAGTAGGCACCCAAGGCAGGCCCTCATCCACCTTGAAGTAGTTGTTTTGTTTGCTATTTTTTGTCAAGGCTTTTCCTTCTCCACACTCTGATGTAGACAGCAGCAGCTTCTGGTGACACTGGCCAAGATCTAGAGTTCTTGAAGCTGTAAAACACTGGTTTTGAAGTATTACTGTACCCATTTCCCAAGGTTCTACACTCATTTAAAGGACTCACAAGGATAGCTGCAACATTCAAACCACTTTAAGGCATTGCTTACTTTATGTGGTAGCAAGAACAGTGCAAGATTAAGACTCGTTTCCAGAAGCCATGATAATAATGCCGTCTGACATTTATAGAAACTGTTATTCTTCTTCAAAGTATACTTTAACACAGTGCAGAGAGAAGCAATGTAGTGAAATGGTCAAAAACTTAATCTTTGGAGTAAAGGAGACTTACTTATCTTTTTAGTTAAATAGAAACTTCATTTCTTTATCTGTAAAATATAGGTAATTCTATCTGAATTGTAGCATCATTGCAAAGATTGTTGTTAGCTGCTGTTGAGTCAGACCTTGAATCATAGCAAGTCCATGCAGGGTAGAGGACAACATTACCCAATCCTTTGCCACTCCTATCATCAGATGGGGATCAAATCATGGCCCAT
Source organism: Chrysochloris asiatica (assembly GCF_000296735.1). Classification (NCBI taxonomy): domain Eukaryota; kingdom Metazoa; phylum Chordata; class Mammalia; order Afrosoricida; family Chrysochloridae; genus Chrysochloris; species Chrysochloris asiatica. The sequence goes on from NW_006408785.1 coordinate 2,257,897, forward strand.
AGCATTTTCATTGGCTGATTTTTAGAAGTTGACTTCGAGGCTTCTTTCCATAGTCTGTGTTAGTCTGGAAGCTCTGCTGGAAACTGTTTAGCATCATTGCAATGTGGTAGTTGTGCACAAAGTGCATTGACCAGGTTGATTTAGGGTCTACCTCATGGAAAGGAAGAATTCTACCACAGAACCAACACTGCCTTTCATGATGGTTGTTGTTGCTACTTGTTGCCAAGTGACTCTATCTCACAGAGATTTTATGTATAGTAGAAAGCAATGTTATAGCACTTGATCCCTTTGCTAAATAGCTTAGTCTTCTGACTGAACCTAGCTAGCACCACAATCTGGCGGCTATTACTGTTTCTGAGCTCGGTAGGATAAACACTGGATGGATAGCCACAGGGTTGGTGGTTAGAGGCCACCAACTGCTCTGCAAGAGAAAGATGAAGCTTTCTGCTTGTGCAAAGATTTATAGCCTTGGAAACCCAATACAGGGTCACATGAGTCAGAATTGATTCAAGGTTGCTTAAGACAGCAACAATTAGTGTTTCTACATTATAATACAATTGTCCTTTTCACCATTTATAGGTTACATGTATTTAGATCTTTAAGTAGTCATTATAGATTTGTTATTAAAATACAAATAATTAAAAAAAACAAAACAAAACAAAACTACATTGTAACTGAAGTCCCTGGAACTTTTTACTCCTCATTCCAACAAGAGAGCACAAAAGAACAGAACAGGCATATGAAACCTGTACAACCAAATAAACCACACCATCATTAAAAGGTCCTTCAAGGTTGTGGATTCCAGTTGACCTCTTCTAAATGTTATCTTCGAGCACTATAGACTTCAGTTGAGAACATCTTATAGATTATCAGTTTTAAACCACAGTCTAAAATTTGGATAGTGCTGACAGAGCACCAAATAGTGCTGAAACAGATTGAATAAGCTTCCTATTTTTGCGCTCCATGCCATCAGGAACACCTTCTTTACGATCTTTGTCTGAGGTGCTAATTCACTAAACAAGCAGCACATGTTACCCCAGGCACCAAAATCCTTCAGGACGCTCCCAAGTTGCCCATATACCTTGGGATGGTTTGGGGGCCACACAGACAGCCCAACAACTGTTTTAGAGCCTATCACCTAGGGTGCCAAAGAATTATGCACGAATAAAACCTTGGGGGGAAAATGTAAGATGCTAAACTAAGCATCTTAAAGAAAGGATGAGAAAGGACTTAAATGCTTGAAAACATCGAGCAAAATTCAAATTAGAAGTGGATAGGTAGTCACATAAAGGAGCTGCACTGCTGTGTAAAACAAAGTGCAAAATAACATGCTGGCGTTCTGTGTAGCAAAATCATTCACTGAGCATGAAATGGAGTCATGTTCTGATATGCCGTTCTTGTAAGTAGTCCAAGATGCCCAAATTAGGACTTAG
>NW_006408785.1:2259429-2270320 GCF_000296735.1 Chrysochloris asiatica
TAACCACTACGCTACCAGAGCTCCTATCAGGATTACAGAGGTAAATAAAACTATTTTGTGAAAACTCACGAAATTCTTGGATTACTACTGGCAAATTTTTAGATATAAATGATACCTCAATAAATCTGATAAAAATACAACCTCTTCCAGTACAGTACCATAATATTTACATAGGATTATATTTCAATACCATGCAGCCGAAACCAAGCCAGATGACTGTAGGTGAAACTTAAAACAGTGAAAAATACATGAATTAGGTTTCTCATTCAAGTGCTGCTTTAAATAAGCAAAGAGTTGAAAACAACCTAAATATCTAATAACATGACTTTGGTAAATGGCTATAAAAAGTCTGTTTTTAGTAATATATTCATTAATACAATGTTTAAGATACACCATTAAACAAAATAATCAGATTTAAAAATAGGAGCTATCATTTGTTTTGGTTTTGGTTATATATATACATATATGTGTACATATACGTTGTTGTCGTTGAGTACTGTGGAGTTGGTTCTGACTCATAGTGACCCTCACAGGGTTTCCGAGGCTGCAAATCTTTACGGGAGCAGAAAGCCTCATCTTTCTCCCGCAGAACAGCTGGTAGTTTCAAACTGCTGACCTTGAGGTTAGCAGCCCGATTCATAACCACTGTGCTACCAGAGCTCCTTTGTATATACATACGTACATACATACATACATACATACATACATATCCTTAAGCATTTAAAATATAGCAAATCTAAAAATGCTAGACATACAACTTTTATAGGAATGCATCAATCCCAACCAAAAGTCTCATTGCCCTGAGCCAGAGCAGTCAATGAGAGCAGAGAAGACTTGAGCATATGTTGTCAGAGTCTACTTGCCTTAAATTGAAAAGGACAAAGAATGTGGTAGCTGGAATAAATTGACTTGTACCTTGATGTAATTTTAGAACTTTGAACCATTTGCTTTTCATTTTCTCCAAACTCTATCTCAACCACTTTTTAGTTCTTCAGTGAGAAAACTCAGGAGAGTGATTAGAACACTGTAAGTGTTCCCAACCCAAGTATTTGAGAACTCTGCCATTTTGCCCTGTCCTTCGCTTTTTGCCATGTTCTCCTTCCCTTGCATCTATTATTATGACTCCAGTTTTTCAGTTCTGCTATCAAAGTGGTTTTTGATGGTTTTCTTCGGTTAGAGAATAATGCTTTTTAGGAACAGCATCTCAAGTATGATCATATTATTTGAGTAGTCTGACTTATTATCCTAATATGCTTTACTTGACTTTGTTGTTGTTGTTAAGTGTCATTGAGTTATTTTTGAACTGATAGCGACCCAGTATAGGGTTTCCAAGGAGCAGCTGGTGAATTTGAACTACCAATACTGTGGTTCAAACCGACATTGTAGTTCCACACTTACCCTACAGGATCACACCAGGACTCCTTTACTTGACTAAAGGTTAATATATTTATCCTCCATTTTAACACCAAAAACATTGCTATAAAAATAGTTAGATCCAAATATTAAAAGTAAAACTGGACATTTTAATTGAGAAAGATATACAAGGAAAACAATATTTTTTTGTACACTTTGCTGTTTCATGTGACTCCTTAGCATATTTCCACTCTAGTTTTATTTCTGTGTCTGTACATTCACTCTGAAATCCAAAATTTGCTTTCAAAACCTTCCTAGTTATGTTCATTTCTTTAAGTTGATGTCAAATCTTTTCTGTCTTATAACTTTATCAAGGTATGGCAATGGAATTGATTGCTCTTTCTGGATCTTACCAGTAGGTAGAAAATTTGATCTGTTCATTCTTTACAAAAAGAGAACATATCTGTGGTCTTATGTTTCTCCTCAGTTTCCAATTTTAAAATAGCTTGATGTTACTTGTAATGACTTATGTTGTTAGGTGTCACACCATTTCCTGCCTTTTAATTAAAGTTGATATTTTCTAGAAAATTATCAGGAGATATTTTCTAGAAAACGAAGAACACAACTAAGAAAAATATTAAGCATAGTGTTTCTGAATATTGTCCATAGCCCTGTCCTTGTAGGAAATGTTGGTTGGAACTAAGCACATGTTGTTAATTGGTTCCACCATTCTGGGTGCAGTTGATTTGTAGATGGTCCTCACCTGGGTGCTTGGCATGAGCACGTGAATGCAGAAGCGTTGGGAACATAATAGGAACCTTGGTTGAAACAAGACTACCAGACTCAGGAGAACTTAAGGTAATATCACTTTAAATGTGGAGAGTTAGAAGCTAAGAGAAGTACCATGGTTTGGATTTACACCCAGGTTGTAAGACTGAAATCTACTGGACTACCAATACAAGTTTTCTGAGGCTAGAGGAGATTCATTGACTTGTCTTATGGGTAGGATTCACATACAGGTATACAATCACCAAACCTACCTGTCTCGTTTTAGAACAACAATCAATCTTTTGCATGAAAAAAATGTCTTCTATTTCTCCTAAAATTTTATCTTTTGACTTTCAAAAGATACACTAGAGGAGGGAAAGGGATTAAGTGTAGAACATTTCAGGTTTTTCATCTGAGGGTTTAAGTTGGGAATGAATAAATATATGAATTAGACATATTCATAGACTAGTTGGTATCAACACTTCTGCTTTCATAAAATTTGCTGATTTGATGGTCTCATGATGAGAAATCCACCCTTCAAAAATTCCTGACAAAAATATAACTTTTATTTTATTTTTTCTTTTCTCTGTTTCTCATATGCCCCACACATATACACATGCCAGCATGTGCTCTCACACACATTTTTTACAGTTAAGTGTAAGGAAGTCTTCTTAATATACTTTTTGTTGTTGTTGTTAGGTGCCATCGAGTTGGTACCAACCCATAGTGACCTTATGCACAGCAGAACAAAACACTGCCTGATCCTGGGCCAACGTCACTACTGTTGTCACGCTTGAGTCTATCGATGCTGCCACTTGGCCATTCCATCTCATTGGGGGTCTTTCTCTTTTTCTCTGACCCTCCACCTTACTAAATATGATATCCTTCTCCAGGGACTGGTCCCTCCTGACAATATATCTGAAGTATGAGAGACAAAGATTGGCCATCTTGGCCTCCAATGAGCACTCTGGCTGCACTTTTTCCAAAACACATCTATTGGTTCTCTTGGCAGCCCATGGCACTTTCAATATTCTTCTCTAACATCATAACTCAAAAGCATCTATTCTTCTATAGTCGTCTTTATTCACTGTCCAGCTTTCACATGCATATAAGGTTATTGAAAATACCATGGTTTGGGTCAGGTGCACCTTAGTCCTCAAGCTGACATTTTTGCTCTTCAACACTTTAAAAAGGTCTTGTGCATCAGATTTGCCTAATGCAATACGTCGTTTGATTTCTTGACTGCTGCTTCTATAAGTGTTAATAGTTGATCCAAGAAGAATGAAGTCCTTGACAACTTCAATCTTTTCTCCATTGATAAGAATGTTGTTTATTGGTCCAGTGGTGGGGATTTTTGTTTTCTTTACATTGAGATGTAATCTATATGGAAGGCTGTGCTCTTTGATCTTCATCAGTAAATGTTTTAAGTCCTCTTCACTTTCAGCAAGCAAGGTTGTATCATCTGCATATCGCAGGTTGTTAATGAGTCTTCCTCCAATCCTGATGCCACATTTTTCTTCATATAACCCAGCTTCTCGTATTATTTGCTCAGCATATGGGTTGAAGAAGTATGGTGAAAGAATACAACCTTCTTGCACACCTTTTTTTTAATGTTCCCATGTTTTGTTCGAACAAGTGCCTCTTGATCTAGTTACAGATTCCTTATGAGCACAATTAAGTGTTGCGGAATACTCATACTTTGTAATGTTGTTCATAGCTTGTCATGATCCACACAATTGAAAGCATTTGCATATTCAATAAAGCACAGGTAAACATCCTTCTGATATTCTCTGCTTTCAGCCAAGATCCATCAGACATCAGCATTCTTTAACTAGTTTCTATCCTGTTTCTTTTTCTTGTGTTTTAACTTTCCCCCAGACATACAAGAACCTTAACCAGAATGCAACTTGAATCGTCTTGTTTACTGTTTTAGCCAAGAAATATAATTTGATTTATTCTGTAAGGTCACTTTCTTCCTTCTTGAGAATCTCAAGAAGAAAAAGTCATGAATTGCTTTTATTGTCAGAATTTTTACATGTTTCAAAGCTCTGAAATATTTATATTTGATCAAGAAAGAAAAAAAAATATTTTCACAAGTGCATTGAATGATTTATGCATATTAGTTGGAAATTTGGAACAGAAATAAAATCATTGGAATATATTTGAACTTTCTTAAACTGTACTGGATTCTGATGCCATCATCTGAAACAAAGTGCATTATTACTTTAAAATAATTAGAAAAATAGGTTGGCTAAGTCTCTAGCGCTAGATAATTCCTTTCAGAATTACTGTAAATACTGAACTTCATGAATCATGGGGATGAAGAAGTTTTACACAAGTAATTCATAAGTACCTCAATGAACAATTTCTGTTTCAAGGAGAAAGTGTCCTACAGGAGTTAAAAGTATGGGGTCCTGGGAATTCCAAGATGATGTCACATATATCTGAAAACACTCCTGTGATGCAATAACATTGTGGTCTAAATTTTCTGGGTTTAATTTCTGACAAGGAATCTTGAGTTTTCTGGCAAGCCGGATGCGCATCAGATCACACAAGAGGCATGTCTTGGTGACTTCCGCCTCAACACACATGCTCAGCTTCCTGTTTTGGTCTGATAGCTTCCCCTAGGCTTTCGTAGATGCAAAATACCCACATAGAGATGGGCTGCCCATGTAAAACAGTAGATACCTTATTTTTAAAATGCTTTGGTTCAGATTACATTTGTTGTTTTATTCTACAAACCCCACTTCCTCTTATATTTTACACTAACATTTAAATGTCATTTCATCTGTTTTTGAGAAATGCTTACTTTCTCTACTTGGGCTTATTCTTTTTGTTACGTTTTCTTTTTCTCTTAGGCACTACTCTGTTATTACTGCTTCATTTGCTTGTATTAATGGTCTGCCAGAATATCTTAAGACATATGTTGTTAATTCATTTGTTATCAATTTAAAATCTATATGGTAAATCATCTCTTTATATATAAATATACATTTGCACCCCTAATGTGAGTCTGTATGCATGTATATACAGGGATAGGAGAGGAAATTTCGTGGAAAAATTTGAAGCCCCCCTCATATGAGGATTGTTGTTGAGTGCTGTGGAGTCAGTGCCGACATTGTTTATCTTCCTTTGTGGAACACCTGCTTAAGTCTTTTGCCGATAGTTTAGATTTTTAAATAAACCATTGTTATTATTGAGTTTTAGAAATGGTTTATATAGTCTGGGCAAATAATTTCCTTAAGGTTTGATTTTGATGAAGATACAGATACCTATGCCTATATGTGTGAATGCTTCAATAAGTTTGTATATTTTTCTGAAAAATTTTGAGCACCCCCATGTGTATATATATGTATAGAATTTTTTAAATAATGCTTTTTGGGTTCTGTCAAAAGAACCTTTGCCTACTTGGAAATCATGAAGAGCTATCCCTGAGTTTTCCTCTATGTTTAGGTATATATCTTAAGTTATTGTTGTTTGTGTTATTGAATCATTGTTGTTGTTGTTAAGTGATGTGGAGTTGGTTCTGACTCATAGAAACCCTGTATAGGGTTTAAATTTTTGTGGGAGCAGAAAATCTCATCTTTCTTGCAGTGCTGGTGGGCTCGACCTACTGACCTTGTGGTTTGAAGTCCAGCACTTATGTATGGAGCCACTGTACCATGGAATCATAAGGAAATGCAGATTAAAACCAATGAGATATCATTATCTACTCATTGGAATGGGTTTATTTATCAAAGACTAAAAGTACTAAATGTTGAAGAGAATGTAGAGCAACTGGAATCATAATGCAATGCTGGTGGGAATATAAAAGGTCAAAACAACTTAGGAAATCAGTCTGACAGTTTCTCATATGGCTATACCTATGACTGTGCACCTGACCTATGACTCAGCAATTAACCAATTCTAGATTTTACCCAAAATAATAAAGACAAATGTCAACAAAGATATGTATAAGAGTGGTCAAATGATCAAAAAGCTGTTTCTTTTTCACAATAATCAGTCATTCAAATGTTCATCTATGAAGTGTGGAAAAACAAGCACTAGTTTATCCATGCAATGGAATATTACTCAAAATATGGATTATTCTCACAATGGTAGGTTTGAAAGACTTCCACAGAAATGTACTTGCTATTTGATGCCATTTATAGGCAGTTCTAGAATAGGTGAATCTCAGTGGCTAATTCTCTGGAGGGATTGATTGGAACAGGAAAAAGGAAACTTTCTGGGGTGATGAAAATGTTCTAAATCTTGATATAAGTGTGAGTCACACAAACTTATGTATTTGTCAATAGTAAGCAAATGTACACTTAACATTTGCATATTTCATTGTATGTAAACAGTACCTCCATAAAAACAATTTTTAAACATGTTAGGGGGCAGAATTGAGCAATTGATTGGCTACAAATGTACCATTATTTTTAATGTTTTATTGTGAATTATGTGATAGTTTACATGGGAAAACATTAGCTTTACATTCATCCTATCGTATATCATTTCATTGTCATGGTTACAATCCCCTTCATGCATCATCAATCAACCTGCAAGCCTGTCCCCCAGTCATCAACACACAGCCCGTCTCCCTGTCTGAATCTAGAGTCCCCAGATGCTCGATCTCTTCAAGTCATTGTCTCTGCCTTCATCTCTGGCTGTAGTGTCTCACACTTTGCTCTTCTACCTTGATGGTCCCAGGGACCTCCGCTCCTGGAATGCAAAGTCAATCACTCCCCTACTTTTGCTACAAAACATCTACCTTTACATTTCCAACCCTCATAGTCAGTCCTGATAACAATTATTTACTATTGTACCACAAGAAACCTATCCCCATCTCCTTTCATTAGCCCTGCCCAGACAGATTGGATATTGCTCACTGGAGAGTCTACCTTCCTCCATGCCCTCTTGATCTAGGCTCCCTCTTGAAAGCTTGTAAGCCAGTTACTTCTTGTCTTTGTAGTCCCCTGCCCCCCACTTTGGGTAGCCATTGTCCAAGTGGCCCATGCCTGTCTACTCTGTGTATGGAAGGGAAGGGAATGATCCTTGCTGTCAAGATTTGTTCCCTCTTTTGATCTACTGCAGCTATAGCTGTAGGTCAAGTTCATCAAACTGTATCAGATTACTCTTTTTTTTCTCTCTCTCTCTTCTTTCTTCTTCTAGTTGAGCTCTGTTCATCTAGTCATTGAAGCCAGGTCAAATGGGTATTATCTGCAAATGTGGTTGTTCTTATGCATATGCCCTCTCTTCTTATCAGCTGGACACTTCATTCTCCACTCTAGTCCTCTGTGACTATGTCACTGACTCTGGGCCCAAGAGTCCCAGGTCTTGCCACACTGCTGGCCAACCAGGTCTCTACCCAGGTTCAAAGGAGTGTATAGAATGTTGTAGGGCTTAGATTGCTGCTTCATTGCTGTCTTTCCCTCACTTCCCCATGTTGGTGACCAACGTGGTCCCCAATCAGAGCACTTGTTTGCTTGTGTATTCCCATTGCATTTTAATCTTCAAAGGAGGTTTGCCATGAGGGGACCTGACTGCTTGCCTTGATGTCTCCTTGGACAAGTAACTTGCTTGTTCTTGTAGTAATCTCTCGAACTGCTGTTATCGTTTTGTATTTTTCCTGTTGGTCTTTTTATTTTCAAGAAGTATCTTCTGTTCTTCTAGCACCTCCAGGCTGGTCTGTTTATCCTTTCCAGTGGAAATTTGCCATTTCAGAAGATTTTGGATGGCGTTCAGGATTCGACCTATGGTCTTATGTAATGCAAAAGCTCTGCAGGAAGCCTCCTTCACTGGGCACTTTGTAGCCCCATTTGGGTATTCCAATCAGTTATAGGCAGAAGACAGACTTACAAGTTTTCTATGGTGATATTTCTGGCTATTCCTTTCTCTCCCCCTCAAGTGTCTATTTTATAATGGTATGCCAGGGAAACCAAGATTCAAAAGACAGCCAAGCATCTTAACATTATTTCCCCCCCCGTTTTTGCCCATTCCAACCATGTCTCCATCCCTGTATCCCAGAGCCCTGTTTTTCCAAGTTTGTGCATACATCATTCTTTACCTCTGTCCCACTTAGCCCATGCAAACCTGCCTAATTGTTTTCCCATCCACCTTGTTCTTCCATTCCCCTTCCCCTTCTTGTGTATTACTCCCCTCCCTAGCACCCAAAATATCCTGTGTCTATTCCCTACCCTCTGCTCCACCTTCCTCTGCCTTCCCTCACCGCTCCCCTCGTATCCCAGTAATAAGCAAAGAATCCCTCCCCCCTTAAGTATGGGTTCTTTTTCTTAGTCTTTTACAGTAGTGGTACTATGCAGTATTTCTTCTTTTGTGACTGACTAATTTCACTCAACATAATGTCCTCACGGTTCATCCATGTTATGCGGTGGCTTGCAGCTTCCTTATTATTCTTCAAGGTAGCATAATATTCAGTTGTGTGTATGTATCACAGTTTGTTTATCCATTCTTCAGTTGATGTGCATACTGTCTCCATCTTTTTGCTATTGTAAGTAGTGCTGCTATGAACATTGGTGTGCATATATCTACTCATGTTATGGCTCATATTTCTTGTGGGTAAATACCAAGTAGAAGAATGGCTGGATCATAAGGTATTTCTATTTCCAACCTCCTAAGGAAGTGCCATATTCCTTTCCAGAGAGGTTGGACCATTTTGCAACCAACCAGCAATGCAGGAGCATCCCAGTCTCTCCACATCCTCACCAGCATTTATTGTCCCCTAGTTTTTTGGTTTTTTTCTTTATCTTTACTGTTATTGCTGGTATGAGATGATATCTCATTGTTCTTTTGATTTGCATCTCTCTAATGGCTGGTGATCATGAACATTTCTTCATATGTTTGTTGGCTGCCTGGATCTCCTCCTTGGTGAAGTGTCTGTTCATGTCCTGTGCCCATTTTTTAATTGGCCATATTGTTTTAAGTATGGATTTAAGAAGAACTAGGACTCCAATAATAGTCCTGAAGCTTATTAATTGTAAAACCTGAGTTAGTAATATAACCTCTCTGAATTTTGGCTTTTTTCTATCACAGACCTGGGATAATGCCTTTGTATAAGAGATGTTGTGAAAATGTATGTAGAGGACCTCTCATGCAACCTGATTTAAAGTACTTTGTTAAGAAATTAATGCCACATGAATAATCCTTCTTCACTTTTCCTTTCTCCTTCTTCTTGCTACTATTGAGATAGTATCAAATGTGATTATGAGGGTTTGAGTGTCAGTGTTTGAGAAGGCAGTAAGTCATTATTACAAATACAAAACACACTAGTAAGATCATACATGGGAAATAATATGACAAACTTTCTTTTGAGCAGAATGAATTTGATATACATAGAGATGTTCTAAATATAGTTGACAATATGGGCCTGGAAGTTGGGAGAGAAAACAGAAAAGGAGATTTGGATTTGAGCTGTGGTGTGCTGGTAAACATACCTCTAGTAGGAAAAGAAAAAGTATCTTATTTGTAGTGTTTGTTGATTTGCATGATGTAGAGTCTTGGTGTGGCACTATAGGATCAGCACTGGATTGTAAATCACAAGGTTGGCAGTTCAAATCCACCAGCTACTCCTTGGAAATCCTATCCAGGGTTGTTATGAGTCAGAACTGACTTGACATTAAATAACAAAAACAAGAAATACTATCATAGTAACCAATCACAATTATCAAACCTGTTTATAAAATTCCAGAATAATTATTATTCCTCTTTTCCCAGCTGGTGCTCGCGGTTACCAGTACAGTACTAGATCTGAGTCATTTGCTAAGACAAAGAAAGAGAGCGATACAAATCTTTTGTCACCTTGCAGCAGATCTTGCCAGAAGAACAGTCTGAGTTTAATTAAGTTTATTTACTATGGATCCCTGTTCCTGAGTGACTGTCCATGGCTTACACTGTTTTCTAATGTAATATGGAAATGCTTTATCTTCTCTGTTCACTGCTTTTAAAGAGGACCCCCTAGCAAAGTAGATTACCCATTTTCCTGTTGTTATGACAGAGTTTCTTTTTATTTTTTAAATATAGAGGCTGTTTTTTCCAGAGATACCAGGTGCTTCAACCAGGGAGAGGTTCAAGCACAGCTTCACACTGAAAAGAACAACACTTTCTTCACTGTCTCAGTGTATCCTCCAATGCCTCACTTTAGATTATATTTAATTCTCCCCCTTGCTGGGAAAGAAAAGGAAAATTTCCAATCAAGTTTATTATCTCCCAGCTTGTATCACTCCCCAAGTCTGGCACAAAGAATAAGGCTGTCTTTGAATAAGTCCAGGTTCAGACAGGGTTCATGTGCTTTTCCTAGGGGCTACTGGAATGCTGACAAACAATGGGATGGGTTAAACCAATATTTAATATCATTGAGCTATTTGTAGCAAACAGAACAGTTTATTAAGAGAACATGGGGACTCTTCTTAATCTACAGACCAGTTAAGATACATTGTTAAATGTGCATTTCCAGAAATTCCTTGTTCTAAAAATAATAGGTATGTAAAGATATTTTGCCCAAAGGTATTTTTCAATATTATTTATTGTAGCAGAACAAAACGAAAACAACTGATATGCTCATATTTTCATAGTAAAATATGACATTTAAAATAAGATCACACACCCACTCCTCACTTATCAATCTGGTTAGCTTCCAAAGATCAGGTCATTAAAGCAAAAAATTTGCCTTATGCAGGCAACATCAGATTACAAAATGGAAGATAATAATATCATCATTACATGATTGCCAAATTACATCATACCAAACTGACAAACAATTGACAAGCAT
>NW_006408785.1:2270790-2273228 GCF_000296735.1 Chrysochloris asiatica
TAATTGTTATTATAACTAAGTGTGATTGTCACAACTGTAAAGGCAGAAGTTTTGTAACAAAATAATCTTACATTCCAGAAACAGAGGACCCTAGGACCATCAAGGGAGAAGAGCTTGAGTGGAATGTGGGATCCTATCCACAGAAGCAGCCATACCATCTCTGTTGTCAGAGATGAGGACAGGGAGAGATAGAGCAGCTGAGAACTCTAGGCTCATGGAAAGAGAGACTGGGTCCAGGAGACAGGCTTGCAGAATGTGCCTTGTGGTTGTTTAAATGATTGTATATTATTCCTGAGTGTGTTTTGAGGGAATAGAAGCGAATACTGTTGAATGATGATGCACGGAGGAGATTGTAATCATTGTAATGAAACAATGAGTGTAAACTCCCATGTAAACTATCACTCAATTTACAAGAAAAACTTAAAGTAAACAAACAAACAAAAACAACCACTATAGTGCTGTGTTATTCTGCCCTACGGTGTTACTATAAATCAAATGGAATCTACGGCAGAGGGTTTGGTTTATCCAGGCCATTTTCTTTGAAATAAAAGCCCATTTGCAACACACAGGTAAGTAATTACTAAGACAGATCATACATATTTTTTATACCATTAAATTTGGGTCCTTCAGCCATGAATTGCTGTAATGTTTCCTCTTTAGTAATTTCCTTGTATGTCTCAATAAAGGACTCCTGCTATGGCACTATAGGATCAGCACTGGACTTTGAACCATACCATCAGCAGTTCAAACCCACTGGCTGCTCCTCAGAAAACCTATGCAGGCTCACTTTGAGTCAGCACCGACTCCATAACACACAACCACATCACCACTATGCTCCAATAAAGGAGGGTAGTTTAAGAATTACAACTTAACCTTTGTTCACTGCAAAGTACTTTTAATTTTTACATAATTCAAATATTTATTCTTTTAAAAGTATGCATTTTTAAGTATACACATATTCCAGAGTTGTATTTTTCTAACATTTTATCATGAAAAGTTTCAAACATGTGGAAAAGTTTAAAGACTCATACAGTGAAACTCATAGACTACAACCTAGATCTTATAATTAACAACTTAATATATTTGCTTTATCACATTCCTATTTGTCCATCCATCAGATTTTTTATGCATTTCAAAGTAAGTAGCAGACAGGAAGACACTTTACACCTAAATTGTACATCATGTAATTTATAAGTTAGAGTATAGTTTTGCAGCTACTTCCTTGCTTTTTGAGGTAAAATATGTGTACAATGGAATTTACAAATCTTTTAAAAAATTGATTAGATTTGTCAAATTCATTGAGGTATGATTTACATAAAATAACCTGTATCCATTTAAAATGTACAACTTGATGACTGCTGACAGAGACACCTTTGAAACCACCACCCCAAGGTTAAGATACAGAGCATTCCCATCACCTCCAAAAATTTCCACATTTCCATGTGCAGGATTTTTCCTCCTTCTGTTCCTAGGCCTAGCACTGCTGATCTGGGTTGTTTTTGTTTTTTATTACCACAGATTAGATTTCATTTTCTAGAATTTTATGTATTTCTTTGCTTCTACCTTTTTTCCCTTGTTGGTGTTGTTAAGTGTTGTAGAGATGGTTCTGACTCATAGCAACTCTATATGGAGTTTCTAAGGAGCAGCTGATGGAGTTGATCAAGTTTATTTATATATCCAGTGATAATCCTACAGCTCCATTCTAGGAATTAGCATAATTACATCTAGTAGTTTTAGTAGTTGTTCCTATTTATTGCTGGATGTTTGGTTATGTGCCACTGAGTCGATTCCAACTCATACCTAACCTGTATAGGGTCTCTAAGGCTGTAAATCTTTACAGGAGCAGAAAGCCTCATCTTTCTTCCATGGAGTGACTGGAAGATTTGAACTGCTGATCTTGTGGTTAGCAACCCAGCTCATAATCCACTATGCTGCCAGAGCTCTTTTATTGCTAGTAGTATTCTGTTTCATGGATATAGACCACTTTATTATCCATTCATCCATTGATGGACCTTTGAGTTGTTTCCAGTTCTTAGTTCCCTTAACTAGAGCAGCTCTTAACATTTGTGTACACATTTATATGTCTTCATTTCTCTTGTTTAAATACCTATGGACAAGAATGGCTGGATCACATGGAAGGTATATCTTTAATTTTTTAAGAAATTGCCACATTGTGATTTACATTTTTACCAACAAAGTATGCAAATTGCAGTTGTATCACATCTTTACATATATATTTTAAAATTTATTTAAGGTTTTTATAGTGGGTTGAGTGAAAGTTTACAGGGCATATCATCAGTTTTACATTCAACAAATCATATACCTTGTTTCTTTACATTGATTATAATCCCCTCCATGTACCATCAGTTAACAGTATTTTTCTCTATTAATTTTAGTTTTTTAAAAAACAAACAAACCAAAATAAAACCACCCAGGCA
>NW_006408785.1:2282352-2311281 GCF_000296735.1 Chrysochloris asiatica
CATATATTTTTTATTGTCAGTCTTTTTCATTTTAGACATTTATAAGTTCTAATTTTACCTAATGAGTACTGATTTGAGCATTTTTTTCAAATATGGACTGTGTATTTCTTTAATAAGATTCATATCTTTGCCCATGGGATTGTTTGCCTTATTAGTCATTTGGGATCATTTTTATATTGTGTAGACAAGTCCTTTGTCTCTCTCACACACACATATACATATATATGATATTTCATCCTGTTCTTTTAGGTAGTGTCATTCAAAGTACAAACTTTTAAAATTTTATAAAGTAAAATTTATATCATTTTTCTCTTTTATGATTGTGTTTTTATTTATTTTGTTGTAGAAAATATACACAGCAAAACTTGCACCAATTCAACAGTTTCTACCTAGACCATGTAGTGACACTGATTGTGTTCTTTTAGTTGTGTCAGCATTCTCATTCTCCTTTTTAAGGTCATTCTTCCCCCATAAATGAACTGCTAAGGTTTCTATTTAACCTTTTGAGTCACTATTATCAATTTAATCCCATATAAATACACCTTTAAAAAAAAACGTAGTGCTTGCAGTGGTGTAAACTCCCTCATATGTCTCTATTACCCATAGCCTTTGTAACTCCTAATAAACAACTTTTTTCCCTGATGGTTCTGGATATAACAAGGTGAGGGAAGATGATTCAGTTGTGAGTGTTTGTTAACAGGACTAATTGTGATTGTAAAGACTTGAAAGGCTAACATAGACATTGTCCTAATTATCTAGTGTTGCTATAACAGAAATGTCACAAGTGGATGGCTTTAACAAACACAAATTGATTCTTTCACTGTTTAGGAGGTTAGAAGAGTGTGAGTTCAGAGTATTGGTGCTGGGCAAAGGTCCTGTCTCCTTTCAGCATCTGGCCCAGCATTCCTTAGAGAGCTCCATGTGTCTTGACATCTAGGAACTTCACAGTGCTGAGACCTCAGGTTCAAAGGATGCCCTCCACTTCTGACTCATCTTTCTTCTTACCTGATGGTAAGGGGTCCCTCTTTTTTGGCTCATATCTCCCTCCTTTATCTCTTGTAAGATGAAAGATGTAGCCTACCACACCCTTGGAAGTCTCCTGTACATCGTTCAAGTACTCTACTCCTGTTGTTCCAAAATTTGGTAATCAAGTTTGTTTATTCCTGGTAACTTTATAAGCTTTGATCATATGCCGCTCATACTACAGATTTGTAGATTCAATGGGTACATGGTTGGTTGGTAATTGTGTGCAATAGAGTTGGCCCTGACTCATAGTGAGCCTGTATAGGGTTTTTTTTTTTGAGGCTGTGAAGCTTCACAGGAGCAGGAAACCTCATCTTTCTCCCACACAGCTTCTTGTGGATTAGAACTGCTGACCTTGTGTTTAGCAGCTCCAGGTTCCAAGTATGTACATAGTGCTTTTTCCCTCCCCTTGTTTTGAATCTTTTACTGTGCCTTCCTTGAAGTGTCCTGAGTAGACTGAGTTGCTAACTCTATCCCAATCCTTTTAAAGAGAATGGAAATTTAATGCTTTATTTTCCAAGACATTATATTACTTACCTTACTTCAATTACTTTCATGTAAGGGCAAGTTAAAAGTTGTGTTGTTAAGTCAGTTCCAACTCATAGTGACTCTGTATAGAGTTTCTGAGGAATAGCTGGTGGGTTTGAACTGCTGACCTTGCAGTCCAGTTCTTATCCTACAGTGCCATGCCAGGACTCTGGCAGTCAAAAAGTATTGTTATAGAATAATAGAAACCTTAATTAAACATAAATATCAAAATAAACAGCTATTGCTTCTCAACATATCCTCCACCTAGGTCAATATACTTCTGAAGTTGGTGTTATCATTTTGCTAACTCTTCCCTGAGAAATTTTGCTCATTTAAATTACACCTTGCCAAAACACCAGTCTGGACATCTTCCAGGAACTCAAATCATGTTCCTTTGAAATGTTCTTGGAGTTTTGGGAATAAAGAGAAGTCTGAAGGGGAAAGATTGGGGTTGTAGGGTGTCATGGATTGAATTGCGTCCCATCAAAATATACGTCAACTTGGCTGGACCCTGATTCTTAGTGGTTTGGCAGTTATGTATTGATTTAATGTGGCAGTTACGAGATGATGTAATCACTTCCATGTTGTTATCTAAAGTGATCAGCCCTGATCTGGTATAATTGTACCGTGTGTTGTAAATCCACATTTCTATGATGTTAATGAGGTCGAATGCAATCTACCAGATTAGGTTGTATCTTGAGTTGTATCTTTTGAGATACAAAAGAGATTAAACAAGCAAACAGAGCTCAGAAGGGACTACTTGTTATGTACTGTGGAGGCGGAACTGACTCATAGCAATCCTGTACAGGGTTTCTGAGGCTGTAAATCTTTACAGGAGCAGAAAGCCTCATCTTTCTCCTGCGAAACAGCTGGTAGTTTCTAACTGCTGACCTTAAGGTTCACAGCCCGATTCGTAACCACTACGCTACCAGAGCTCCTTAGAGGGGCCTACTACCACCATGAAAGGAGAGTCTGACGTGGACTCTGTCCTTTGCACCTAGAGCCCCTGCGCTGTGAAGCTCCCAGATCTAGGGAAAGGTTGATGCCGACATACAAGGAGATCACCAAGGAATACTGGACCTCTAAATGCTGAAATGAGACAAGGACCTCTCCCCAAAGCCTTCCCCTAGAGCCTGCACTCTTAATTTCTAGTCCTGGTGTGGCGCTGTGGGTTAATGCACCAGACTGCAAAGCCGTTTGAACTGCAAAGTCAGCAGTTCAAGCTCACCAATAGCTCCTTGGAAACCCTATACAGGGTCACTATGGGTTGAAACCGACTCGACGGCACTTAACAACAACAAACTGTGAGAGAATAAATTTCTGTTTGTGGAGGCCATTCACTTGTGGTATTTATGACACAGCATCACTAAATAACTAAGACACAAGGTTATGGGATAAAGTTTTCCATCAAAATTCTCATAGGACAGCCCTTGCTACCCTTGAAGAATAAACAGATATATTGCAATGACGTAAAAAAAAAAAAAAAAAAAAAATGTCCTCAGTGCAACTTTCCTGGTCTTTTTCTTACCAATGCAAATTTTAATTTTCTTCAGTTTTTTCTTTATAAGCCTCCATAATTTCCTGTGTCCTTTGAGAAAATCTATCAAGATTATCCCTTTGGGATTACAACAAACATTTGCTATTACCTCTGAAATAATCTATCTGCTGTGAATTTAGCTGGCCCAGCAGATTCCCTTGGAAACCACTGTTTTATTTAAATTTTATTTGTTGTTGTTTGTTCTTATTGTTTGTTTTTGGGTTATTTTGTTGTTGTTAGGTGCCATCAAATCAGTACCAACTCATAGCGGTGCTATGCACAACAGAACAAAACATTGCTCAGTCCTGGGCCAACCTCACAATCGTTGCTACGCTTAAGCCCATTGATGCTGCCACTTTGCCCATTTGCAGGCTCCCTAATGAGACTAAGACCAGTGTATTACTGAGAGAGCTTGTCTGCAGCTATTCATGGATCACAAGAACAGGTTCAAATACAGTTTATTTGGAATAAACCCATGCTTGTATGAATTGGAACTCTAGTAGCAATACTTAGCCTTGTATAAGAAATGAATACATGTTTAACAACAAAGTATATGGGAAACTTTGACATTATTTATTATCAGCATTTATGGTTGATGGGCCCTACCTTTTCTGCTATGGTTATGTCATACATTCTTTAAAGAAGACTTTAGGATTTTTGACTAAACGGATTGGAAAGAAAGACTTGGATGTATCCTAAGATACTAGGGTAACTTACTGTACGTAAAAAGGCCAAATGATATGCAAGTATCTTCATTATCATTGATATAGTGTAGCTCCATTTAACTTCACTGGATTGATATTCATAAGTAAGCATCTTATTTTCTAAAGTTGAATGCATCTTGTCTCCTTATAACTTGGAGACAGCATGCTCATAAAATCAAAACTGAGCATCGACCACAGTGACCTCCTTAACATGTTCCTCCGCTTGGTTTCAGATAAAAGATTTCAAATTTCATCATTAATGTGGTGAAAAAAAATATTGAATAGGAAAACACTATCATTGTCTTTCCATATTGATCCATCCTTCATTTGTAACTTCAGAACAAGAGAGACAATATTAATGGTCACCTTGGCTATTTTCTCGAGACTTCCAACATGGCTCACATTTGAACTTGAATCCGGAATGGGGTGTCTGGAAGTGGTGAGAGGCTATCCACAGGGTTTGGAGTAAAGGCTGGATATGTCCACTTGGTATTAAAGGAATGCTTTTGCAAGCACAAAAAAAAGATGGTATTTGGTAAAAATGAGAGTTGTTTTTCCCTACTTTGGCATCTGCTTGCTTTCACAATGGCTGCAGTGTTTTTCTTTACCTGGTAGGTGGCCTCACCATGTATTGATGAGGCACTGCTTGAAAATGTGCCTCCTTATGTTGGAGGAAAATTTGCTTGTACTTCTTTCCTCTGCTCTCCTGTGCCTCCCTTTGTTCTAATCATACATATGAGGAGAAAAGCCAGTGTTACCAGCAACCATTTTCTTCTCCATCCACTTTTTGGAGTTAATAATTCAAACGGATCTTTTGCAAACTCTCATATTATTCTTAGCAATGGCCTTATTGTTAACAGTCTGCTCTCCAGTTGTACTTTATCAAGCAGCAGATCTGTTGTAAAATGTGATGACTGGATTTCATCTGTTTTGCCACCCCCTAAGAATTCATTGCCCACAGTACTTAGACTGCTGTTATAAGAGGCGGTTTAATTTTTGTGGTACATTGATTGATAACTGGGCTCCCTGGTAACATGGTCTTCCTTGAATAGGACTGCTGTTTTCTAGGTCTCAGATCCCCTGAAGATGCTACATAACTCCCTGTATGACACAAATCTTCCACACCCTAATAGTAATCTCCCCAATTCCTAAATGAACAAGAAATTCACATAAGTGCCTGTAAGGTATCTTGATTCCTGTAGGCGATACAAGATGGGAAAAGATTACGCCCCCACTCCCCCGTGTCTTAGGTGTGGTGGAATCAGGTAAGTAGTAGAAACACAAACAAGCAAACAAACAAATAAAACCAGAAGACTTGCCACAATTCTGAAAAGTTGTCTAAATTGGTCTCTACCGAGTAGTAAAATTGTAGGCACTTGTTTACTCCTTGACTAAATTTCTGTTGCTTTCAGATGAACTATGTAGGAGTCCTGCTAGTTCCTTCCACATTAAAATAATAGTAATAATAACAGAAGAGAGCATCCTAAAAATCATGAACAAAGAGAAGAAATACACATCTGGAAAGAACAGGCAGAGGGAAAGATGGAGGCAAAATCAGGGCAGAGAGGAGTTTGAGTCTCCAAGTTGAAACCCATCTTGTTGTTAGCTTATGAAAAACCCCCTTTAACCAAAACTATACAGAATTATTTTTGATATATCAAAACCAAAGAATGTCATGTTTACACATATCTCAAAGAAAGATACAATGCCATAAGTTATAATAAAATCAGCATTACAATGGTCTAAGCCCATTGCAGTTAAGAAAGGTAAGGGCTTAGTAAGACTCATACAACATAAGTTCTTAGCAGAGTTATTAATATGCCTGACAATTTTGAAGAAACCTATTTCTTCACACCTAGGAACAACAGGTAACTGTTGTACATGGTAGCAATGCTAAGGGTGAAAAGTCATGGGTGTTAGTCTAACATCTTGTGTTGCTTCAGTGATGATCAGGTGTGATCCTATTGTGGCCACTCTTGTACACATCCCCAGAGTAATTCTTACTCATTTGACTTTCTTTTTTTAGGTGAGTGCGATTTTTGATAAAAGAATCTCTCCATTGATGTGACGCTGCAGGATACGTACTCAAATGCAAGATCAGTTTGAGCCACAAGGTTGGCAGTTCAAACTCATCAGATGTTCCCCAGAAGCACTGAACAGGGTCACTGTAAGTCAGAACCAATTCAATGTCACTTAACCACCACAACAACAAATTCATTAATTCAACAAGTAATTATTGAGTATCTTTTACGTGTCAGGGAGTACAGTTGTGGTACTATAAGATAAGCAGTAGACTGCAAACCACAAGGTTAGTAGTTTAAACCTACCTTGGAAACCCTGTACAGGGTCACTATGAGTTGGAACTCACTTGACAGCACTTAACAACAATAATTATGTGACAGTAGTCCTTGAGTGGTGAAAATAGTTAAATACTTACCTACTAGTCAAAAGGTGGGCAGTTCTAAGCTGTATGGAGATGTCTCAGAGGAAAGGCCTGGTAATCTACTGCCCAAAGATCACAGCCATTGAAAACTCTATGGAGCAGTTCTACTATGAAACTCATGGTGCTGCAGAGTCAGAACCAAGTCCATAACAACTGGTTTGGTTTCATAGTAACAACTAGGAATTAGGGATTCAGTGGTGAAAAAACAAAACAATAGCAACTAAATCTTAGTCTAGTGGAGTTGTGGTGTGACACTGTAGGATAAGCACTGGACTGCCAACCTCATGCTCAGTGGTTCAAACCCACCAGCTGCTTCTTGGAAACCCTATACAGGGTTGTTATAAGTCAGGACCACTACTAACTATAGCCTAGAGTAGGAGTGAGGAATGTCTGGCCCTCGGCCAGTACAAGGCCCAGGAAATCATTTGGTCTGACCCTGCCAAGGCAACTGAAGTTCATATTTGTTGTTGTTGTGAAGTACCATCGAGTCGATTCTGACCCATAGTGACCTTGTATAGGGTTTCCGAGGAGCAGCTGGTGAGTTTGAACCACTGACCTTATAGTTCAAATGGCTTTGAAGTCTGGCACATTAACCCACAGTGCCACACCAGTGCTGTCAAAGTGGTTCCGACTCATAGGGTGTCCAAGAAGCAGATGGTAAGTTTGAACTGCTGACCTTGAGGTTCAAACTGATCTTGAGTTCGAGTGCTTATGTCATGGTGTCACACCAGTCATCACATTGGTGGTGTGCCTTGGAGTTGGTTCATACTCATAGCAACCCTGCATGGGTTTCTGAGGCTGTGAATCTTTAGGACAGCAGAAAGCCTTTTCTTTCTTCTGTGAGACAGTTGGTAGTTTTGAATTGCTGACCTTGAGGTTAGCAGCCCAACTGTAACCATTACTCACATTAGGGGTGAGATAATTAAATGTTTGACCAAATATAGCAAGCTACTTTTTAAGCTGATAATTTTGTATAGCCCATGAATAATATGATACATTTTCACAGAAAAATGTTTCCCCACCTCTGTGAGATATAATAAACGAAACATAAGCAAAGGGGTCTGGACCTAAAGAGTAGTCTGGATACTTAGGCCTAGTCGTTGCCACACACTACTGGAAAGGTGTCCCTGATGGTGAACATGGCCAGTGAGTGTGGCTTCACAGCCTGCAGCTGCTGCAGTAGGACCTGGGACTTCACTGCTTCAGTGTGCTTGTCTTCTCCTACATCAGTTTGCCAGCAGAATCCTGAAAACAACAAGGAGATTGAAAGCTTTGCCTGCTGAAATGATATTTCCCTGTATTTAGCAAGGTCATAATCACTGGTGCCGCTGCTCTCCTCCCCACCTACCCCCAGCCTTCAAGTACCCAGATTTCTGAGAAGGAACAAACCTGGAACTTCTGGAAGTACCAAGTGACCCCAGGTTGGAAGGTGGCAGGGACTTGGGACTCAATCAAGGCAGCTGAGGAAACATCCTGCAGAATCAAGAAATGTTATAACCACTTTTCCTAGTCTCTCTTTATCCTCATCATGCCCCACCTGTGGATAGGTGGCCAAAGCAAACTCAAATGGTGCTTCAAGGGGAGAGACCTCTGACTCTCTTCCTTCTTCTACTCTTATTGCACCTATCCCTTCCCTCCTGTGGGGAAAACTTCTAGTATTTTTGTTATTGGAATATAGGGCAATATGAACTACTGGACTATGAGAGTTCTTGCCCAGTGAATCATCATCAGCTACTAAGAATTCCAGTGAAAGAACACATGTGGTAAAGAGAAGTGCATCCAGCAATAATCTCCTAACAAATGAGAACTCTCTAAAATGGAACTGATTCCTACCTCATATTGTTGTGAGGGTTAAAATGAAATACATATGGAAGAACCTAGACAGTGTCCCTTAAGTAGGAGGCATTCAATTAAGTTTTTGTGCATATAAACCAACCACCTAACCAACCAATCAAACAAAAACCCCTAAAAGCATATAAGCAAACTAAAGGACATGTTAGTGGTAAGGAATAATGAGAAACAAATAAAGGAAGGAGAGAAAGTTACATAAAGTAATGCAGGGTGGCGACACTGAGGTGATTTGGAATTAAGACCTGAAGAAAGGCAGAGGAAAACAATGCAAGATCCAAGGGCCAGTGGCATGCCTGGCTTTTTGGTGTTGAACAGCAATGTTCAATGACTGGGGCCATTAAGATAGGGGAACTGAAGACAAAATTCAAGCCTTGACTTTCATTATTGAAGGATTCTCTAGGCAAATTATTGAATGATGCAGAAAGCATTGAAGGAAGATGGAAGGGATATACAGAGTCACTGTACCAAAATGAAATGATTGATGTTCAACCGTTTCAAGAGGTAGCATATGATCAAGAGCCAATGATACTGAAGGAGGAAGTCCAAGGTGCATTGAAGGAATTGGCAAAGAACAAGGCACTAGGAATTGATAGAATAAAAATTAAAATCATTCAAGAAATTGAGGCAGCACTGGAGACACTCACTCATCTATGCCAAGAAATTTGGAAGACAACTATCTGGCCAGCTAATTGGAAGAGAACCGCATTTGTGCCCATTCCAAAGAGAGGTGACCCAATGGAATGTGAAAATCTTCAAACAATATCTTTGATATCCCATGTTAGTAAAGTTTTACTAAAGTTTCTGTATTACAGAAACAGCTGCAAGCATACATTGACAGAGAATTTCTAGAGCTTCAAGCTGCATTCAGAAGAAACCATGGAACAAGAGATATAATTGCTGATGTCCGATGGATCTTGGCTGAAAGCAGAGATTACCAGAAAGATGTTTACCTGTGCTTTATTGACTATGCAAAGGCTTTCAATTGTGTGGGTCATGACAAGCTATGGGCAACATTGTGAATTGTGAGTATTCCTGAAGACTTAATTGTGCTCATGAGGAACCTGTACATCGACCAAGAGGCAGTTGTTGGAATAGAACATGGGAACACTGAATGGTTTAAAATTAAGAAAGGCATGCAACAGGGTTGTGTTCGCTCACCATACTTATTCAACCTGTATACTTATCAAATAATCCGAGAAGCTGGGTTATATGAAGAAAAACATGACATCAGGATTGGAGGATGACTCATTAACAAGTTGCAATATGCAGATGATACAACCTTATTTGCTGAAAGTGAAGAGGACTTAAACATTTACTGATGAAGATCAAGGAGCACAGCCTTCGTTCGGTATGGATTGCATTTCAATGTAAAGAAAACAAAAATCCTTACGACTGGACCAATAAACAACATTCTTATCAATGGAGAAAAGATTGAAGTTGTCAAGTACTTCATTTCTCTTGGATCAACCATCAACACTCATGGAAGCAGCAGTCAAGAAATCAAATGATGTATTGCATTAGCAAATCTGCTGCTCAGGAACTTTTTAAAGTGTTGAAGAGCAAAGATGTTAGTGTGAGGACTAAGGTGCGCCTGACCCAAGCCAAGATATTTTCAATAACCTCATGTGCAAAGAAAAGCTAGACAGTGAATAAGGAAGACCGTAGAAGAACTGATGCTTTTGAGTTATAGTGTTGGAGGAGAATATTGAAAGTTGCGTGGGCTGCCAAAAGAACCAATAGATCTGTGTTGGAAGACGTGCAGCAAGTATGCTCCTTCAAGGTCAGGAAGGCCAAACTTGGTCTCTCATACTTCAGACATATTGTCATGAGGGACAGGTCCCTGGAGAAGGATATCATGTTTGGTAAGGTGGAGGGTCAGAGAAAAAGAGGAAGATTCCCAACAAGATGGATTGGCAAAGTGGTAGCATCAATGGGCTCAAGCGTGGTAACAATTGTGAGGTTGGCCAAGGACCGGACAGTGTTGCATTCTGTTGTACATAGGGTCCCTATGAGTCGGTACTAACTTGATGGCACCTAACAACATTAAGGGGGAAGGTTACTAGGGGAAGAGTTGCAGTAGATGACATCACAGAGGTCATGGAAAACCAGACCACAGAGGACACTATAAATCATAGTAAGGACATTGCCTTTTGCTCTGAGTCCAATGGGAAGTCATCAGAGAATTTAGTGCAGAGGAATGGCATAGCCAGTGTTGGTGATATGTTGCTTGTGGCTATAATCCCATTTGGAAATAGGATTTTATTATGTTAATGAGACCATATCAGTATAGGGTATGTTCTAAAGTTAATCAATTCTGAGTTATAAAAAGAGCAGATTAATCACTGACGCACATTCTGGGAAAGACAGATGTCACATGAGGATCACCATGGAACAGGAATGCTGGGGTTACATAAACTAAATGAGACAAGGATCTATCTGCAAATAACACTGAGAAAGCTTTTCCCTATAACTGTTGCCACGAATTCAGACTTCTCTAGTCTCCTAAACTGTGAGAAAATAATTTCTGTTCTTTAAAACCACTCACCTGTGGTATTTTGATTACAGCAGCACTGGAGTTGAAGACAACCAATTTACATTTTTACAGGGTCACTCTGGATGCTACATTGACTGAGGATAAAGAGAAAGGCAGCAAGCACAGATGGAGGGAGATCCGTTAGGAGCCTACTGAAATTATCCAGGCACATTCACCCAGGATGGAGGCTATGGTTCTGGATATACTTTGAAGGTAGAGCCAATAGGAGTTTATGATGGCTACTAGAGCTAGAGCAAGAGTAAGGTTATGAATGCTACAGATATTTAACTTGAGTAACTAGTAGAATGGAGTCCTAGTGTGGCACTGTAGGATAAGCACTGGACTACAGTCCAGTTCAAACTCACTAGCTGCTCCTCAGAAACCCTATAGAAGGTTGCTATAAGTTAGAATCAACTAGATGACATTTAACAACAACAACAACATCTAATAGAATGGATATCCTATTGAGACTGGGAAAATTGGAGAAAGATAATATGCTGGGAGGATTTATATTAAGATTCTGACTTTTGACATTTTAAGAGTAAGATATCTATTAGACATCAAAGTGGCACTATTAAGTAACAAGTGGGATGGATAAGTAAAGTTGAGGAGAGAGGCCCAAGTTGGTGAAAGAAATTAGAAGAACACCAGCATATGGATAATATTCATAGTATTTAAATCAAAGAGACTGCATGAAATTCCCTACATCACTTTTTTTTTCTTAAATGTTTTATTGTGAATTATGTGATAGTTTACATGGGAGAACATTAGTTTTACATTCATTCTATCATATATCGTCTCATTGCCATGGTTACAATCCCCTCCATGCAATCCTTCCCCCGTACCTCTCCAGGTCTTCAGCACACAGTTGCTGTCCCTCTCTGGATCTAAAGTTTCCAGCTGCTCCATCATCGTTCCACATCATCATCTCTGGCTCCATTTCAGGCATCACTGCTTCTCTGGGTAGGGTCCCGCTCTCTGCTCTTCTCCCTTGATGGTCCTAGGGACTGCGGCTCCTAGATTGAAAAGTTAATCACTCCTCTCCTTGCTATAAAATGTCTTTGTTTACATTTCCAACCCTCACCATCAGTCCTGATAGCAATTATTCACTATTGTATCACAAGAGACCCGTCTGCATTTCATTGCATCAGCCCCGCCTAGTCAGATTGAATACTACTCACTGGAGATTCTACCTTCCTCCATGCCCTCTGGATCTAGGTTCCCTCTTAAAAGCTTGTAAGCCAGTCACTTCTTGCCTTTGTAGCCCCACACCCCCCATTTTGGGTAGTCAATGTCCAAGTTGCCCATCCCTGTCTACTTTGTGTGTG
This sequence comes from Chrysochloris asiatica, assembly GCF_000296735.1. Lineage (NCBI taxonomy): Eukaryota > Metazoa > Chordata > Mammalia > Afrosoricida > Chrysochloridae > Chrysochloris > Chrysochloris asiatica. Next base: position 2,294,300 of record NW_006408785.1, read on the forward strand.
GAGGGAGTGGGAATGTCCCTACATCACTTTTTAAGGTGTTCTGGTGGCGTAGTGGTTTGCATGTTGGGCTGCTAACCACAAGGTTAGCAGTTTGAATCCACCAGCTGCTCTTTGGGAGAAAGATGAAGTTTTCTGCTGCCATAAAGATTTATAGTCTCAGAAACCCTATATAGGGTCACTATGAGTCGGAACTGACTCAACGGCATACAACTACCACAGCCAACCATATTACTCCTTTTATACAAAAAAGTTTTTATTGTGAATTGATCGATAGTTTACATGAGATAACATCAGTGTTACGTTCATCCTATCGTATTTCATTACAACCTCCTCCATGCATCATCATTCAACAGTATTTGCTTTCATTCCCTCTGTTTTATTTTTTGTTTTTGTTTTTTAATGTACACCAAAGCACTCAGGAATATATAACCATTCAAACAACCAAAGAGTACACCCTGCCAGCCTGTACCCGGCCATCAGCACACAGCATCTTTCCCTCCCTGAGTCCAGAGTCCCGAGCCACTCCATCTCTCCATGTCATCAAGACCATGTTTCTTGGCAGAAGTAGTGACCAGTTGTTTTGCATGTTGCTGAAAGGGCAAATAAAATGAAGACCATAGGATTGGATTTAACCATTGGAATTAACAATATAGAGAGGTCACCAGTGATTTTAAGAAGAAATTATTTCTCTTCTGGAATAATCAATCCAATACATTCTATCAGCCTCTATGGATTAAATATTGAAATAGGTTCAGATGTAATCATTTTGTTCAAATGCAAGCTAGAGTGAGTCAGAGAACAAGATGTTAAGGAAAAGAGCTCTGAATTCCAAACCAGCAGTATCCTATAGATGAAAGTATGGAAATTATATGGTATTTTAAACAAACAAGCTAACAAACAAACAAAACATCATCCAAATGTGATTTTCATAGGTAAAAGTCTTCAATAGAAACCATGACAACGAGAAAAAAGGCTTTGCCAAGATTTGGTATGTGTGTGTGCTCTGCTTTCTCAATGTATTTATCATGCTGTGACCTTGGCAAGAGCAGGAGCTAGGAAAAAATAAGTGATTTCCCATATTTTAGAAAAAAGCAAAACAAAACAAAACTGGTCTAATGTAAGTGGTTAAAATCCTTTCTATTGTTATCAACTGAAATGCAAAAACACAAATTTAAAACATGGATATAGTTGTAGATGTGTGGGTAGATTGGGTAGGAAGTCTAAATGTGCTTAGAATGAAAGAGAATCTTAACTAGAACAAAAGCACACCATTTGATTTTTAGAAGTCCTCAAACCTAGAGTAATTGATATAAGAATTGATCAAACCATATAGAAGAGAGTGACCTGATTAATTTTTTAAATTGGGGTTAGGGGAAAAGAATACACTTTCTACCAGGGAATTCAGGAAATCCACTTGAAAAGTAAAGATCGTATTATCCCATCTATTTGCGAATGCATTCTTGACAGTCTCAACTAATGGAAATATAAATGGTGTTTTTGATGTTTCCTAAGAGAAAACTTCTAGACCATTGGAGTCTAGATATGGCATTGCGGGTTCATGTGCTAGACTGCAAGATCAGTTTGAACCTCCAGATCGATGGTTCAAACTCAACAGCCGCTCCTCGGAAATCCTATATAAGGTCAGAACCAATTCGACAGCACTAACCAACCAGAGAAAACTGCCATAAATCTCATGTAGTATAGGACAAAAGGTCAGTGGTTCAAGCTCACCACCTGTTCCTTGGAAACCCTACAGAGGGTTGCTATGTGTTGGAACTGACTCAGTGGTACTCAACAACAACAATAACATAGGACATAGGGCAAAAAGGTTTTTAAATATACTGATTCAAATGGTCTTCTTGATTTTCCCTTTAGTAACAATGAGAGTTGATTCACTGATTCGTTTTGACAATCTATGAGTGGGAAGAAGGAAAGAGTAGAAATAAAGATAATTGATAGCCCATATAAGGAACCAGTTACTCATTTTATTTCCTGTCTTTTAAATAACCCCCTTGGAGTGGTAGCTTCAAAGTGGAGTACATAGATCACCATCTTGGTATCTTTTAGCTCTAAATCCCTACATCTAGATTTTACTATTGGCCAGACTATTCCCACTACCACATATGCAATGACTCGAAGGTCTGTTCTTACCCTGGAAGTCTTCAAACTTGTCTCTTTTCATTCCAACTCTCGTATGTGTTTGTGTGTTGTCTCTTAGGTGTTTGATTCTTGTGTCCCTTTGCCAGGGTGAGTCAGGTAAGAGTACCTGTCTCAATTTCTCAGGATCTTGTCCTCTCCATTGTAAGGGAGGGGAGGAGCTCAGACATATTGTAACTACATCCTGTTTGTGACTTTTTTCCCAAAACATTTGTCCACATGGGTAAAAATTGTTCTCTCATTCAAATTGAGGTATTTGCACAGTCTGCACTATAAGAAAGTGCAAATGATAAGAATATTGGTGATGTCTTAGAATTACAGATGCAGATCCTGAAATAAGGGCTTGTGTACAAGTGATTTACTAAGGAGGTGCAATCCAGAAGACCTGAGCAATGGAATAGGGGAATCAGTACTGGAAAAAGGAAGAAATCAGACAAGTTGTGCTATTTCAGGCCAAGTCCCATAGAGGAAAGTTTTAGCCTGATCCTACCAGGGATGCTACAATATAAGTCATGACTTGTCCAGGTGGGAGGAGGCTTGGCTTTAATATTTTTGCATTATCAAATCACTGCTAAGGACCACTTCAGGGCCATGTAGACTTCCAGGTACTTCTGTGTCTTGTAGTCCAAGGGCAATCTGGAGGTAACAGAACCAAGACTCAAACTCTGGTCTGTCTATGAAGATCATGTCCACGGTTACAATATTGTTATTAGCGGTTGTCTAGTTGTCTCACATTCATAGTGACTTTATGTACAACAGAAAAAGTGTTGCTAATTTCTTTATAGTTACTTTGAATTTACTGTATTCCTTATCTGTCATCATTTTAGCCAAAGAGAAAGGGGCATGGTGATATTGTAGGATAAGCATTGGACTGATAACCACAAGGTTAGCAGTTCAAACCTACCAGCTGCTCTGTAGGAGAAAAATGAGCTTATCTGTTCCCATAAAGATTTACAGCCATGGGAACCCCATATAGGGTTTGTTAAACTCAGGATGGGATGGGAGAAATTCGGTTTGTTGTTGCTGTTAGGTGCTGTTGAGTCAGTTCTGACTCTTAGAGACCCTAAACACAACAGAATGAAACACTTTTCTGTTCTGGGCCATCCCCACAATTATTGTTATGCTTGAGCCCATTGCTGATGCCACAGTGCCAATCCATCTCTTTGGGGGGTCTTCTTCTTTTGCACTGACCTTCCACTTTGCCAAGCATGATATCTGCATGAATAATTTCTTTTATAAAAATCAATACAAGGCTGGTCCCTCTGAGTTGGAAGTTAAAGATATCCTAATGGTTCCATTTTTCTGACATGTTATACCTCTCTGATATTAATCACCACTCCTTCCTTTCCTCAAGTCCCAGGGTTCTACAATGTGCTGCAACATCTCACAAAACTTACAATTGTCAAAAGAAATGGCTCATACAATTATGGAGGCTGGCAAGTCCCAAGTCCATAGTTCACAGATCAGTCTGGAAGAATCTTCTCATCTACGTTATCTCAGGAGATAAGGAGTCCAACTTGGCAGGTCAGACAACAGACTGTTGATGCATGCAGCTGCAGGAACTGGTAAATCGGAACAAGAGATGCACCAAAAGTCCCACAAACTAAAGGTCAGACGTAATGGGCCAGTTGCAAGATTCAGGGCAAGAGAGAGCAAGCTTTTCCAAAGCAAACTTAAAATAGGGGTCACACCATGCCTCCAAGGGAAACTAAGAGTAGTGACTTGAGTCACATCCTTTTGTAAGGTGGGGACATCCTTAATGCTTAGTTCCACTATAATCTTTGCTCCTTGTTGCTGTTAAGTGCCTTCAAGTCAGTTATGACTCATAGTGATTCTGCATAGAGTTTACAAGGAGTGGTTAATGAGTTCAAACTACCCACCTTGTGGTTCAAACCAACCTTGCAGCCTAGTGCTTATCCTACAGTGACCCCACCTAGATCTTTACTCCTTAGCAACTCATTTCAAAAAGGGTCCATACCAGAAAATGGAGAAATGTGGCTAGGAGAGCCATAATAAATAATTAGCTGCCCTGCAATATTCTCTAGGCACTGGTGCCTCTTGATAACATGTCTGAAGTATGAGAGACGAAGTGTTGCCATCCTGGCTTCGAAGGAGCATTCTGGCTGTACTTTCAAGACACATTTGTTTATTTTTCTGGCAGTCCATGGTACCTTCAATATTCTTCTCCAACGCCACAATTCAAATGCATCAATTTTTCTATGTTCTTCTTTAGTCATTGAGAATAAAAACTTGGGATAGGATAAGAAAAACCATAAGAAAACTTATCAAGAAGGAGAACTTGGGATAGGATAAGAAAAATCAGAGATGATAAAAATAGTTGGTAAGTTAGAAAATGTTTTAGCAAATAAGTGGGGATTATTTTTTGGCCAAGATAAGGGGAAACAGAATTGAACAATGATCTTGAAATTCATGAAAGTTTTAATACAGAAGAAACTGACCAGCTGTGCACTAATTGCCACAGAGTAGAATGAAAAAGAAGACTCCTTTTTATTATAGCCTGAAGATTTTAGGTTAGACTTAAGGAAGAGCTTGGGACCATAAAAGTTTGTGAATTTTACAATGAAATCAAATTAGAAAGAGACAGAGAGGAGGAGGAAGAGGGAAGGAAAAATGAAGGAAGGAAAGAAAAAAAGAAGGCAAGGAGCTCAAAGAAAGAGGAGTGTCTATGCAGTGCTGCTAAAAAGAAATGTAAGTATAGGTGGCTTTAACTCAACTATTTTCTCACAGTTTAGGAAGCTAGATGCCCCATTCCATGTGTAGGCTCAAGAAGGCTTTCTCTTTGTTGGCTTTGAAAGAAGGGTCTTATCTCACCAGCTTGTTTTCTAGTTCCTTGGAGACCTCTATGTGACTTGGCATCAATCTTTCCACATTCTCCGCTTCTCTAGCTTACTTGTTCAGTCTTTTTTATATCTAAAAGATTAGGCTGACTCAAGATATGCCCTGTACTAATCTTGTCTAGTTACCATAACAAAGGAAACCCATTCCCAAATGGATATTTGTGCCTTCAACCACAGAAGTTGTGGTGGTGGTGGTTATGTGCCATGGAGTCAGTTACAACTCATAGTGACCCTGTATAGGGATTCTGAGGCTGTAAATCTTTATGGGAGCAGAAAGCCTTATCTTTCTCTCATGAAACAGCTGGTAGTTTCGAACTGCTGTCCCTGAGGTTAGCAGCCCTATCCATAACCACACGCTACCAGACCAACCACATATGTAGAGGCTAGAATTCCCAACACATATTCTGGGGGAGCAAAGGAGCTCTGGTAGCGTAGTGGTTACGAATCGGGCTGCGAACCTTAAGGTCAGTGGTTCGAAACTACCAGCCACTCCGCGGGAGAAAGATGAGGCTTTCTACTCCCGTAAAGATTTACACCCTCGGAAACCCTGTACAGGGTCACTATGGGTCGGAACCGACTCGACGGCACTTAACAACAACAAGAGGAAAGGATGGGAGGGAAAAAGGAAAGAAGGCTAGGGAGAGCTAGATTACAGCCCAGTCTGTTACAGTGTGCAAATGTATGTGATGCTATCATGAACTTCCTATCTGCAACCCTCCACAGAACGGGAGCTATGAATCAACAAACAAACCGCTGAAGATGCTTGAAAATCAGAAGGCCTCCAGAAACTATCATATTAACAGTTCCTTACAGGGAAGAGATCTGTACTGGTATGGTTTGGTAATTTGCTTCACAATGAGAGCACTTTACTTTTTTCCTTGTTCCCTAAAGATAAAGAGCTCAAGCACTATGACATATGTGTAAAAGAGCATTTTTTAGAGAAATACAGAGAAACAACATTAGTTGATTTTACCATATGATAAAGAGCCAATGACTTTTAGATAACAAAGGAAATGGACTTTGACGGCTTGCCTTGTGAACTGCTATATATCTTTGAATAATCTATTGTTTTGTTGTTCTCTGTCCATTCACAGCCTTGCCCCCAGGGCTTTTTTGTGCAAGATGACCTCCATTTAGATTTCTTAAATGTCAAAAGAAATCAAATTCAATGGTGTGTCTGTGTAGGGCTCACTGCAGTTGGACTAAATGAGTCTACTATTTTATAATGGGGTGTGTACTAAAAATTTATTTAGAAACCCTTATTAATATGGTTTTCCCCATAGAAACTTTGACATCTGGATGGGCTTATTATTTTGGGCAGAGTATACTTGTAATCGCCAGTAAAGGGACCAGTTTTAAATTATAATATGGACTATATTTAGGCATCTAAGCTAGCGTAGGAATTAAAACACGATTTAGATAATTATTTATCTGAAAAAAGAAATTGAATTGGATTTGGATTTTAGGAATACCCTAATATACTTTCACAGTGGAGTCTTAAAGGAGGATGTTCTACACATTGGGTAAAGCCAATAGTTTAATTTAATTGCCCTCTGAATCCAAGGGCTCGTCATCATTTACCAGAGAGCTGATTTGTTCTCTGTGGAAGAGAATTCTGCCTCTCACTTTCACAGCAGTCATTTATAGGATTGAAGTATTTGCATAAGAACAATTGTTAAAATTGAGCACCTGCCTTCTGTGGTAAGGAGCTCTGGTAGTGGTTATGAGTCAGACTGCTAACCTTAAGGTTAGCAGTTTGAAACTACCAGCCATTCTGCAGGACAAAGATGAGGCTTTCTGTTCCCGTAAAGATGCACAGCCTTGGAAACCCTATACAGGGTTGCTATGAGTAGGAACCAACACCATGGCACATAACCACCACCATATCTATGGTGTGGCACTGTTGGATAAGCACTGAACTGCTAACTACAAGGTTGGTGGTTCAAACCCACAAGCTGCTTCTTGGAGATCCTAAACAGGGTCACTATGAGTCAGAACCAACTCAATGGCACTTAACAACAACCACCTACTTACTATATATTGGATGTGTATCACACACCATGTGTGTATTATTTCATGTAATCTTCATAACAATCTTATGATGTAGAGATTAATGTCTCCATTTTACAGAAGAGGAAATTGATTTAAGGAGTTGATTTGCCACAGGTCCTATTAGCAATAAATGATGGAATCAGGTTGTGAGTTCTCGTAAAATCTAATCATTTCAAGATATACTGGTGAGCATTTGTTGGTGGCATCTCTAATATCTATTCTCCCTTATCTTTATTTTCCTTTGGAAAATTTCACCCTCACTACTTTTCTTCCTCACCACACAACACCATATCATAGCCAGTTAGTTTTTGTGGAATTTGCCTCACATCCTTTAGTAGTAAGCCCAGATTGGTTTATACTAGTCATTGTATTGTATTTCTTCATTCTGTCCTCTGTTGCCATATTGTTTGGTTCATAGATAAATAGACAACTCATTCAGAGCCAATAACGAGAAAGGAGATGTTTCCTGGTCTTTTGGGAATAAGAAACTCCCTTCTTTAATTGTGTTTCGTAAGCATGTGAATTCTGAAATGGTGGCAGCATTTTATTACCTGAGCGAGAGAGCATGGTTCTTCTGGAGTAACAACTATGTGGAGTCTGAGTTTGAAACAATGCGGGCAGAAGACAGAGGGCAGAGAGAGAATTCAAGTATATGTTTACAACATTTAAATTTCTGGATCAAGCCTTACCTGATAATTGCTTCAACTACTATTTGTCCTTTAAGTTGCTTTAAGGTGTTTTGCTAACTTCAACATAAAGAGTTGCAGCTGACAAAGGCATTCCCCAGAGGATGTACCTTCATTAAGAGCCCTTACGTCTTCTAAATCTTTGGTATGATGAGAATTGACTTCCAGAATCACATTCCTGAAACAATCCAGCAGCCTAATTAATCAAATTAAATTGCATTCAGGCTATTCTCCTTGCTAAGTGAGAAAAGTTGCCCACTTACAATTTAGAAAGATTCTGAACAATAAGGAATGAAAACAAAGAATGTTTTGGTTAATGATTTTAAGTTAGACGGGAAAAATTTAGTGATGCCATTCCCAGATAATTCTAGTTAATTGAAGTTTTAATTCCAGTAGGAAAAACAAAAACTGGGGACTGGGATAATGTCTGAGCAACAAAAATTCAAATTATTAACATATTTTTAATTTAAAAAATATGTGTGTACACATTAACTTCTCATCTGAGGCAATTTATTAAAATACATTAATATATTTTGAGGAAAATGTATTTTCCTTTAGCATGATAATTCCTCACTTTGCAGAAATTATCTTCTGTCCCTTTCTCTATATGTGATAAGAATATATAGCTATAGTTCTCTAGGTACTATATGGATCACATATAAAGCAAAATGACTCTCATTATAACCTAAATTAAAGGAAGTGAGAGAAGCTGGGGAACGGCTGTGAAGGGAGAAAGCAAACAGTATAGAGAAACTAGGAGGAGTAGGAATAAGTAATAATGGCCCATTTCAAAGGTTATTTCACTTGGAAACTTAATGAAGTTGAAGCTTCAGGATCCTTCACTTGCAGAGGCCCTTCCAAGACTCCGAGAGATACCCCAGCAATGTGTTAACACAGTCATATTCTTCTTTAAACTTTTTAAAAGCTAGGTTTTTAAACAGCAGTTCATTAACACTATTGTCTTTCTCCATTTCCAATGCTCCCTGAGTTAGGTGGCATTGGAATGACTACCAGGAATCTTTAGTATCTAGTTAAGGAAAAGTGTATAGTGGGGTATATTTATGTAGGTCATAGACATTTCCATGGCTAGTCAAGGTATTGGTAGCCATCCCAGTGTAAGAATATCTTCTGGAAATATCCTTCTGTCAGTTGTGTTAACTTATCTGACATTGGGATAAGAACCTACAGGGCAGAGGCTTTTATCAGCGTATGAGTGGTTATTATGATATCCAGCAAGAAAAGTATATAGCTAGTGAGAAGACACCTGACATAAAATGTACAAAGTCAAAAGCTAGTCTATAGAAATCTTCCCAATCATCAGAAATGTAAGATGCCAGCAGAACATTCCATTTTTATCACTATGACATCAAACAGGAAGTTAACTCCTGTCAAGAATATGAAAGTAAATTAAAAAGTATTGCTTCAAAGGTTTCAGTGCATGCATGTCTTAGTTTATTCCAAATAAAACATGTTTAAACATGTCTCTGCAATCAGTGGATACCTGCAGACAAATTTTCTCATTACGGTATCTTCAAAAAATGGATATTTTTGGTGCCATGGAAAACATTGATTTTGAGGTCAGGCTTAATATCAAATGTTTAATAAAATTCATTGAACATCTTCCCAAATCTTTGAAACTCTACAAGTTTACAGGAATGCTGCCCACATGAAACAGCAGTTTTTAGACAGATCAAGTTTTTTAAGGAAGATGTCAAAATGAACCTAGAGAGAGGGAAAACCATCAACCTTGACAAATGAAGAAACTGTGACTGAAGTACAGAACTGGTTGAAGAAGACCACAGAATTATCATATGCAGAAATACCATAGCTACTAAAGTTGGGATCTCCCATGGTTCTATGTTCACAGTTTTAAGTGAACAACTTGACTTCAACAAGCTTTGGACTCAATGGGTGCCAATAACATGTGTGCAGATGGGCTAGATCAAAGAGTTGAACATTCCATCGGTTTTAAAACAAGATCAAAGCTAATTATGATGATTTTTATGGAAAGAATAGAAACCACAGACAAGTCTTAGATTTACCAATATGATACAGAGCAAGATCCAATCAATACAGTGCCTTCTGAGGGAATCTGCTGATCCAATTGAATTTGTGGCAGAGAGGTCAGTTCAGAAAATTATGGATTCCAAAGTGATAATCTTGATAGATTTTCTTGAAGGACACAGGACAATCATCAGAGCTAAGTAGGAAGAAGTTTCCAGAGAATTGTTGAGAAAAACACCTAGTCCATTTACACCTAGGAATTGTTTCCCCCATTATGTCAAAGATCCTGCCCATTCTTTGAAGATAGCGAAAGCTATTCTATGAGAATTCCTCTGTGAAATAGCCCTGATCTTGCCCCTTCAAACTGCTTTTTCACTCCCAAATTCAAAGAATATTTCAAAGAAACATGATTTGAGTCTGTGGAGGATGCCCAAACTGCGTTTGGACATGATACAAATCAAAACATATGGGATTACTATAGCCAACATTGCAAGTCTTTGTTAAAGGACTTCTGGATTTTCATATGAATGGAAGAATCTTGTCTACTTATTTTATATTTAAAATTTTTTATCAGTTTTATTAAGGGATAAATGACATAAAAAAAACCTAGTGCATATTTAAAATGTACAATTTGATAAGTTTTGACATATGTTTACACCCATGAAATTGTTAACATAATCAAGATAATGAAAATGTCCATCAACTCCAGAAAGTTTCTTCAGGCTCCTCTTTGCTTCCTCTCTTCAGCTCTTCACTTCCATCCTCAGACAACCACTGATTGACTTTCTGATGCTGAAGATTAGTTTATTTTTTAAAAGAAATTTATATGATGGAATCTTAAAGAATATACTATATTGGGTAGGGTCTCTCTAGTGAATTGTGTATTGCATTAAAAAGTGATCTCTCATTGTTCTTGTGTATTTTTCACTGTGTTTAACGCCATATCATAAACCTTGAATAACACTGTTAGACTCAAACAAAGTGCCACAACTGGTGTTGAAAGTGCTCCCGAAAAGCAGAGCAGAATCATGAGATTGATATTACAAAAAAAAAAAAAAAAAATTGAATTGCTTCAAATGTGCTCCAGATTGAGATCTGAAGCTGTGGTTGCCCATTATTTGAAGATAAATGAATCCAGGGTAAGGACCACTGTAAAAACAAGAAAAGGAAATTCAAGTAACCATTGTTGCAGTTATACTATTGTTGTTAAGTGCCATTGAGTCAGCTCTGACTCATAGCAACCTGTATAGAGTTTCTAAAGAGAATCTGGTGGATTTGAACCACTGACCTTGAAATTCACAATGCAGTGCTTATCCTACAGTGCCACAGACACAAAAATCTTGTATTTTTGGTGTAATAGCTTTTTATCATGTATTGAAAATATTGTTTTTATGTGAATTCAGGATTGTTTTAAAAGGTATACTTACAGACTCGTAAGGAGGCTTCTAAAAATTCATGAAAAAAAGGAATTAAAAAAGAATGGAATTTCCCCACAAACTTTTTGAAGCCTCCTTGTATGATTTGAGAAGAAGCAAAGTTACTATATGATAACTTAAGGCAAAATAAAGGTGAAGGACCTAAAGCTTGAAAAGTTAATGTTAGCAAAGGATAGTTTGCCAATTTTAGAAAAACAGGTTTGGCTAAAAAAAATGTCAAGATAACAGGTGAAGCAGCTTATGCTGACCAAGAGGCAGAAGAAGAGTTCCCAGATGTCATTAAGAACATCACTGAGGATAAAGGATGTCTACCTGAACAGGTTTTAAATGCAGAAGAAAGTGCCCTGGGGGGAAAAAAAATTCTGGAACAAAAAACACCACAAAGGACATTTTTTGGTAAGCAAAATAAGTGAACACCAAGTTTTAAGGCAGGAAGGAAAGGTTAACTTTCCTGTTTTGTGCAAATGCTGTCAAATGGAAGAAGGATTGGCACCATTTGAAACATTTTTAGAGAAATTGAATAGCAAAAAGTCAGACAGAATTACTCCAAGTGGTCCTGCTTCCCTTGCCTCCCCTCCCATTTCCTCCAACTCTCTGCCTTTGCCACCACTGAGAGTGAGACCAACCCCTCTTTTTGCTCCTCCTCCTAAGATTATTTAACATGAAGATTGTTTATTTTATAAGCAAACAACATAAATGTATGGTATCAATTAATATAGTACATTACTGTTAATGTATATTCTCTCCCTTATGGTTTTCTTAATGATATTTTCTTTTCTTTAGCTTATTTTATTTTAAGAACACAATATATGTTGTTCTTGTTGAGTGACATCAAGTAGGTTCTGAGTCACAGACCCTGTATAGGGTTTCCAAGGAGAAGTTGGTGAGTTTGAACCAGTGAACTTGCGATTTAGACAACTTTGTGGTCAAGGGCTCCTCCTACAGCACCACACCAGTATTCCATATAATATATGCAAAATTTGTGTTAATAGATTGTTTAGCGTAGTGGTTACGAATCGGGCTGCGAACCTTAAGGTCAGCGGTTCGAAACTACCAGCCGCTCCGAGGGAGAAAGATGAGGCTTTCTACTCCCGTAAAGATTTACACCCTCGGAAACCCTGTACAGGGTCGCTATGGGTCGGAACTGACTCGACGGCACTTAACAACAACAACAACAACATTATCAGTAGTGCTTCTGGTCAACAGTAGGCTATTAGAAGTTAAGTTTTTGGAGAGTTAAAATTTATATATAGCTTTTTACTGTGTGGCAAGTTAACACTGCTAACACTGTATTAGCTATATCTTTTTTGATATCAGGATAATTCCCATCTTATAGAATGAGTTGGGGACTAGTTCTTTTTTAATTATTTGGAAATGTGGAGGTGTTTGTGCAGAATTGCTATTTATTCTTTTAATCTTTGGATTTCCTCAGCTAAATTATATGAACCTGAAGATTTTTTTGTGGGAATGTTGTTAACTATAAATCCAATTTGTTTAGTAGATATAGGACTATTAATGTTATCTAGTTTTTCTTCAACGAATTCAGTAGTCTCTATCTTTCACAGATTTTGTCCATTGCATCTCAGTTCTGGAGTTTATTTAAATAATTTTATGTATAAAATTCCCTCAGTTTCACTTTGATATTTGTAGGTCTTATAGAAAATATATAGGGATTTAAAAAGACAATTTGTATCTTTTTAAAAATTCCCTAGTCAAATTTTGGGGATAATGGAGGCTCCATAGAATAAGCACTGGACTGTGAACAGCAAGGTCAGAAGTTCAAGCCTACCAGCTGCTCTATAGGAGAAAGATGAGGCTTTCTGCTTCCACAAAGATTTACACAGCCTCAGCAATCCTATTCAGGGTGGCTGTGAGTTGGAATTGACTTTATGGCACTTAAGAATAATCAAACTTAAAGAACATAGTATAGCTAAGATTGTGAAAAGGACAAACAAATTTAACAAATTATATACTGTAATTTTGGTTATATAGAAGTTTATCAATATTATTGATTTCTCAAAGAAAATGATGAATTGTTTCAACTTTTGTATGCTTAAATATCTTGTTTTGTTTTGTTTTCATTTTTGAAAGATCTTTTCATTGGATATAGAATTCTAGGATAGCAATTCTTTTTCTTTTGCTCCAATGTGTTTAGTATTTTGTTTTCTTGCATTACACGTCACAAAAAAATATGCTGTCATCCTTACCTTTGTTCTACTGTATGGAACATTATTCTTTCTGGCTGCTTTTTAAGTTTTCTATTTATGATTGGTGCTGATCAACTTGAGTACTGTATCTTGTGTTTTCTTTACATTTCTTCTGCCTTAGGATCTGTTAACTTGCTTGGATTTTTGGGCTATGTTGTTGTTGTTGTGAAGTGACATTGAGCCAGTTCTGACCCAAAGCAACCCTGTATAGGGTTTCTGAGGAGCAGCTGGTGAACTTGAACTGCCGAACTTGCAGTTCAAATGGCTTTGCAGTCTGGCACATTAATCCACAATGCCACACATTTTATCAAATTTGGAAAGATTTCAATCATAATATCTTCAAATATTTTTCTGGCCCCTCTTCTTGTGAATCCAATTAACTTATATATTAGGCTGCTTGAGCTAACTGATGTGGTCTAATTTTAAAAAATTCTCTTTATATTTCATTTTAGATTTTTTTTTTTTTTACAGAAATATAACATAGAAATTCACTAATGTTTTTTCTATTTCCCACAACCTCTAATCTGCTGTGAATGCCATAAAATATGTTTTTTGTCTTATATATTGTAGTTTTACTCTCTAAACATTTGATTTTGATCCCTTTTACATTTTTCCATGGTTTTTTGCTTAACTTTTTGAACATATGGAATACAGTTATAATAACCATTTTATTGTCCTTCTCTGCTAATTGTAACATCTGTGTTAGTTCTTAATCAGTTACAATTGATTGATCTCCTCATTATGAATCATATATTCTTGCTTCTTTGTATGTCTGGGAATTTTTGATTGAATGCCAGACATTGTAAATTGCACCTCGTGGTATGCTGAATATTTTGATACCTCTGTATTCTTGAGCTTTGTTTTGGGGCACAGTAAAGTTACATTGAAACAGGTAGAACCTTCCAATCTTGCCTTTGAGAATTGTTAGACATATTCATGGAGGTAGTAGCTCAAAATACCAACAGAGAGGGAAGAAGTCTTCACATCAAACATTAATGCTATCCCCTCTGTACACAGGATAGATAGGGATGGACAACTTAGACATTGACTACCTAAGTAAGGGGGTGATAAAGGCACAAAGTGACTGGTTTACACAGTTTCAAGAAGGAGTTTAGTTTAAGAGTGTGTATGGGAAGATAGAGTACCCACAGAATAATTTTCATCTTGTCTAGATGAGTCTGGTAAAAAGAGATGGGGATAAGATTCTTATGATTCAGCAGTGAGTAATTGTTATCATGAGTAATTGAAATTGTCACAATTGTAACGGTAGAAATTTTGTAACAAAAACAGGGGAGTAGTTAATTTTACAGTCCAGAAATGGAGGACCTTAGGATCATCAAGGGAGAAGCACAAGTGGAATGGGGGATCCTATCCAGAGAAGCAGCGACACCAGAGATGGAGACAAGGAGAGAGGGAGCAGCTGAGGACTCTAGATTCATGGAAAGAGAGGGTCTGAGAGCTGGCGGTCAGGAGGCAGACTTGCAGAATGTGCCCTTTGGTGGTGTAAATTATTATATATGCCTGATGTATTATGGAGGGGACTATAATCATTGTAATGAAACGAAGTATACGATTTGTTGAATGTAAAACTGATGATCTGCCCTGTAAACTTTCACTGAATTCACAATAAAAACTTAAAAAAAAAAAGAATTGTTAGGCAGAACCAGAGCAGTGTTCATTCATAAGATAATTATCCCCTACCACTGAGGCAAGACACTACAGAGTATTCTACATAAAATCTTATAAATCTTAAGGTTTCTTAATCTGGTTGTTAGGCACTATTACAACCCCAAAGTGTTCACTGGTTACTGTCATCTGTAATCACTATACTTTTTAGTGGTTTATTCTCTGGCCTGTGGTAAGTTCCTCACACGCATGTGCTGATCTGTACTCAATTGCATACTCAAGAAGGGCACTCTGAAGACTGTTGAGCTCTTTCTCTGCACAGTTCTTCTTTATCTGATACTCCATCGTATGAACTTTAGTGTCCTTCATCTCCTCAAACTCTCTGCTCCATCCCTTTAACTCAAGGAGTCTTGGCCTCCAAAAGGGCTCCTTCTCCCTTTGTGTTATGTCCTATAAAATTCTTCAGGTAATAGCTTCATTTGTTTCTCATATGTCATATATCACTGTCTTTTGCTTGATGAACCAGTGTCTTGAAAACTATTGCTTCCTATATTTTGTTATATTTCAGTTATTTCCAGTAGAAAAGAAAATCCAGTTCTTATTTCTCCATCCTGGTCAGAAGCAGACATTCTCATTATTACTACTAGTTTCCTATTTGCTTACATTAGGTTTTTAAGATCAGAATTAAAGATAAGACTCTTCTGGGACTTGGGGCAAGGTGGCCGACAAGGCAGATACACTAAGAAGACCCTCTGCAATGAGGACACAAAGACCAAGTGAAACAGATATGGATGGTGATTCTGGAACCCTGAGCTTCAGAGGAAAGGATAGAGAGGTGGATTGAAGTCAAGGAAAACAAAGGCAAAACTTTAGAAGAATTCAGGGAAACAAACAAACAAACAAAAAACCCACAACAAATTGACAAAACAAATGAAATGTCAGAAACCATAGAAAAACAGCAAGAAATCCAGAAGATTAACACTAAGATCTCAGAAATAGATAATATATTGAAGGGACAAGGAAGTAGAATTGAATCAATGGAAGGCCAAATTGGTGAGCTTGAAGACAAATTTCTCAATATTCATCTGCTTGAAGAGCAATCAGAAAAAAGAGCAACAACAAAAAATCTGAAGAAAGTCTAAGAAGCATTTGGGACACCATCAAGAGGAATAACTTATGTGTGATCAGAATTCCAGAACAGGAAGAAAAAAAACAAAACAAGCACAGAGAAAATTGTCAGAGTTGTTGGAGGAAAACTTCCGTAACAACATGGAAAATGAGAAGACAAGCATTCAAGAAGCTGAACAAACTGCAAACAGGAAAGACCCCAAAAGTAAATCACTAAGGCATGTTGTAATCAAACTCTCCAAAAATAAAGATAAGGAAAGAATCCTGAGAGTAGCACACAGAAAATGAAAAGTTACCTACAAAGAAGACCTAGTAAGATGCAGTTCTGATTTCTCAGTAGAAACCATGCAGACAAGAAGCCAGTGGAATGGCATATAAGAAAATTCCTAAAGAAACCAAAAAAAATGCCAACCAAAAATCATATATCCAGCAAAATTACCCCTTAAGTATGATCGTGAAATTAGGACATCCCCAGTTACACAGAAATTAAAAGAATTTGTAAACACCAGATCAACCTTACAAAAAACATTAAAAATAGTTATTTGAACAGAGCACTAACATTTGCAGACAGCACCCTAAGATTAACATGCATGGCAACATCACCCAGAATTCAACCCAGACAGAGAAGTATTCAAAGTAAAACAAATCTACAAGACTTAAAAGAGGAAAGAGATAATTAGTTTGTAATAACAACCAAAAAACCCCACAAAGTAGAAAAAGGGAATAATGGAGTTACAGAACTTCCAAATGAAGTAGAAATCAAGTTGATTTCAAGAAAATAAATAAGTAAATAAAAATTAGTCTAACTATAACCCTAAAGTTATATTT
>NW_006408785.1:2314341-2321218 GCF_000296735.1 Chrysochloris asiatica
TAAAAAAGAGTAAGACCACCTAACAAGATGGATTGGTACAGTGGCAGCAGTAATGAACTCAAACATAATATTTGTGACAATGCGCCATGTTTCATCTAGTGTGCATGAATGCTTATAGGTGGAATCAATTTGATGGACCTAACAACAAAAACATAACCCTAAAATGAGACCAAGCCCTGCTCTTTGTTCTTTGCCCTTTGTTGTTATTAAGTGCTGTCAAGTCGATTCTGATTCATAGTGACCCTGTATTGGGTTTCTGAAGAGAGGTTGGTGAGTTTGAACCACCGACCTTTCCTAGCCCAATGTATGCTCCTATCTCGAACACTAACCTTGGTCCTGACCAAAACCCGAACACTAGCTGAAACCCTAGGCCTAGCCTAGACCTAGCCATGGTACTAACACCAGTTTCTTACTTCTACGCCCTCCAAATGAATAAATAGATAAATTTAGGTTAGCCACAAGTATGACAAAAAAAAAAATCCTCACAAAACTCACAAGAGATTTCAGGCAGGTGACATTTGTTGTTGTTGTGAAGTGCCGTTGAGTCGGTTCCGGCCCATAGCGACCTTGTATAGGGTTTCTGAGGAGCAGCTGGTGAGCCTGAACTGCTGGCCTTGTAGTTCAAACGGCTTTGCAGTCTGGTGCATTAACTCACAGTGCCACACCAGAACACTAGGCAGGTGGCATAGGTGATTGATAATTAAATAGAGCAGAGAGTCAGTATCAATTTCAGTTTCATTAATATGCTAGGGAAAAGGAGGAATTTGCATGTAATCAACAGCTAAGATTGCCCTGTTAGCCATAGTGTCAAGAGACTTGAGACCTGAGCTCTAGAGAAACAAAATCCCTAACAGTTGTTTATGTTTTTGTAATGGGAGACTTTTGTTATTTTAGCAAACAGAAAGTCTGCATAAAAATGTCAAAAATAAACTACTTTTGAAGAAAAGAAAAAATAGAAACTAATTCACTAAGGGGACCTTTGGGGAATAATTACCCAGAATCTGCGGTTGATTTGGGTTCCTGATTTAAAGTTATTGTTTTTGCAAATTCTGCTAAAACAAAACAGAACAAAGCAAAGGTTTTTCCTGTCTTTGCCAATAGTGAGGAAATTCCTCCTACAGTCATAATCTCATGTAAACTACAAAAGTGTGCACATAACAACAACAACAACAATATATATATTTAATTTCCTTAAGCCTCTTTTCTCTAAAAAAGAGCAATATTGAACAATATTTACTTGTGATAAAACATTAGAAGTCTTAATTTGAAATAATGTTTTATGTTTTGATTTGCAATCTGGTAAGAGATTAAAGAAAATTTAGTTTGCTGGTTTCTGTTGCTTTAGGTCAGTAAAATGTGAACCTTCATCTGACACCTGTTCACCTTTGAAGATGCTGATTAATGCATGACAGAAAAGTATCAATTTCACATTCCAGACTTCTGTATTCCTAAAATGTCCTTTCCATGTGGACAGAGAATTAATTGTAGGTAAGTAAATGTTCAATACTTTGAATAGCATTATATTCCGGTTCATTAAAAAAATCTTCTTCCTTGAACTTTCTTACTAATAAAATTACTAAAAACCATATTTGACTTATTTAACATCACTGTCTTATTCTAGAGAGAGACAGATGAGACTTTCTGCTCCCTTGGAGATTTGCAACTTTTAAAACCCTATATGGGTTTGCTATGACCAGATGGCAGTGGATTTGGGTTTGAATGGTCTTAGACTAGCTCTTTAGAGGAACAAAGTCAGTGAAGCATTTATACGAGAGGACTTCAAAATGTTCATGGAGAAATGAAATAAAAAGATAATGCAAACTTTCCACGAACTCTTTGAAGACCACATATATAGAGAGATTTATTTAAAAGAAATGACTCACATAGTTGTGAAGGATGGCAAGGTCCAAATCAGTCAAGCATCAAGCTGGAGGCTTCTCCTGACTCATATAGTTGCATAGATTGATGAACCTCAAATCTACAGGTCAGATGGCAGGCTTCTGGATCATGTCCCAGTAGTTGGAGGTCAGAGGGTGCAAGATCAAGAGTGTGCGAACTTTTCCAGAACATCCATATATATTGGATATAGATCATACTCTCAAGAAATCCTGCCTTTCAACAGACTGACAGACCACATCAGATCACAAAATGAAGAACCAGAAAGAATCACGGCCTAGCTAAGTTTATACATAATCTTAACCATGATAATCACCCCAGGACTCATTATATTATTTCTGAAATATATGCTTGTCTGGTCACTCATACATTAATTGTTCTTAGTGTATATATCTTTTATGATCACCATTCAGTTTAAAATTAAGAGTTTTTGTTAGAAAAGAATTTCAAATAGATTTAACAAAAAATAATATAAATTATATTGTGAATAATATGTGATCAATCATGGAAAAATTAGACCAGCTTATCACATTTTTAAAAATCTGTTATCTTCAGAGACTTGAAAGCTTCTAGGTCTCAATTCACTTTAAGATTTAATGGCTAGCATCATTTTTTTCTTTTCTATATCTCCTTTGGAGTATGGATGTCCAGGGTAACTGAGAATGGGTTTACCAAAGTTACGATCAGATAAATATTGAGTAAAATATTACAGTAAGTATGGTTAAATGAACCTCTCACCAGGTGGTCAGCACCTAAAGTAATAGAGGTTTGTGAGTTCTTGTCTCTGTGTTGATAGGAGGAATTGATGGTGTGATCCCTGGATATGAGTAATGCTTGTCTATTGGACTCCACCATTCCCATAGAACCCCTAGTCACTCAAACAATGCACACTGTTGTTGTTAAGTGCCGTTGAGTTGATTCCGACCCATAGCGACCCTGTGCAGTCTGATGCATTGATCCACAGTGCTACACCAGGATTGGCTACATCTTTTTACCTAGTTAGTTTTTGTTGTTGGTGGTGGTGGTAGTGTGCCGTGGAGTCGGTTCCAACTCAAAGCAACCCTGTATAGGGTTTCCAGGGCTGCAAATATTTATTGGAGCAGAAAACCTCATCTTTCTCCTGTAGAGCAGTTGGTAATTTTGAACTGCTGACCTTAGGTTAGTAGCCTGACTTGTAACCACAATGCTACCAGAGCTCCTTCTTAGGCTAAGGGATTCTCAGTCTTCTTGCTATTGTGTTGTTAATTGCCATAGAGGCAGTTCTGACTCATAGCCACCCTGTACAGGGTTTATGATGAGTGGCTGGTGGATTTGAACCACTTTGTGGTTAGCAGTTCAATGCTTATTTTACAGTGTCACACCAGTACTCCTCAGGCTTCTTAGCAAATTCTAAACTTATATAGTTCTCCTGACCGGCTTAGCTTTCCATTTTTTAGAGGTGTTCTCTTTCTTCTCAAAACTAGTCTCTTCTTGTTCTTTCCTAGTATATGCTGAGGGCTTATTATATCCCAAGTTCCAATCATTTAGAACCATCTGCTTCCACTTTTTTGAAAGAAGGGGCTGCTTAATTATTCTTAAAATCCTTTTAAGAGGGTAGGAAAAATATTTGCATACCATATTTCTAGGAGTGTATGGCACTGTGGGTTAATGCGCCAGACTGCAAAGCCGTTTGAACTGCAAGGTCGGCAGTTCAAGCTCACCAGTCACTCCTTGGAAACCCTATGCAGGGTCACTATGGGTCGGAACTGACTCCACGGCACTTAACAACAACAAAGTAAGAAAGGAAGGCAAACAGAGGAGGAAAACTAAGAGAGTAAAGGCAGTAAATATATAGCTGCCATAAAAATTTAGAACTTCAGAACTAGCTGAGGGTATAGGAATATTCTGATATGTTTGTCTTTGTTGTTGTTGGTAGGTGCCTTCACGTCTGTTCACACTCAGAGTGATCCTTTGAAACACTACCCAGTCCTACTTCATGCTAACAATTGCTATGCTTGAGACCATTGTTGCTGCCCCTGGGTCAATCTACCTCCATGGGGAGGGTGTGTCCTCCTTTTTTTCTCTGACCTTCCACTTTACAAAGCATGATGTCCTTCTCCAGGTCCCTCTTGACCACATGTCCAAAGTATGAGAGACATAGAGACAAAGTCTTGCTATCCTTACTTCTAAGGAGCATTCTGGCTGTACTTCTTCCAACTCAGATTTAATTGTTCTTCTGAAAGTCCATGGTACTTTCAATATTCTTCTCCAACACCATAATTAAAATGCATCAATTTTTCTACAGTCTTGCTTATTGATTGTCCAACTTTCACATGCATATGATATGATTGAAAATGCATGGTTTAAATTAGGTACACCTTTTAGTCCTCAAAGTGAACGTTGATAGTATATTCAAGCAAAATGAAGTCTTTGACAATTTCAGTTTTTTCTCCATTTATCATGATGCTATTTATTGGTCCAGTTCTGAGAATTTTTGTTGTCTTTACTTTGAGGTGTAATCCAATCTGAAGGCTGTATTATTTGATCTTCATTAGTAGGTATTTCAAGTCCTCTTTGCTTCCAACAAGAAAGGTTGTGTCATCTGCGTATCACAGGTTGTTAAAGAGCCTTCCTCCAATCCTGATGCCACATTCTTCCCTATATAATCAGGTTTCTTGGGTTATTTGCTCAGCATACAGATTAAATAAGTATGTTCAAAGGATGCAACTCAAGCACACATATTTCCCGATTTTAGAACATTCAATCTTCCCTTGTTTTGTGTGATCAAATTCCTTTTGGTCTATGGACAAATTTTCATGAATACAATTAAGTTTTATGGAATACACAGTCTTCACAATGCTACACATAGTTTGTTTTGATCCACACAGTCGAATGCCTTTACATAGTTAATAAAGCAAAAGTTAACATCTTTCTGAGATTATCTGCTTTCAGCCAAGATCCATCTGATGTCAGCAATGGTAACTCTAGTTCCATATCAGCTTCAGCTTGATCTTGAATACGAGCAATTGATGGTCCATGCGACAATTGGCTCATGGCCCTTATTTTGACTTATGATATTGATTTACTCCATTGTCTCTTACCTCAGATGTAGTCAGTTTGATTCCTGTGTATTCTATATTCTGAGGACTACATGTAGGGTGGATGTTTATGTGGTTGAACAAGGTATTTGCAATTAATAAGTAGATTATCTTGGAAAATTCTATCATCCCATCTCCAGTATTGTTTCTATCACCATAGCCATATGTTCCAACTACTGATTTTCTCTCTTTGTTTCAAACTTTTGCATTTTAATCACCAGTAATTATCAACACATCTTGATTACATGTTTGATCACCTTTAGGCTGAAGACTTTGGTAGAATTCTTCAATTTCTTCATCATTGACTTTAGTGGTTGGTGTGTAAATTTATTTAGTGGTATTAGCTGGTCTTCCTTGTAGTATATGAATATTATTCTATCACTGATAGCATTGTACTTTAAGCAATATCTTTTTGAAGATGAATGCAGTGCTCTCCCTCTTCAGTGTGTGTTTTTCACATATGATTCTAGTTCATATGATTATTGGTCCAAACTAGTTCACTTCAGGTCACTATTGCCTGTTATATCAGTCTTTATATGTTCCACTTCATTTTTGACAACTTCCAATTTTATTAGATTCATACTTTGTATATTCCATAATCTAATTATTTGTGGGTATTTTGAGTTGTTTTCCATCAGCGCCCTCCATGTCATTAAGGGCCACTCTAGTGTGAGGAGTCAGTTCTTCTCCAGTTGAATTTTGTGACCTTCCTACCTGAAGGGCTCATCCTTTGGCACTGTATCAGATATGGTTTGCTACTATTCACAAAGTTTACAGTCGCTAACTGTTGAGAAGTAGTCTGCTTCTCCTTCTTCCTCTGCTTCTTAGCTTGGAAGCTCTGCTGAAACCTATCTACCATGGGATAACCCTGCCAATATTTCAAATACAAGTAACATAATTTCAAGCATCACAGCAACATACAAGCCACTACAGTATGACAAAATGGCAGACAAGTTATGATATTTTCCTTGCTATCTAATAAACCACTAACACAATCCAGATACTTAAAACCCTTGAATTTTTGAGTAATAAAATTTCCCATATACTCATGTAGCCCTACCGATTTATTTAGAGATGTAAAAGTCGAGGCCCAAAGAGAAGTAACTTGGCTAAAATCATTCAGAAACTAATATTCTGTGTCCCCTGAGTTCTAGCTAGCAATCTTACTCTTAATACATGCTGCCTTTTTAAGTGTGCAATCTCCAGATAAAGGTGATTTCATCTTTTTAATACATCCAATAAAGAATCCTTTGTTGTTTTAAAAAAGTTTACTCTAGTTTGTGTTTCTTATCTTAATGGATAGATAGTAGTCATACACTTTTCAAATTCTTAAGTCTAATTTTTTCTTAAAGCATAGAATTGTACTTTACTATGAAGTTCTGGTAGCGTAGTGGTTACAAATCAGGCTGTGAACCTTAAGGTCAGCAGTTTGAAACTACCAGCTGTTCTACGGGAGAAAAATGAGGCTTTCTGCTCTTGTAAATATTTACAGGCTTGGAAACCCTGTACAGGGTCGTTGTGAGTCGGAACCAACTCCCCGGCACATAACAACAACAACAAGAAGCAACACTTCCTTCTAGACTTATTCAGCCAAAAGAGGAGACAATGCATTCCTGTTTTATAGTTGAAAAATACAGAGCTTAGGGAATAGACACAGGATAGTTTGGGTGCTAGGGAGGGAGACAATACATAAGAAGAAGGAGGGAATTGGAGGAACAAGGCAGATGAGAAAACAATTAGGCAGGTTTGCATGAGCTAAATGGGACATGGGTAAAGAATGATATATGCACAACCTTGGAAAAACAGGGCTCTAGGATATAGGGATTGAGACATAGTTGGAATAGGCAAAAAGGGGTAAATAATGTTAAGAAGCTTGGCTGTCTTTTGAATCTTGGTTTCCCTTG
>NW_006408785.1:2321358-2322002 GCF_000296735.1 Chrysochloris asiatica
GCCTGATGTTGCTAGAAGAATAGAAGATACTTCTTGAAAGAAAGACCAACAGGAAAAATACAAAACAATAATGGCAGTCTGACTGACTACTACAAGCACAAGCAAGTTACTCACCCAGGAACATCAAGGCAAGTGGTCGGGTCCCCTCAGGGCAAACCCCCTTCCAAGACTGAGACTTAATGGGAATACACGAGCAGACACGTGCTCTGACTGGTGACCACGCTGGTCACTGATAAGGGGAAGTGAGGAAAAAACAGCAATGAAGCTGCCAGCTAAGTCCAACCATGTTCAATACACTCCTGTGAACCTGGGTGGAGATCTGGTTGGCCAGCAGTATGGTAAGACCTGGGGACTCTTGGGCCCAGAGTCAGTGACATAGCCACAGAGTACTAGAGTGGAGAGTGAAGCATCCAGCTGATAACAGAGGACATATGCACAAGAACACCCACACTTACAGATAATACGCACTTGACCTGTCTTCAATGGCTGGATGATCAGAGCTCAACTAGAAGAAGAAAGAAGAGGATACAACCTTGCTTGCTGAAAGTGAAGAGGACTTAAAACATTTACTGATGAAGATCAAAAAGCACAGCCTTCCATATGGATTACATCTCAATGTAAAGAAAATGAAAATCCTCACCACT
>NW_006408785.1:2322637-2324545 GCF_000296735.1 Chrysochloris asiatica
TATTCACTGTATTATCCACAGTCTATTTCAATCCACACAATTGAATGCTTTTATAGAGGCAATAAAATAAATACTTTCTGAACTTAAAATCATATCTCAGTGTGTACTATCTTTGGGTAAGCCAAACTAAGTCAAATCTCAACAATAAAAGTTTTAGGGAAAGGGAATGTCAGGAGGAAAGTGTAGCATGAAAATAGGGTTAGAGCTAGAAACACAAAGTCTTTCAGACAAAGCCATTTGAATGAAAGAAACATGTAAAGGCAAATAACATAGGGTAGAGATGGGATATTAGATTAGGCAAAACCATTGTTGTTGTTGTTAGGTGCCATCAAGTCGGTACTGACCCATAGCGACCTTATGAGCAAGTGAAACAAGGAAGGGGAGGCAGCTATCAAACCAGCTTATGGTTGCAGGGAGCAATGGAAGAAGCATCATCCCATAGGGGAAGCTCCAGAAATCAGTGTATACATTAATGTACCTGAGTGTTAGCCCACCCAAGGGTTAATGGAGCTATGGTATATATGCCAACACTTTTCAGATATTACTTGAAGGTTGTTCCTAGGAGCATTAGTTCCAGGAATTTCCAGGTTGCTAAGTGTGTTCCAGAAGCAGGACACCATCAACTTAGAAATGCTGGAATTGGGAGTTGGACCAAGTACATATAAATCCTAAGGGGGACATAAAATGAGAGGGACATTGACATCATCTACTACAATAATAAGCCTAAGCTACAAGATGGAACATTAAGAACAAATGAATATCTATTAAAAATAAAAGTAAAAGCAAAAAGAACACTTGATCTCTTGTGTTAGTTAGGTTAGACTTGATTATGCTTCAGTTTAAAAAGCAGTAAAATATTAGTGGCTTATGTCACAAAAGTTTATTTTTCACTTAATGGCTGTCAGGGGATCTCTATGCATTGTATTTATTCAAATACTTAAGATTATGAATAACTACCATCTCAGACATTGCATCATGCTGAACCAAAAAGAAAGTACGGTCTTGTACTGATGATGAAATATTCTGACTTGTTCCAACCCTACTTACAAATGAACTAGTTACACGGCCCCAACCAACCATAAGGGGTGAATATGCCATCTACCCCATACCTGGAAGAAGAGAGGAGCAGAATAGAAGTAACTAGAGACTGTCACATCTCAAGACTAATATGAATTTCATATGAACAAAAGCTTAAATGGAAAATCAAATAAAAACCAAACCCATTGCCACTGAGTCAATTTTGACTCAAGTGTCTCTATGAAGGGTTTCCAAAACCATAAATCTTAACAGAAACAGACAGCCTCATCATTCTCCCAAGGAAAGCCTGGTGGGTTTGAACCTCTGACCTTGGAGTTAGCAGCCCAACTAAACCACAGGGCCCATAATATAGAAGATACATGAGTGAGTATTATATAATTTTGAAGTGATTTATTAAACCTAGAAACCATAAAGGAAAGAGACTGACAAATTTAAATATATAAACTTTTTTAAAAAAGTTTGATCTTACAAAAATACTACACAAAGTAAGAATTCAAAAGGTAACCAAAGAAATGTGCTTGGATAGAAGATTAGGTGCTAATTTTCTTCATATACTAGGAGCTCAATAGGAGAAATTTAATGTTCAAAAGAGAGATAACACAGGAACAGGAAATTCACAGATAATGCCATTCAATTGGCCAGTTAAAAAATGGATACAAAATAAATTTCTGGTTTTTAACTATCATTTGGGTAAAACTGCAAAGATATAATAATATTCAAGACATTCTCTTATAGTGTGGATGACACTGCAAGAAGGTTCTATCTGTAATCTTACTTGCATTTTTGAACATACCTGTTAACATTTTAAATACACATCATTTTTGATCTTGTAATTTTATTTCCAAGGAGCTCTGGTAGCGTAGTGGTTAC
>NW_006408785.1:2325190-2326846 GCF_000296735.1 Chrysochloris asiatica
GTTTGGCCATCCTGACCTCCAAGGAGAACTCTGGAGGGGTTTAATTAAAATAACTATAGTACTCATTCATACTTATAATGGGATATTATGCAGCTATTAAAAGGCATGATACAGATTTCTGTGGGCTAATAAAGAAAGTCTGGGATATAATAATAAAAAATCAAACAGTGAGCATATATGTAATATTACCCCATTTGTGTTTTCTTATGTATGCATATGAATTTTCTGGAAGAATACATGAGAAATTGTTAACAGTGGTAGACCATAGGGAAGGTTAGTAGGGGCTCAGGGAAGTAGATGGTTAGTATATTAAGTCAATTCCTACGTATAGTGATTTGGTGCAGTATTTCCAAGGAGCAGTGGTGGGTTTGAACTGCCAACCTTGCAGTTAGCAGTCCAGGGCTTATCTGATAGCGCCACACTAGGACTCTCACATGGACTAAGTGTAATCTTACCATGTGCATATTCTGGGGAATCATGGATGGGATTTAGCTCCATGTAATTTCACTCAGGTTTTAATATTTTTCAACAACTCAGTTTGGTTCCTATTCTCTTGAGGCCTGCTTTTTTAATATCTGTATCATAACCCATAAAATGCACCTCAGGGTACATCTTTCCACTGGCTTCATACCCACAAACTAGAAAAAGAGAGACCACCATAGCTAAGCTACCATTTAGATGTTTTCTTAGATCTATTCTTAAACATATAAGCAAATAATAATGGTGTAAGCTAATTCTACTACTTATAATAGTCATACTTCAGGTTATATTGACTTCTTAACTTTTAGTGATGCAAAGAGAGCACCCTTTAACTACTACTAGTGGGTTAACAATTTTCTTTAAAATAAAAGTTGTCTTGACATTTTAGTGACCATTTTCAATAAATATAAAACAAATTGTTACATTGTCATGTTTCCTGGGTTGAGTGGGGTCTCAATAAATATTAAGTAGTGAGAAAAGTGGTCATGTTTAAAACGGTAAAGTAAATGCTTACATTTGAAAAAGAGGATTCTGTTTTAGAAACTTGGTGTAATAAGAACTCTATTTTTTTTGTTATCATGAAAAATGGAATATGTATAATTTTTTTGAAAAATTGACTTTGTAGAATATCTGTAATGCCTAATTTGAACTCTACCATATACATGCTCCCAGCTCATTTTTGGCATAATTCTAACATCCTTTATTTTATAAGGCTAATAAATAGATATAGAAGAAATTTCTATGCTATTTACTATTCAAGTGCCATTTATTTATAACACAGTCATTTAAAGTTCCATTACTAAGTTCACATCTTTGTTGTTGTGTGCTGTTGAGTCAGTTCTGACTCCTAGTGACTGTTTATAGAATTTCTGAGGAGTGGCTGGCAAATTTGAACTGCTGACCTTATAGTTAGCAGTCAAGTGCTTATCATACAATGCCACACAAGGATGAAGTGTCCTTGGTAAACACAAAAAGAAATTTAAAAAACAACAACAGAGTGCTGTATTAGGTAAGCCTTAGTGGTGGTGTTTTTTGTTTTTTTTTTAAGAGCTAAAATGAATAGCGAGAAATACTGTTAACTGATAGTACAGTTGTTGTCGTCGTTGTTGTTGTTAGGTGTCATCGAGTTGGTACTGACTCATAGTGACCTTATGCACAGCAGAACAAAACACTGCC
>NW_006408785.1:2328617-2354627 GCF_000296735.1 Chrysochloris asiatica
GCTTTGAGTGTGGTTAATTTCTGCATACTTAACTGCTAGCTTCCAATTTCTCTAGTATAACCATTTGCTTAGGATGGGTGTTTAGAGGCTGGAGAAGTTTTCCCAGTTTTTCTGTTCTATTTACAACTTTAAACATTTCTGTATGCCTGTGTCTAAAAACAGGTTTCTTTATAATCTCGATCCCTCCTGCAGTATAAAACAGGTTTACTTGTTACTCAAGGCTTGATTTTGGCAGTGCATGGAATATGCAATATTATTCATCAACACCAAAATTCAAATGTTGTATCGATTCTTCTTAGGTCTTCATTTTACATTGTCCAGTTTTTCCTTGCATATGAGGTGATTGTAAGTGCTATGACTTGGGTCAGATGCACTTTAGTTGAAAGTAAGATTGTTCCTCTGTAACACTTTAAAGAGGTCTTTTGCAGCAGATAATGTGCTAGACTGGAAAGCCGTTTGAACTGCAACGTTGCAGTTCAAGCTCACCAGCTGCTCCTCAGAAACTCTATACTGGGTTGCTATGGGTCGGAATCGACTCAACGGCACTTAACAGCAATAACAACAATGTGTCATTGGTTATCTTGACTGCTGCTTCCATGGACATTGATTGTGGATTCACGTACAATGAAATTATTGACAACTTTAATGTTTTCTTCTTTTATCATGATATTGTTTATTATTCAAGTTGTACAGATTTATTTCCTTTGTTGTGAGATATGATTCATACTGAAGGTTATAGATTTTTGTCACCATCAAAAAGTGTTTTAAATCCTCTCAGAATGAAAATTATATCATCTGTAAAAACAAAAACAAAAAAACTGTATATACCCATCAGAAATAACATGGCAAAAATTTATACGGCTTCACTTGCATAGCA
Organism: Chrysochloris asiatica; assembly: GCF_000296735.1. Taxonomy (NCBI): domain Eukaryota; kingdom Metazoa; phylum Chordata; class Mammalia; order Afrosoricida; family Chrysochloridae; genus Chrysochloris; species Chrysochloris asiatica. Next base: position 2,329,495 of record NW_006408785.1, read on the forward strand.
AGTAATTCTTTTGAAATGTTATTTAATTGCAAGGAATCTATTTTTCAAATAGCATAGGAATGATTAATTAAATTATGATGTCATTAATACAACTGAAAAATTCTATTTGCAATTTAAACAAAAGGTTACGGTAAAGGCAAGAACATGTATAAACTGTCAATTTAAACTATTTAAAATAATATATATAGAAAAGACATACAACAAATTGCAAAGGGTTGATTTCTAGGTGCTGGAATTAGAGGTGATTTGTGTAATTTTTATATCATTATCTTTCTTATAAATTTCCAAACATTTCAAGTAATATGGGATAACACATTCCACAGTTTTATAATTAGAAGAATGCATATGCTCTCGGTCATTATCCTAAGACTCTTTTTGTTGTTGGTTTTATCTGCACTGTTGTTGTTGTTAGGTGCTGTTGAGTCAGTTCTGACTCATAGTGACCCTTTACAGGGTTTCTGAGGAGCAGCTGGTGTGTTTGGACTCAACCATGTAGTTCGCAGTCCAGTGCTCATCTTACTGCGCCATACCCGGAGTCCTGCACAAGGCTGTATATTTATTGAATTCAATTCTGGACTTTTGAACCAAAAGCAGGCCTGGAGAATAAGAAAGAAGATACTAGAAGACAGATATGAAGACGATGACTGTAAGGTTGGGGAAAGCAAATGCAAGATTATTAGATGTAGAAGAGAGCTGATTGGAAATAGTTGATAATAATTTCTACACAGAAGATCATGGTCATGTAGGACATAATAGTCACTCAATTATCATTTCTTAAATGATTTTTTTAAAAATACGTGAATGAAGAACCAATTATTACACACTTTCCATGAGAAGAACTGGTGGTGCTATAGGATAAGCATAATACTCCTAACTGTAAGGTGAGCAGCTCAAATATACCAGTTTCTCCACAGGACAAGGGAAGCCTTTTGTTTCTTGAAAGATTTACAGCCTTTAAAACCCTATGGTTATTACTGTTAGGGTTTCTAGGAGAGGCTGGTGACTTTGAATTGACAACCTTATAGCTCAAACTGACCTTGTGGCCCAGTGCTTTATCCCTCAGCACCACACTATACATTTGTATAAAGAGATGATGACTACATCTGTATATAGAGATGATGAAGTTCAATGTCATCAGTCAGAACAAGATCAGGGACTGACTGATTAAACAGACCAATTGTCCATTTGGAAGTCCAAGTTGAAGTGGGAGAAAATTAAAAGAGCGAAAGTATGATCTTGAGTATATTCTACCTGAATTTAGAGATCAACTCACGAACAGACTTGACCCACTGAACACTAATGATCAAAAACCAGACAAGTTATAGTATGATATCAAGAAAATCATATATGAATAAAGCAAAAAATCATTTAAAAGAAAAGACCAAAATGGATGACAGATGAGACCTTGAAACTTGCTCTTGAATGTCAAGTAGCTAAAAAGCAAAAAGAAGAAATGATGTGAAAGAGCTGAATAGAAGATTTCAAAGGATGGTTCAAGAAGACAAACCAAAGGTATGAAAGTTGGAATTAGAAAACCAAAAGGGAAGAATATGCTCAACATTTCTCTCACTGGAAGAACTGAAGAAAAGCTACTACATTGCGGGATTCTATGTGTGGTGCTATAGCATAAGCACTAGACTACAAGGTCAGTTTGAACTGAAGGTTTTTGGTTCAAATCCACCAGCTCTTCCTTGAAAACCCTATACAAGATCACTCTCAAAGGCATTTAACAAGTACAACAACAACATGGGCAAGGTATTGAATGAGACAGGAAGCATCAAGAGTCACTGTACCAAACCTAACTGATCGACATTCAACCATTTTCAGAGGTGGCATATGATCAAGAACCAATGCATATTGAAGGAAGAAGTCCAAGCTGCACTGAAGGCATTGACAAAAAACAAGACTCCAAAAAATGTTAGTTTTCCAATTTAAACAAACAGATGCAACACTGAAAGTGCTTACTTAGCTATGCCAAAAAATTTGGAAGAGTGTTATCTGGCTGATTGGAAGAGATCCATATTTGTGCTCATTACAAAGAGAGGTGATCCAGAGCAATGCAGAAATCATCAAGCAATATCATTAATATTATACACAAGCAAATTTTTATCAAAGATAATTAAAAAAAAACAGTAGTAGCAGTACACTGACAGGGAACTGCCAGAAAGTCAATCTGGATTCAGAAGAGCACATGAAATGAAGTGTATCTATTCTGATGTCAGATGGATTATGGCTGAAATAAGAGAGTACCAGAGAGATTTTAACCAGCATTTTATTAGCTGTGAAAGGTATTTGCCTAGGTGGATTATAATAAATTATGGACAGTATTAAGAAGAATGGACATTCCAGAGTACTTAATTGTACTCATTCAGAAACTATACACAGACCAAGAGGCAGTCATTTAAACAGTGCACAGAGATTATATATGGTTTAAAATCAGGAAAAGTATGTGTCAGGGTTGCATCCTTTCACCATAATTATTCAATCTCTATGCTGAGAAAATAATCTAAGAAGACATGAAGAGATCATGACCTCACGACTTGAGGAAGACTCTCTAAAATCTGAGATATTCAGATGACTCAACCTTGCTTGCTGAAAGCAAAGAGTGCTTGAAGTACTTACTGATGAAGATCAAAGACTATAAAGCCTTCAATATGGAATACACATTAACATAAAGAAAAGAAAAAATCTTCATAACTGGTCAAATAAGCAATTTCATGATAAGTGGAAAAAAAGATTGAAGCTGTTAAGGATTTTGGTTTACTTAGATCCACATCTTTACAGGAAAGTAAAGTGGAGAAAGATTTGCATTATTACATCAGACAAATTTGCTGCAAAAGACCTCTTTAAAGGGTTCAGAAGCAAAAATGTCTCCTTAAGGACTAAGGTGTGCCTGACACAAGCTATGGTGTTTTCAATCACCTTATATGCATGTGAAAGCTGAACAATGAATAAAGATGGCCAAAGAAAAATTGCTGCCTTTCAATTAAGTTGTTGACAAAGAATATTAATAGATTATAGACTTCCAGAAGAAGGAGCAAATCTGTGTTGGAAGAAGTATAGCTGAATGCGTTGTAGAAATAAGATTGATGAGACTATCTCTTGCCATGTTATCAAATGAAGAAAGACATCATGCTTGGTAGAGAACCCATGAATGAGAGAGGGGAGGGAGATTGATTGACAAAGTGACTACAATGGGCTCAAACCAGGCAATGATTATAAGGATGTGTGTAGGACCAGGCAGTGTTTCATTCTGTTGTACATCAAAACTTTCTGAATCAGAACCATTTTGATGGCACTAAATAGTAACAACAAAACAAAATTTTTTATTCTAGAATAATTATTTCACTTGAATGATAATAACAACAGATGGCCTTCTCTGAGATCTATTAGAAATGTTGTTGTTAAATCCCTTTGGGTCAGTTATAACTCATAGTGACCCTTAATAGGGTTTCCAAGGAGCAGTCGGTGGGTTTGAACTGATGATCTTGTGGTTTGCAGTCCATTTCTGATCCTATAGTGCCACACCAGGAGTTCCTATTAGAAATAGATAGTCATAAATAAAAATGAAAGACAATACCAGGTGTTGGTAAAGGTGTAAAATAATTGGAATTCTCATTTGTTCCTGGTGAGAATGCAAATTAGTTAATGTAACCACTTTGGAAAACTATTGTCAGTTTTTTTTGTTAAGTTAAACATATATTTACCACACTGTTAGCATTTCCACTCCTTGATATCTGTGCTTGAGAAAAAACTTGCACATAAATAAATGTTTATAGTAGTATTTATAATCAGCACAATTGGAAATAACCCAAATGCCAATCAACTGATGAGTGAATAAAAAATCTGATATATCCATTCAATAGAATAATGCTCAAATATGAAAAGGGACAAAAGACAGATACAAGTAAGAGATGAATCTCAAAATGCTGTGCCTAGCAAAGGAAGCCAGACCTAAAGTGTACATATTGGATGATTCCATTGTTATAAAACTTTTCTTGTCTTTTCCAAACAAACCTAATTTAAACTTGATCTTTAATGGTTCCTTGGGTTGGTAATATGACAGTGTTTTCTGGGAAGGGAGACAAAGGAACATAATGGTGTAATCAAAATATTCTATGTCTCCATCATGATGGCGGCCACATGGGTTAATAAATTAAAACTTATTGAAGTTTAATGCATATAGATTCCATGTCGATACATTTGATTTGAAAACAAGTTAGAAACAGAACTAACTTATTTATTCTCTTTAGCCTCTTTTGAGTCTACCTTTTCTGGAGAAAGTACATGAATGTTTTGAACTTATAAGATGGGGAGAAGGGCTATAGAAGCTATTCAAAAAAATCTAAATTCATATTTTCAAATATAATTTTTATTTGGATGAAAGATAGCAGAATAATTTAATAATAATTTGAAGAGAGATCAAACTTAATGTATAAGATGTAATGTAATAGGCCCAAATAGAAACACCCATTAATCATCTCAGATGGGCCAAATAATGTGCTAAGGGTTTGAGTACTTTGAAGAATAAGACACTGGACTGCAAGCAACATGAGTGTGAGGCTTTTGTCTGTCTGATACTTTATTTCTAGTGTCTAGCATTAGATGCTCAATAAGTGAGATTGGGTGAGCTAAATGAATACAGATTCCCTTTTATGATGGATATTAGAGTCTGGTGCAAGAAGCAGGCATAGATTCATATCATTTTAATTGACAGATAATTATAGGATGATGACACATTCAATGCTGTTGGTGTAGAGTGGGTTTTATGAAGGGGATAATGTTTATTCTAAGACTTAAAAAATTAATTTGAAAAAGAAAAACACAACAGAATAAAAAAGGTGAAATATGGCAGGCAGAAGAAAAATACCCTATGTAGGGCCATGGTTGTTGTTAGTTGGTTCTGATTCATAGGGCCCCATGCACAACACAACAAAACACTGCCCTGTTATGTGCCATCCTCACAGTCATCATTATACTGGAGCCCAATGCTGTTGCCACAGTGCCAATCCATCTCATTGGGGTTTTCCTCTTTTTTTGCTAGCTTTCTATGTAATTAAGTATGATGTCCTTCTTCAGGGACTGGTCCCATTTGATAATATGTCCAAAGTATGAGAGATGAAGTCTGGCAATACTGGCTTCTAAGGAGCTTTCTGGTTGACATCTTCAACAACAAATTTGTTTGTTCTTCTGAAAGTCCATTGTACTTCTAATATTTATTCTTCTCCAACACCATAATTCAAATGCTTCATTTCTTCTACGATATTCCTTATCCATTGCCCAGTTTTCTCACATACATGAGGCTATTGAAAATACTATGGCTTGGGTTATCGTACCTTAGTCCCCAAACTGACATTTTTGCTCTTGAATAGTTTAAAGAGGCCTTGTGCAACAGATTCACCTAATGCAGTATGTTGTCTGGTTTCTTAACTGCTGCTTTAATAAATGGTGATAATGAGTCCAAGCTAAATGAAGTGTTTGACAACTTCAATCTTCTCCATATATTATATTATTTATTGGCCTAGTGATAAGTATTTTTGTTTTCATTACATTGAGGTGTAACCCATACTGAAGGCTGTAGTCTTTGATCTTCATCAGTTAATATTTTAAATCCTCTTCACTTACAGCAAGCAAGGCTGTATCATCTGCTTATCATGGTTTATTGATGAGCCTTCCAACAATTCTGATGTCACACTCTTCTTCATATAATCCATCTTCTCAGATTATTTGCTTAGCATATCATTTGAATAAGTATGGTGAAACAATACAACTCTAGCATACACCTTTCCTGATTTACACCTTTCAATATCTCCTTGTTTTGTTTAACAAATGCCTCGTGGTCTATGTACAGGTTCTTTATGAATGCAAGTGTTCTGAAAAACCTATTTCTAATGTTATCCATAGTTTACAATGATCCACACAATCAAAAGCCTTTGCAAAGTCAATAAAGCACAGATAAACAACTTTCTGGTATTCTCTGCTTTCAGGCAAGATCCATCTGATGTCAGCAGTGATATTCCTCTTTAGCAAAGTTTTACTTGCATTTATTATTAATGGTATTATCTGATCATTTCTACATTCTGTTAGTTCACCTTTCTTTGGAATGGACACACATATGAGTCTCTTCCAATTAGTTGGCCGGGTAGTGGTCTTCCATATTTCTTGACATAGATGACTGAGTGCCTCCAATGCTCCATCAGATAGATGAAAGATTTCAATTTGTATTCCATCCAGAGCCTTGTTCATTGCCAAGACCACCAGTACACCTTAGATTTCTTTCTTCAGCATCATTGGCTCTTGATCCTATGCTACCGCCTGAAATGGTTGAACACCATCCATTTCTTTTTGTTACAGTGAGTCTTTATATTTCTTCCAGCTTCTTTTGATGCTTTCTGTATCCTTCAATATTTTACCCATGGAATACTTCAATGTTTCAAGTCAAGGCTTGAATTTTTTCTTCAATTTTTTCTGCTTGAGAAATGTTGAGCATGTTCTTCCCATTTGATTTTCTTTGCATATCTCATTATAGCATATGACTTTGTCTTCTCAAGCTGCACTTTAAAATTTTCTGCTCAGCTGTTTTCTCTCATTTCTTCAATTTGTTTTAGTATATCTACACTGGAAAGCAAGTTTCAGAGTCTCTTCTGGCATCCACTTTGGTCTTTTCCTTTTTTCTTGTTTTCTAAATTACCTTTTGTTTTTTTCCTGTATGATGTTCTCAATGTCATTCCACATGTGTTCTGGTCTTCAGTCAATAATGTCTAATTCATCAAATCTGTTCTTGTGATGATTTCTAAAATCAGGTAGGATATGTTCAAGCTCATATTTTGGCTCTTGTGGACTTGTTTTAATTTTCTTCAGCTTTTGCCTGAAGTTACATATGAGCAATTGATGGTCTGTTCCACAGTCTTTACCTGACTTTGATTTGCTGATGATATTGTGCTTTTCCACTGTCTCTTCCCACAAATGTCATCAATTTGATTTCTGGGTGTTCCATCTGGTGAGGTCCATGTGTATAGTCATCTTTTATGTTGTTTAAAAAGGTATTAGCAGTGATGAAGCCATTGGTCTTGCAAATTTCTATCATGTGATCTCCAGTGTTGTTTCTATCACCAAGGCCATATTTTCCAACTACTGATCCTTTTTCTTTGATGCCAACAGTTGTATTCCAATCACCAGTTTGATCAATTTCATACTGAATAAATTGGTAGAATTCTTCAATTTTATCATCACCAGCTTTAGTAGTTTTTTGAATAATAGTGGTGATCTTTAATAAATTTGAGTAATAGTGATATTAACTGGTCTTCCTTGTAGGTGTATGGATATTATCCTATCCCATATAGTATGATACTTCAAGCTAGGTCATGAAATTTTCTTTTTGATGTTGAATTCGACATCATTCCTTGTTAACTTTTCATTCCTGGCAGAGTAATCCATAATATTACCAGAAGCAAAATGCCAATGTCAGTCCATTTCAACTCACTAATACCTAGGTAGACTCCTGGTGTGACACTGTAGGATAAGCACTGGATATCAAGGTCGGTTTGAATTGCAAGGTCATAGATCAAATCCTCTAGCCATTCCTCAGAAACCTTATACAGGGTAGATATGAGTCAGAACCGACTTGACGGATGGCACTTAACAACAACAAATGGAACTTTTTGTGTTCCATTCATTTTTGGCAACTTGCAACTTTTCTAGAATCATACTTTGTACATGCCATGTTCTGATTATTAATGGATGTTTCCAGCTTTTTTTGAGTTGGGCCTTCATCAGGTGAAAGGCCTGAAAGCTTTAATCCATTCATGTCATCACTGTCAACTCTATTTTGAGGATGCAGCTCTCCCACAGTCATATTATGAGTGCTTCCCAACTTGAAGGGCTCAATTTCTGGTACTGTATCTGACAATTGTTGTGGTTGTTAAGTGCCATCAAGTAGGTTCCAACTCATAGCGACCCTGCATGGGGTTTTGAGGAGCAGTTGGTGGCTTTGAACTGCTGGCCTTGTGGTTTGCAGTCTAGTTCTGATCCACAGTAGCACACCAGAAGTCCATATCTGACAATATTCTGGTGCTATACATCATGCTTCAATATTCAGTATTCTGGTACTGATAGTGTTCCACTGCGATTCATAAGGCTGTCAGTTTCTAAACATTCGGAAGTAGTCCTCCTCTCTTTCTTCCTAGTCTGCCTTAGTCTAGGTGTTCAGCTAAAACCTGTCCAGCATGAGTGTACCATGCTGGTATTTATTTGTTTTGCAAATTTTTATTTTTAATCAAGTGAAGATATACAGACATGATAATCAACTTAACATTCAACAAATCATACTTTTTGTTTCATTGCAAGGATTACAATCCCCTTCAGACAACAATAAGTATCCTAGTTCCTCTCTATGGTTCCCATTTACATTTTATATTCCACAAATGACTAAAGCAAAATTATTTGATGTATACATATAAAACAAAAAAATACATATTCATTTAAATGTCGCAAGGGCACAGTCTCAAGCCAGCTTCCTGCTCACAGGCATACAGTCTGACTCAGTCCGTAGGCCTAAAGCTCAACGCTGCTCTATCTCTCTATGCCACCACCTCTGCCACTGTCTCTACTGTCACCACTTTTCTAGGTAGGGATGTCACAGTCCACTCATGCTCTTCTTTCTTGATGGTCCTGGGGTCATCTGTTCCTGAAATGAATGGTTACTCCTCAATTTCCGTTACACATATACAATTTAAGTTTTAACAATTACAATAAATCCTACTAACAATTACTCACAATTAGATAATAAAATCCTATCAAACATCATCTCCCTCTCCCTTTCACCAGACCCATCTGGAAAAGAGGAAAACTATTCACTGGGGATTCTACCTTACCCTCCTTGTTCTGAAATTAAGTACACCCATGAAAATTTGCAAGCCAGTCACTTCATGCCTTTATAGTCACCCTCCCCCAACACATTTTGATAGCCAATGTTTAAATTATCCAACTCTATTAACGTAGTACATTGATGAGACAAACATGTTTGTTGATATGAAGAATCTTCCATTCTGGTTGGATATTTGAGCAATTGCAGAAGTCCAGTTCATTAAATTGTACCAATTTACACTCACCGTATCAGACATCTTTATCTTTGTTTGGTTGGTTCTGGTCAGCTCTGTCTTAGCCATCCAAACTAGGACAAATGGGTACCTGCAAGTTTGGGAGTTCTCGCACACCTCCCTGCACTTCAGATCAGCTGGCCCCTTCACTTTCAGCCCTAGTTTCTAGGGCTTAGGTTAGTGACAATGAGCTCAGGAGTTCACACAACTCTATAAACTTCATACCAGCTAGCATTTCCTCTTCTATCTCTCATCTCTAAGTCAATGGATGCCAATGAAACATTTCCATAGTTAGCCTTCATTGCTGCATTTCTCCAATTCCAGTCATAAGTACACCCAGGTGATCACCAGCAAAGATACTAGACTGCTCACAGGTTCCTGTTCATTCTTGGTCCTAGGAGAGGGTTTTCCCTGTCTGGCTAACTGTTATTGCCTTGGTGCCTCCAAAGCAAACAGGTTGCTTGAAACTCAAAAAGCAAAACAGTCCTTTTTTTTAATTCAGGTCTTAATTTCAATAAGAATCTTCTGTACTCCCAGAAGTTCCCTATTAGTATTTAAAATGCCATTGGCGTAGTTTGCAGCATCATACAACATGCAAGCCATGACAGTACAACAAATTGACAATGAGTTGTGGATGAGTGCAGATATTAATTAATTAATCCATACAACAAATGCTTTTCAAACAACTGTTTGGTATCAGGCACTTTTGTTGTAGCAGAGCACTGAAGATAACAAGCCTTGTCCTGATAGAAATTATATTCTAATGGGAGGAGGGGATGATAATTTTTAAAATAATATAAATATAAATACAAGGGAGTGCAATAATAATTTCTTTTAGAAAGATCAGCATGAAGCTGGTCCCTAAGAAGCAGAGGTTAAAGACATTCAAAATGTGTAACTTTCTTGAAATGCTATGTTGCTATTGTTTTAAAGTGTCATCAAGTGAGTTCTGACTCATAGTGACCCTGTAAAAGGCTTCCAAGGAACAGCTGGTATTTGAACCACCAACCTTGCAATTCAGACCAACCTTATGATCCAGTGCCTTATCCAATAGCACTACCCGAACTCCATAATTTCTGATATCAACCACCACTCCTCCTCTCAGTAGAGGATATTCTATCCCATAGCCCAGAGTTCTGCAATTTGCTGCGATGTATCACAGAACTCATGGGCTGTTAAGGAAATGGCTCACATGATTGGGGAAGCTGGCAGGTTCCAAATCTGCAGTTTAATTGTCAGTTTGGAGGATTCTCTTCACTCTCACAGAATCAGGTTGTTGACTCACAAGGCTGTGGAAGCTGTCATGTCAGGTCAGTTTGCTGGTTCAAGTCCAAAGAAGTGGAGGGCTGATGGTGGTGAACTTGATTAATCAAGCAAAGGTGGACACAACCGAGTCATATCACAAAGATAGCTTATTTTATATCCACGCTAGAGTTTCAAGTTTCTACACTCACAGTTAACTTTGTTAATATCCACAGATGAATCATGTCATCCTATCAGCATCTTCTCTCACTTTCTCTCACCCAGATCGATCAGGAAAAGAGTCATTTGGTGGGAGTTACAAAGACTAAGCTTAAAAGAGATATATTAAATAATTCACTACACATTAGGGGCTTCAAAAATTTTTGTGGAAAAATGTAATTTAAAGTTAATGGATTCCCTCCCCGCCCCCCTCAGCTTTAGAAATCCTAGTATACACTTGTGTGGAACTATAGGACAAGTACTGGGATTGTCATTATACAGGGCTGTTATGAGTTAGAACTCACTTGATGGTATACAACAACAACAAAAAATATATACAGCAGGGAGGTCTAAGACTTACAGTGGACAGTGCTTCACTGAGCTTGATGCAGTCAATGGAAATGACCAGCACTTACCTTTGAAATGACTTATATTGAACCTGTTGTCATTGTTGTTAAGTGCTGTCAAGTCAGTTACAACTCATAGTGACCCTGTATAGGATTTCCAAGGAATGGCTAGTGATCTTGAACCACCAACCTTGTGGTGCAAGCTGACTTTACAGTCCAGCACATTAACCCACAGCACCACACCAGGAACCTGTAGAAGTGTGCAATTCAACAATTTCTTTATGAACAATTCAGTGACATGGATTAAAATTTTCAAGTTGTGCAACTATTCTCACCCTCCTTTTACAAATTGTTTTTTCCATCTTAACATAAACTCACCACCCCCTGGTTTTCTTTCTAGTTGCTGTTGTCAATTTCACCCCATGTGAACAGATCTTAGAAAAGCACAATGCTATAGGTAGGCATTCTTTCCAAGTTAAATTTCTGTTTTTGTCATTTGTTTCTTGTAATGGTTAGAGTTCTATGTCAAATGACTAGGCAGGATTTCCAGAGGTTTAGCAGTTGGGATGTGATTATTCCCATGGAGATGAAACCTAATACAGACATAGTTAACTCTATGATGAGTGGCTATGAGCAGTCAATCAATTGAAAGGATGCATTTTTGGAGGTGTGGCCTGCTCCCAATATAATGGACACGGTCTTTCTTTTTTCCTTGGAGACCTGAGGCTTTACAATTGTGAACCATTTCCTTGATAATAAACTTCTAGATATAAGTTTCACTGGTTTTGCTTCTTTAGAAATCCTAGCCTAAGACAGTGGTACCAAGAGATTTGGGTTCTAGAGAAACAAAATCACAAGGATAAGTTTTCTAAATTGCTTCTCAAGTCTGACTAATTTTGAAGGAACCGGGATATGATGGAGTCATGTTTGACTTTCTACTTCATAGGAATCAGCTTTGGGCTGATTTTGAGTTTGGTCCTCTCTCCCTCTTGTGGAGTCAGAGCAAGTCAGACATGGTGCTACTAGCAGGATTCATTGCAATGACTCCAGACCTATGAAATTATTAGGTTTTGTAAGAGAAAGAATAAAGGGACATGGGATAAAATATTTCAGCAGAGTGGAGAGTGGCAGCTTCTGGAGTTGCCTGGAGTCAGTGACATGCTGCTATAAAAAGTATGGCTTATCAGGGGCCTGGGCCTACTGGAATCCACCCTGCCACAGGCCCAAGGCAATATGCGTATGAATTGGATTAGTCCAAGTTTGAAGAAAAGATTGAACTTGAGTGTTTTTAAATGGTTTATGTGTTTGACTGCCTTTTGGATGTTTGTTTCTCCTGCCTATTATTGTAAAGTAGATACACATATGTGATAGAAATGACTTTTGGAAATTATGATTACAGACAGTTTGTAAGCCTGCCTTCAATCTGTACTTGATTTTATTTGCTATAAGAGGAATTAGAAATTTGCCTGGAAATAATAGGCTTTTAGCTCTTAGCCTTTGTAGAGTATGGGATCCTAGGTAGAATCCTGAGTTCTACCCAGAACTTTCAGAGTTGGTACATTTGCATTAGAAATGACATGAAGACCAACCCAGAATTTCTGGGAGAACAGGAGATTCATGCAGGAAAAAGTGGACTGTTTAGCATTTTGAGTTTCAGGCATCAAGGTACATCCCTCCATCAGAGAAAAACCACTTCTGGCACAGGAAGTTGAAGGGAACTGGTGATCCATAAGCTCTTGGTGACCACCTGAGTCTGTGTATGAGTGGAACTGGGAGAAATGCACCATTGAAGACACAGGTTGAGTTTGGACATGGTCTAGTGGCATCTGTTGACCTTGAGATAAGAGGAAGAGAAGGCTGACTGGTCTGAAGTTTGGGCTGTTGTTAGTAGAATCAGTTGTGATTATCAAGCTGTGATTGTAGATGTGTAATAAAGGGAGGGAGTAGCTCATTTTTCATTTCAGGCACAGACAATACCAGGACCATCAAGAAGGAAGAGCATGAGTGGAGCATGGCATCCCTGTCTGGAAAAGTGGTGACAACAGGAAAGGCAGCAGAGGCAGTGGCATGGGAAGACAGAGCCTATGCCTGTGGACTCTAGGTCCATGGACTGAGTAAGGCTTTGTGCCTATGGGCAGGAGGCTGGCTTGCAGAATGTGCCTTTTGGACATTTAAATGAATATAGTTTTGTTTTGTTTTATATTTTTGCATCAAATATTGTTGCTTTGTTCATTTGTAACATATAGGATGTAAATGGGGCTAACGTACTTTTGGTTGTATGTGTTTTAGTTATATCATGTTAGGTGCAAGTATGACTTCACAATTTTTTTAATTTAGAAATTATGCATATCGTTTATAGGTTGGAAATTTACAACCTGGACTGTACTGATTAGTGCTTTGTGTCAACTTGACCAGGCTAGGATTTCCAGAGGTTTAGCAGTTGGGATGCGCTTATTCCAATGGTGGTGAAACCCAATTCAGGCATAGTTAACTCTATGATAAGTGACTATGAGTAGCAATCAACTCAAGGGATGTTTCCTTGGGGTGTGGACTGCTCCCAATATCATCTGACTGTTACATATATATACAATTTAGATAACTGTCATGTGCTTATCCTGCTACAGTTCTGTTGTTATTGTTGATGTTTAAGAATAATAATTAATACAGTTCACAACTAGATAAACATAGTGATTTTTGAGTCACCGACAAATGGTTGGTAATCATGATAACCTGGGAAAAGCCTAGAAAAGGAAGAATAGATGAAACGTTCAAGAGATTAAGGTGGAATGGTCAGAGATAGAAAAGGGGACTTAGAAGAGAACAGAGACCTAGCTATGAGATTGGACAAGAATGGGTCTCTACCTGACTTTCTATGCCTTTCTATTACTTCCTAACTGCATCACTCAACTTTATTCACTCTGGTCTCCTTGCTATGGGTATAAATGATCCTGTCTCTGAGCCTTTGCATTTATGGTTACATTTTCTCCCAGCTCTTTGCAAGCCAGATTCATTCCAATAATTCAAGCTCCAACTGGCAAGTCTCCTCATTAGAGTAACCTTTCTCTTGATAACCTTAGGCAAACATAGCCTCTGTATGTGACCCTATCACAGTATTATTTACAACATCCATCACAAGCTAAGGTTAATTAATTTGTGTAGTCTTTTCTTTTTGTTGTTGTTGCTTTTTCCTATACTGAAATGTAGACTCAGTGAGAGAAATAAAAAACCATCCTGTCTTAATTGTTTACAGAAGTATTACCAGGGCCTACGAAAGAACCTGTCACATAGCAATTGGTCAGTGACTATTTTTTGGAGGGTTAGTTGTTTCAAGTCAGCCTTTATGTTTGAATCATAGAGACCTCTTAGGAGGAACAAATAGGAAACAATGTTAAATACAGAGAAAGATCTAATAAGAATACCTGTGTCAAGGTCCTATGTCAGGGTCCAGCCTCGACAAGGAAGTGTGGGTGTCACGAAGAAGGGAGATCTGGTGGTGAAAGGGATACAGAAAGAGAGAGACGAAATATATACAAAAAAGACAGACACATAGATATGATGCAAGCTGGCAGGTAGGCAGATCTGCAAACATATTACCTAGCATTGCAAACAGAATTCACTCTACCTCAGTCTTTTATTCTCTTTTTTAGGGAGGGATTTGTTACAAAGGAAGGATGTAATTCACAAAGGGAGGATGTGATTCTTTAGATAAAACAGGATACAGAATTGAAATGTGATTAATCATTCAAAACAGGACACAATGATTCACAGGAACAACTTTTTAAATATTTTCATAGTTTTTCTTAACAATCTAACATTTTTATTTTTACAGAAAAAAAGGTTCAATCAAGCTGTTATATATTAACTTTTTAGGCTTAAATGATCTAGAGCAGTGACATGCGGTTTCCTAAGGATACTTAACATAAAGCAAGGTTCCTGAAAGGAGCCAAGCTGTCTCTGTACACTTTGCAAACTTTTGTTTGTGAGCAAGATCTCAGGCACCGGGCTTCATTTATCTATATCTAAAATGCTACATTGTTCTCAATTATCACATTTCTATATACTTTCAGGAGGAAGGAGAGCATCTGGGTTAAACTGATTATATTCAGAGATGGTTTAATGGGGCTGCCACTATTATCCTCTAATCCATCATTCCCAGAATTTACCATTCCACTTTATTTACAAACCTTGGGTAGTTTTTCTCTAAAAACCTTTTCTCATATTCCCAATATACCTGTTCCTGGCCTTTCTGAATTATCTGAGGAAACTTTTTACTGCTTTGGCTTTAAAAAGGGGTTTCAAACACATTATTGTTCGTGGATATCAAACATAACTGAATAATCAAATAAGGAGCAGTTCTGACTTCCATCCCAGGTGGCTATCGCTTGTTCCTCAGAAAGATTTGTTCCCAGGACTCCACGCACTGCCAACACAGTGGAGGCATTAAGAGAGGCATTGTAAAAGAAACCATTTTCTCAGAAGCTACAATTACTGGAGTTAGAAGCATAGAATGAACATTAAGACCAAAGAAAATTATACAGAGGTAGCCCACCAGTGAGTTCGCAAAAACCTATGAACCCGGGACTTCAGGAGGTCACTTCCTTGGCCCTCAGGGTCCATGGCTCGCAATGAGGAGGGCCCCGGAATTGGATTTTCATCCATTTTGTCACAAGGCCACAGCTTCTCAGTGCTTGCATATGCTGTCCCCAGCATACCTGAAAAGTAAAAGAGGTATCCACTGGATGTTCGTTTTTGTCCTCAAACAACTTTTGTTAGTGGGACAAAACACAGATCCTATATATTTAAAAAATACATTTAAAAATAGCATATTACAATATGATGTGAATGGTACATGAGTATGGAGGTACCAAATGAGTGACATTATACATATTTTTAAATTTCCTACTAGCATAAAAGCTCAGAGGTTTACTATGTGCTAGTCTTAAGGTGCTCACTCATTGCTTGGGAGTAGGGAAAATGGCGCTATTACTGAGCCTTGTTGGGGCAATAATTTTGGTGTCTGTTGTCTTGCAAAGATTTCAGTCATGTCTCTGTTTTCTGGAGGGTGAAGTTTGATTATTTCTGCTTTTATTATGCCAAGGTTATGTGATAACTGTTGATCATAGTTGTAGGTTGTAAAATTTGATTAGTTTCATTTTAGAAAGAGGTCACTAACATTGTGAACATCAATATGAAAAAGAGCAATTTTTGTGTGACAGAGAGTTAATTGAACAGTATTATTCAATTGGATAGGTGGATTTTGATTACTTAAATATGTCAGCTTTTATTTTAATAGAGCTTAACAGATAATCTATCTGCCTTTATAGATTATTTAATGCTAAAGATCTTGCACCATGGGTGACTGTACCCAGGCAGAGGTAAAGGGGAAGCAGTTTCATCCTCAGTTTAATTTCCTTATCATTACCTTTTGTGACCTTTACTGATCTCTTTGCACAATGGCTGTGACAGTGATCTCATGGGGACCTCAGCTGTTTGTCCACTACAGTCACCAAGGTGTTCTCTATTTTTCCTATATGCATCATCACCTTGTTGTTGTTGTTGTTAAGTGCCGTCGAGTCGGTTCCGACCCATAGCGACCCTGTACAGGGTTTCCAAGGGTGTAAATCTTTACGGGAGTAGAAAGCCTCATCTTTCTCCCGCGGAGCGGCTGGTAGTTTTGAGCCGCTGACCTTAAGGTTCGCAGCCCAATTCGTAACCACTACGCTACCAGAGCTCCTTAGGTGCTGTGCTTTTCTGTGTTATCTCAGAGCCATCCTTGAGTCATCCCTCATCTTTCCCTTCCTGCACTTAAGAGTGGGAAATTCTCTACTATTGTCTAAGGCTCCTATCAGCTGCCACCTTCCTCCTTTGAAACAATTAGATGTGAATGGCCTAGCTGACTCAACAGTGGATAAGCCTAAGACATGGTAAGAGACCATTAGAGGTGCATGAGTGGGAGTCATGCTGGCTAAAATGTTAATAGTTAAAGTAAAATATTCGCTTTTAATGTAATTATAATTGTTGTGAGTAGTCAAATAGTGTGATTTCTACTTCCACGAGGCATGCGTTCCTGTCTATGCATTCACAGGGATAATAGTAAGTATTCCTAAGAGAAATGAATACAGTAGAATAGATGGATCAAAACAAACTGAAGCAAATAAGCATCAAGAAGGAAGCAAATCAAGTCAAATATTAGAGAACCTTTGATACTTGGATTTTTTCTTATTATATTACTGAGGTGTTATTGTGTTCTTGGCATATAAATATTTGCAATACTAACCTAATCGCTCCTTCCTGCCCTGAGGAAGTAATAAAAAAGTACATAAAAATAAATAAGGACCCATGTTTGGCAAATCTCATTGTCAACCTCTCCTGAGTTCCCTGCTGTTCCACAGCTCTGAAAACTCAACTCTGAACACATACATGTACATATATACACATAGACACAGATACATATATGCCAGAGAATTATTTAGATGACTAGCTCCTATTTGGACTGCTGGTGTGGCACTGTAGGACCAGCACTGGACAGCAAACCACAGGTTGGCAGTTCAAACCCACCAACTGTTCCTTGGAAATCCTATGTAGGGGTGCTTTGAGTCGCAATTGACTCGACAGCATTTAGCAACAACAATAGATTCTCTTTTGAATTATAAAAACAGTGGTTTAGCTCATCGGTTTGTTTTCAACAGAGTTTAGATTTGGAAATCTAAGGGAACAAGAAAAAAAACAACAACAACATAGAAGATTTGTGTCATCATAGATTCAGTTTCTGCTCTATATTTGGATACCTATATCTATATTTGGATACCTCAAGAAACCAAACCATAAACAGTGGGAAGAGTTGGTAATGAAAGAAAGCGAGTTAAAGAATGGAGGAGAGTTGGGAACTGATGTAGAATTGGAGAAAGTAGAAATGTGAGGTTTTAAAATTTTGTTTTAGAGAGTAAAATTTCCACAGAGATATCATGGAACCTGTAGTAGAGTTGAGAGAAGACCCCCCAATCTACCTTCTGATCTAATATTTAGGCATAAATGCCAGCCTCTGAGATGGAACTTGGTGGCATGGAAACTTCTGAGTTTTTAAGTACAAATTAGCTAAGGAATTGCCATGTTGCTTGAAGGTGCTGTTTTTATTATATTATGGTATATTGCCTTATAATGCACTTAAATCGTCTCTGACATCTATGTCTTAAGTCCTTGACTATAAGCTTGTTGAGGGCAGTGGTTATACCTTTCATTTCTCAGGATCTTTATGATATGTTATCAAATTCACAGCAAGCACTGAAAACAAAACAAAACCCCCAAACCCACTGCCACTGAATCATTTCTGAGTCACAGTGACCCTGAACAGTGTTTCCAAGGCTACAAATGTTTAAGGGAGCAAAAGGCCTCATTTTTCTCCTATAGATTAGCTGGTGGGTTTGAACTGCCAGCTTTAAGGTTAGTAGTCCAGAGCTTATCTTACAGCACTACCAGGGCTCTTACAGTAAGCACTTGTGCATATGAATTAATACTTCTTTTCACTGATGTTTATGTTCTTTTTTTCCACCTGAGTTATTTCTAACGTATTTTCTTGATGCTGCTGACTAAGTTGCAAGCTTAAGGAAAAAAGAAGCCAGATTTTGTACTTATTTTCTTTCTCCTAATAGAGTCCTGGTATGGCACTGAGGATAAGCACTGGACTGCTAGCCACAAGGTCAGTGGTTCAAACCCATCAGAAACACTATTCAGGATCACTATGAGTCTGAACTAACTCAATGGCACTTAACAACAAGGAAAACCATATCTAATAGAGTTATGGATAGCCTACTTGCTGTGGATGGAGTGACTGACTAGAAATATACTCGAGGTTCTTGTCCTGGGAAATTAAAGCTTCAGTTTGCCTAGCAAAACAAACAATAAACCATTTATAGACTAGTAAAACTTCTCTAGATTTCTTAACGGTTCTGACATTTTCACTTTCACAAGGATCTTGCATTCATCAGAATTTGCTTGGCTGCTAACAACAGAAACTATATTTAAGTTACTTTCACAGAATGAATTAATGAATTACTACTAGAAGTAAATGTATTCAGTGACAGAACTGAAAAATCTAGGAACTTGATTTGGTATACAACTGTATCCATGGGATCAAATGCTGTTAACTGGACAGTTCAGTCTGTCTGGCCATGCTCTGCTTTCCTTTGCATTGTCCTCATGCTCGTACAAACTTTAGATGGTCCTTGTGGCTCTGGATTTCTTCCTACCTCTCTAGAAATGTCATAGAGATTAGCCTTGTGACTTCACTGATAGCTTCACTGGGATCATCTTTACCAATATTAAGCTATCCTGTGATGAAGGGAATGTGATTTTGATGTTGACTGAGGCTAGGTCATATGTTCACCCTGGAATGGGGGGATGGACTCAAGTCAACTTATAATGACATTGAGGGAGGGATCCTTCCCTAATACAAAATTGGGGTATTGCTTACAAAGAATGGGAATGGGTGATGTAAAGATAAAAATAGTAGTCATTCAATAGAGATTTTCTTTTTAGTTTTTCCCAAATGAAGCCCAGTTTTGAAGAGATGTTATCTATTAAAAACTAGACTGTTCATGTAATAATTCATTTCTCATCTTTTATTAATCAAAAATTTAAATTTGTTTTGTCTGATATAATATTGGGCCTTTATAATTAAAGACAAAAACAGAACAAAACTGAAAGTTGTAAGTTGAATGTGAGGTTTCCCTTAATTTTTTTTTTTTTTTAATAGCAGTTCAAACCAAAGGGCTCACATATTTATTAGTCAATCTTTTAATGAAGAAGCATAAAAATAAAGGAATAAATCAGAAGTTTTGCAATATATGTTCAGTTGATCAGAACTTGGCAAAATTTCACTTCATGTGGTAGAGTTCTAGCACCTAGGTACCTTATGTGTGCCATCACATTTGTGACTCCTTATAAACCTTGCTTTATTCTTCTTCAGGACTTGTATCTGATTTTATTACCAGTTTTCATCAAATCCATTGGGGAATGGCACAATTCTGTGTTGGTTTTTGGCCAGGAATCTCTCGACCCTGAAAGTCTTGTGAGAAGACATGACAGAGATGAAAGGCTGCAGCACTTCCCTTAAACTTTTTGATAAACTGGAAATAGCTCTGGGACCTCCAATCCGGCCCCTATCTTCATTATTTATCATCTTAGAACTGAGTTGGAACAGTTGTAAAGCTTGTTTTAACATAGGGCTTTTCAAACCTAACTGTTTATCTTCCAACTTTCCTTTGGAAGGACCAGTCCCTGGATATGGTAAAGTGGAGGGTCAACGAGACATACTGTCACATTGGCGACAACAGTGGGCTCAAACACAACAATGGTGGGGCTGGCACACACCAGGCAGCATTTCATTTTGTTGTCTATAGGGTTGCTGTGAGTTGCAACCAACTTGAAGGCACCCAACAACAACAAAAAAAACAATAGCAACAATGGTGTATCAGAATCACTAGAGGTTACTTAAGAATTCTAATTCTTAGGCTCTGGGCAAGAAATTCTTATTTAGTGAGTCTGGAGAAGGGCTTAGACACTGGAGTTTTGTTTTTTGCCAATATTAGTGACTTGACAGCACTTAACAACAACAACATGAGTCTAAAAGAGCCCTGGCAATGGAGTAGGTTATGTGCTAGGCTGCTAACCTCAAGGTAAACAGTTCGAATCTACCACCTGTTCTGAGGAAGAAAGATGAGACTTTCTGCTCCTGTAAAGATTTACAGCCTTGGAAACCCTACACAGGATCACTATTAATTGGAACTGACTTGGAGGTGTGCAAAAGCAGCAGCAGTAGTGAGTCTAAGGAACAGCCAGGTTTGGGAATCACAGCAAAACTTGATCCTTTTGCAGAGGCTTTAAGGAGCTCAGTAAGCCAGCAGTCTCAGACCATGAATAGAGTTGCACCTGACACAGCTGAAGCCTAAAACTCCAAACAGCTGCACCAGTCTCTCCAGGTGTACGTTTCCCTATGTCCGTCACACCTCTGCAAAAACTATAATCATTGTAGAGAAGTTCACAGAAAGGTTGATACCAAACATGTGTCTTTTTCCTTTTACTCATTGCTAATTTTCTTTTCACATTTATAAACAGCGACTGGTTTACATTTTTGGCAGCATTGTACCTCTGAGTTAATATGCATCATGAGTGCCAGTTAAGTAAAGTTTCTTCAAGAACATTAGCATTATTTGTGGTTTAGAGGTCACTCATCCTGGTGTGGCACTGTAGGATAAACATTTCACAGCAATGTTGGTTTGAATGGCAAGGTTAGAAGTTTAAATCTACCAGCCACTCTTTGGAAACACTATACAGGGCCACTATGAGTTGGAACCAAGTCAATGGCACTTAACAACAACAACAGCAATAACTTAAAGTGTTTAACTGGAGTTTTGATCTTGCATTCTGCATCATGCTATTTTTTCTTAAATATGTTTCTCAAAAAAATAATTTTGGCATTTGATTTAGTCTATGGGTATCTTCAGGTTAAAAAAAATTTCAGAAGAAATGAACAATGAAGTAGACCCCATCAAATGGGTAATAGATGATGTGTGGCAAAATCCACAGAGAATTTAGAAAACTATCAAATACATACTATATCTTAACTCAGAAGTTTCAGTGGTTCAGCATCAAATCATTTTTCTGATATGGAATCTTGAGACCCTTTGGTAGAGCTATAAGCCCAGTAACTCTGTTATCAGAGGATATAGGAAAAAATGAATCTAAAATATTCTATACTATTATTTTCATAAATCAACACAATATCCTGGAAATGTTATTATTCTTGCATACAAACAACACGTCTCAGATTGTTTGCCTCTTAGCTACACCTAAAATATCTGATTTTGGATTTGGAAAATCAGGATAATAGAATAATTGAACAAATAAGGCTTGTAGGGAAGCACAATGAGTAAAAGTTAATAAAATTTAGTTTTTTGCTTCAGACAGACCACTGAGTTGCCTTCCCATAGATTGTAAAAGGTTTACAGGGAATGGAAGATGTAGAGTAAATGAAGTCATATTTGGGTTCAAACTGTACATTTTCATTTTCCCAGTATCACAGTTGCTACCCCACAACCTACCACACTTTACAGTCTAACTGAGTCTATAAAGCTTGGCTTGAGTCACAGGTAAATTTCGCTTTGGGAAATGAAGCATACACAGAAAAGAGAATTCACAAATTTGTTAATTATTTATGATCTGAATTTTACACTTTAGATTAGAGGCATTAGGAGATTCACATGGTAAGGAGGAGGTACAATATGGTTGGCTTAGTTTCCTTGCACTGCTATAATAGCAATACCACAAATGGGTGGTTTTAAAGAACAGAAATTGATTTCTTCACAGTTCGAGATGCTAAACATCTCAACTAAGATCTTGATCACATGGATTCTTTCTAGGTACTCACAGACATTCCTTGTTTGTAGAGGTTCCTCAAATGACAAATGTGTGTGTGTATGTCTCTGGCTAAATGTTCTTTTGAAATTGATTTCTTCACAGTTCGAGATGCTAAACATCTCAGCTAAGATCTTGATCACATGGATTCTTTCTAGGTACTCACAGACATTCCTTGTTTGTAGAGGTTCCTCAAATGACAAATGTGTGTATGTCTCTGTCTAAATGTTCTTTTTATGACTTAGAAGTGATTATATTTAGAACCTACTCTACTTGAGTATAAGGAACTCTGAGTGTAGTGGTTATGAATCGGGCTTCTAATTTCACAGTCAGCAGTTCAAAACTACCAGTGGTTCCATGTGAGAATGATGAAACTTCCTGTTCCCGAAAAGATTTACAGCCTCGGAAACCCTATACAAGGTCACTCCACAGCACACCAGTACTACCACCTACTATAGTATGGTACAATTAACATAACAAAATACCCTATTTCCATACAGTTATATTGTTGCTGCTAAATGCCCTGGAGTCAATTCTAACTCATAGTGACCCTCTCTAGGGTTTCTGAGGTGTGACTAGTAGGTATGAACCACCAACCTTGTGATTAGCAGTCCAGTGCTTATCCTACAGCGCTGCACCAGCATTATATCCAGGATTATATCAACAAGAAAAGGGATTAGGATTCCAAAATACACTTTGAGGGACACAGTTCAATCCATAGCATTGATTTTTAATAGATGAAAATAAAAATAGAATAGTGTAGGAATAGGACATCAAATAAAGGAATTGGTAGTGTTTTAGAGGTGATATCCTAAATAGCTTTGTCAGGTCAATAATACTACTACTTGATATTTGTTCTTATTATAGACAATAATCCAGTTATGGAAATTAGTTTAGTTTCAGGACATAGTGGAAACTGAACAAGTATGAACATTAATAAAATTTGAGTTCATGCCTCAACAGACTAATTATCTCACTAAAAAGCATAAGGCCTTGGAGTTCCAGTTGCTCCATATTCTTCCTAACATTTGGTTTTTGTCTGTCTTTTAAAATGTTAAGCATTCAAATACAAGTGTAGTAGCATTTCATCATGGTTGTAATTTGCATTTTTCTGGCCCTGATGATAATGATGTAAGGGCTACTGGTGTGGTGCTGTAAAGTCAACACTGGACTGTAAACCACAAGGTCGGCAGTTCAAACCCATCAGCTGCTCCTTGGAAACCTTATACAGCTTGCTATGAGTCGGAACCAACTCGATGGCACTTAACACCAACGATAATGAACATTTTTTTTTCATGTACTATTTTTTGCCATCTGTTTATCATCTTTAAGGAAGTTTCTGTTCAAATCTTTTGCCCATGTTTTTACTGGGTACTTGGGCTTTTATCATTGAGTTGTAAGAGTTATTTATATATTCAGATGTAAGTCCTTTAAATATATATTATAAATATTTCTCTCAGTCTTTTCATTGTATTAGTGCTGTCTTTACACGAACAGACATTTTTAATTTTGATAAAGTCCTATATATAACTTTTTCCTTTATAATTTGTGCTTTTTATGTCCTATCAATTAGATTTTTCTCAATTACAAAGTTGTAGAGATTTTTTCCTATAAGTTTTATAATCAAAACTGTTTTAGAAAACTCTTAAGAAGGTTTTTATAAAATGAATCACACAGTTATTGTATAACCTAGACATTTCATAGGAAGGTATTTACCCAGGAAAAATAAAAACCTTATGGCCACAGAAAGATTTCAGCACAAACATCCATGATATATTGATTTGTAGTGTCTCCCAAATGGAAACTACCCAAATAATCATCAATAGATGAGTGAACTAAAATGTGTGATGGACTCCATATGTAATGGAGTACTTCACAGCACTAAAAATTAACAAACCACTGATACCTGCAACAACACGGATCAACATCACAACATTATGCTGAATGAAAGGAACCAGGACCAAAGTAGTACACACTCTGTGACTCCGTTTTTTCCTGTTTCAGAATCCCATATAAAAATGAAACAGGAAAAAAAAGCATCTCTAGTGGCAGATAACAGATCATTGATTGCTTGGTAGAGATGTGGGAGGATTTGACTGTGCTTCTTCCAAGAAAAAATTGATCATTCTTATGGCAGTCCATATTTAATGGTCTTTGCCAACGCCATAATTCAAAAGCATCAATTCTTCTTTGGTCTTCATTATTCATTGTCCAGTTTTTCCACGTATATGAGGTGATTGAAATATAATAGTTTGGTCCAGGCACACCTCAATTCTCAAAGGAATATTGTTACTTTTTAAGAACTTTAAAGAGGCCCAGTGTAATAAGGAGCTCTGGTAGTGTAGTGGTTACAAATGGGGCTGTTTACCACAAGGTCAGCAGTTCGAAACTGCCAGGTGTTCCGCAGGAGAAAGATGAGGCTTTCTGCTCCCTTAAAGATTTACAGCCTTGAAAACCCTGTACAGGGTCACTATGAGTCAGAACCAACACCTCGACACATAACCAACACCACCAGTGTAATATGTGATTTGATTTCTTAATGACTACTTCCCTGGGCATTAACCATGGATCCAAATAAAGTTAAATCCTTGACAACTTCAATAATGTGTCTGTTTATCATGATGTTGTTTATTGGTTCAATTGTCAGGATTTTTGTTTATTAAAAACCCATACTGATTAGCTTTTTTTTTTTTTTTTAATTAAATGTTTTTATTTTGCATTGAGTGAAAGTTTACAGGGCACATCATCAGCTTCACATTCAACCATTCATATAGCTTGTTTCATTACATTGATTATTATCCCCGCCATATATCAT
>NW_006408785.1:2357611-2358925 GCF_000296735.1 Chrysochloris asiatica
ATTGGTAGAATTTCTAGCTCGTACAACTCTAGAACTCTGACATTATCATTTTTATTTGAAAGTAAGACTTTTACTAAATGTAAATTTGAAAAAAAGAAAAAGCAAAAGAATAAATAGTAAAAGAATAAAATTACTCGTTGTTTCATTGTACAAACACAACAGTTTTTGACATAGTTTGTATTTTTTCAAAGTTGTAATCACATTCTCAATATAATTTTATTTTCTCCTTTTAACAGTACACTAATTATAACATATAAGAAGCTCTGGTAGCATAATAGTTATGAGTTGAGCTGCTAATCTCAAACTCATCAGTTTGAAACCACCAGGTATTCCATGGGAGAAAGATGAGGCTTTCTGCTCCTGTAAAGATTTACAGCCTCAGAAACCCTATATAGGATCAGAAACGATTCCACAGCACACTACCACCACCACCATTTCATACAGTGAATAACATTATAATATGTAGGTGTTTCTCAACAATCCCATAGTTTTACAAATAGGATTTTTAATTGTTGAATAATATTCAGAGATATATAAATTAAATTTAAATGATAAATGATCTAAAACTATTTTCTAATTTTGAACACTTTTCTTTCTTGCTTGCAAATCATTTTCCTGTTTCTAATGCTATGTCATTAGTGAGCTGAAATGGACTAGTATTGGCCAGTTTGAGTCTGACAACCACATGGTTTACTACGCCTGGAATGACAAATTGAAGAGGAATGGTGTTGCATTCATTGTCAAAAAGAACATATCCAAATCAGTCATGAGGTACAACACTGTCTGTGATAGGATAATATCCATGCGCCTACTGGGAAGACCAGTTAATACCACTTTTATTCAAATTTACTCACCAACCACTAAAGACAATGATGAAGAAATAGAAGAATTCTACCAACTTCTTCAACCCGAAATTGATCAAACATGCAATCATGATGTATTGATCATTACTGGTGATTGGAATGCAAAGGTTGGGAGCAAAGAGGAAGGATCAATAGTTGGAAAATGTGGCCTTGGTGATAGAAATGATGCTGGAGAACACATGATAGAATTCTGCAAAACCAATGATTTGTTCATTTCAAATACCTTCTTTTGACAGCATAAGAGATGACTATACACATGGAGAGCACCAGATGGAATACATAGAAATCAAATTGACTACATCTGTGGAAAGAGACAATGGAAAAGCTCCATATCATCAATGAAAACAAGGCCAGTGGCAGACTGTGGAACAGACCATCAATTACTCATAGGCAAATTCAAACTGAAGCTGAAGAAAATGAAAACAAGTCCACGAAAGCCAAAATATGACCT
>NW_006408785.1:2360778-2367697 GCF_000296735.1 Chrysochloris asiatica
CCATGTTTGGTAAGGTGGAAGGTCAGAGAAAAAAAGGAAAACCTCTAATGAGATGGATAGGTCAAGCGGCAGCATCAATGGATTCAAGCGTGGCAACAGTAATGAGGTTGGCCCTGTATCAGGCAGTGGTTTGTTCTGCTGTGCATAAGGTCACTATGGGTCAGTACTGACTCGATGGCACCTAACAACAACAACAACAATGCTATGGTGATTGGCATACAGCTTTTCTTCTTATCATAGAAGGCTATTTATTTAGGGTAGACTATCAAATATAATAAAAGGCTAGCTAGTATGGTTAGTAGTATTATTTGTAACCAAAGAATGAAAACTTGCCCCCTTTGCATGGTCTCTCCTAGCTTCTCATTCTAGAAAATCTTTTATTCTTCTTTCCTTGTAATGAATCATTGCTTTCCAAGGCAGGGAGCTAAGGAAAAAGAGAATTTTCACCTACTCTTCCAAATGTATTGCGTTGCCTGAATTAGCCTCATCTATCTGTCAAAGTGCCCAGAAACCATGATGATAGGAGCTGTGGAAATAGATATCTAGCATATGGGAACCTGCTTATAATTTCTTGCTCACAGCATTTATCCCACATACAGCATTTATCTTTAAAAGAGCAAGACTAATGAACTCGTATGCATTGTTTTCTACTTATAGCATAGTCTCATTTGAAATACATTCCATGGAAAATAAAGCTCTGTTAATGAGTTAGAAATGGCAATGTTTTATAGTGAGCAGTATAATAATGTCTTGGTTTAATTTTTGCTTTTGCCACAGACCCTGTTGGGTCAGACAACTTATTGTCTAAACTGCTCTGATTGTCTCTGACCTAGAGTAAGTAACTGTACCTTTCAATAACAATAATGTTCCAAGTAAAATTGTTGTTGTTAAGTGCTGTTGAATCAGTTCTGACCCATAGCAACCCTGTATAGCGTTTCCAAGGAGCGGCTGGTGAGCTTGAACCGCCCACCTTGAGGTTCAAACTGACTTTGCAATCCAGCACATTAACCCACATTGCCACACCAGGCCAATTGGGATTGGCCAAACAAATTACTGAAGAGGGGACTGTTTGAGGGGAGTTATTTTCCACTGTCAAAGGATTCATGACAGTGTTGCTAGGAACCTTGAACTCTGCTAGTGAATTACAACTATGGTTTGATTAACAAAAGTTCAAGTTTTCATCCACTCACTCAGTAATACATTTGTTACTAAATGATAGGCAATGGAGAATAGTATTTAAAAACTCTGTAGTTCGAAAGTTGTGTGTAAGGCCCCATATCTGCCTCTGTAGGCCCTAATTTCATCTTTCGTAAATTGAGCAATGAGCCAACTTGCCTCATAAATAGCAGTTGTAAAGAATAAATGAGACAATGTATGTAAAATGCCAACCTTGTTTACTGTGGGTACTCAATAATACTTATAATTGTAGCTGTATTCATAGGAAAAACAGCAACAGTACAATTCCATCTTGCCTCACAGTTCTGCTTGTCCTCTGTTTTTTGAACTCTTATTTCTGGACAACACTGTGTATTGTTAACTCTTGTTCAATCTTTCATACTCCCATTTATTTTGAAATTCTGACATTCTTCACCTAGAAACCTCAAAGTCTCCTAGAAACACACACTTAACGACTTGAATTAAAAACCTGTCTCCTGAGGACTTCACTACTCAGCAGCTCTTTCCTTTGGAGTGTCTTTCTCTCTCATTCGCTCTGTCCCTCAAGACCAGGAGAAGATATAACTGTCATTCTCCTTGCCATGGCTTCTTTCAGGTCAGTATTTCCTCCCTTCTACAAAACCCTTGTACCTTTGAGGCTCAGGCCTTCTAGATAGACCAAGGTTATCTTCTTCCTGTAACCACTATCTACAGATCTTTTGGCCTCTTTCTTTTTTCCATTGCATTTCAAGCCTCGTCATTTCCTTCCACACTCCCATCATCATTCTTGGAAATTTGACTTTGAAGTTCCTTCATTTCTCATTTGTAGTGACCTTTTTCTCTCCACCTATTCAAAATTTCAGAAGCGTATGTCCTTTCTAACCACTACTTCCCATTATTCTAGTACTTCCCACTCACGGCACGCAATCCTGATTCCATAACTTGCTCATAGTCCTTCAGCTCATATCTGCTAATGATCCTCTGTTTCATTTCTGCCATCATTTCCCTTTTTATCCAGCTTAGATATCATGATCCATTTTTATATTTTTTCCCTCGTAAATATTCTTAATGTTCTTGCCCCCCCCCATTATAGATGCTTCCCTAAATTCCAACATTTTCTTGCCTTTTTGATATCTGTGCATGAACACACTGAATATAGTTGAAGAAAAAATTAAGATATTGAACTTGAAATGATTTCTGAATACTACCCAATAATCAATACAATTTTTCAGCTAATCACCCTTTTCTGTCTCTTCTAGTCTTATCTCTTTCCCTTTAATTTCATCTGATAACCTTGTGTAATTGCGGAAAAAGAAACCATATTATGGCAACTCCCTCATTTTCACCATGACCAAAATTGATGATAGAAACCTACCTGCAACTTTAGTTATCCCTTTCCTCCTTGGTAGTAAAATGATGTTACATATTCCTTCTTTCAAATGTTAACTCCAAATAATGCAGGTCTCATCCCTTCTCAATTTATCAAGGTTTTTGCTCCCTGGATCATTTCACTTCTTTCTGAGACTGGAAACCTTTTTCCTCCTAAATATTCAAATTTACAATACAAATTATTGTTGTTGCATGCTTTCAAGTCCCTTCCGACTCATAGTGACATTGCATAGGGTTTCCAGGAATGGCTGGGGGTTTTGAAAGGCAGTCCTGTGACTACCCACCCAGTGATTTTCCTATAGTGCATATATCTCCCATCTTTACACTTTCTTGACTTTCTGATTCCCCCTGCCATTGTCCCATTTCTCTACATTTTTTTCTAGCCATGCTTCTCAAGAGTGATCCGCATGTTATACTTTTATATTTTCAGTGAATACATTATTCAACTATTTCCTTCCTGGCTTTCACCACTGTCTGTTGTTGTTGTTGTTAGATGCCAAGAAGTCAGTACTGACTCATAGCGACCCTATGCACAGCAGAACCAAACACTGCCCAGTACTGGGCCAACCTCACAATTGTTGCTACGCCTGAGCCCATCACTTTCTCCACTATGCCAATCTATCTTTCTGGGTGTCTTCCTCTTTTTCTCCAACCATACAGTTTACCAAACATGATACCATTTTCCAGTGGCTAGGCCCTCCTAACAACATATCTGAAATATGAGAGATGAAGTCTGGCAATCCTGGCTTCAAAGGAGCACTCTGGCTGTACACAGATCTGTTTGTTCTTTTGACAGTCCATGCCATTTTCAGTATCCTCCTCTAACACCATAACTCAAATGCATCAATTCTTCTAAAGTCTTCCTTATGCACTGTCCAATTTTCACGTGTATATGAAGTTATTGAAAATATTATGGCTTAGATCAAGCACACCTTAGTCCTCAAACTGGTATCTTTGCTCTTCAGCACGTTAAAGAGGTCTTGTGCAGCAGATTTGCCTAATGCAATAATCCCTTCATTTCTTGAGTGCTACTTCCATGAGTGTTGATGTTTGATCGCAGCAAAATGAAGTCTTTGACAACTTCAGTATTTTCTCCATTTATATGGATATTGTTTCTTGGTCCAGTTGTGAGGATTTTTGTTTCCTTTACATTGAGGTGTAATTCATACTGAAGATTGGAGTCTTTGATTATCAGTATGTATTTTAAGTCCTCTTCCCTTCCAGCAAGTAAGCTTGTATCATCTGCATATTACAGGTTGTAAATTAGTCTTCCTCTAATTCTGACTAATCCTGATGCCACATTTTCTTCATACAATCTAGCTTCTCAGATTATTTGCTCAGCATACAGGTTGAAAAAGTATAGTGAAGGAATAGAATGCTGGCACACACCTTTCCTGATTTTAAATCATTCAGCGTCCCTGGGTTCTGTTTGACTGACTGCCTCTTGGTCCATGTACAGGTTCCTCATGAGCACAAATAAGTGTTCCGGAATACTCAGACTTCGCAAATTTGTCCATACCTTGTCATAATGCACACATTCTAAAGCCTCTGTGTAGCCAATAAAGTACAGGTAAACATCTTCCTGGTATTTTCTGCTTTCAATCAAGATTCATCTGATGTCAGCAATGATATCCCTTGTTCCACGTCCTCTTCTAAAACTGGCTTGAACCTCTGGAATTTCTCTGTCAATGTATGGATGCAGCCATTTTTGGATTATCTTTAGTAAAAATGTATTTGCGTGGCATAGCAATGATGTTGTCCGATGATTTCCGCATTCCATTGGGTCACCTCTCTTTGAAATGGACACAAATATGGATCTGTTACAGTCAGTGGGCCTGGTAGTTGTCCTCCAAATTTCTTGGCATAGATGAGTGAGTGCCTTTAGTGCTGACTCACTTTCTTGAAATATTTCAATTTGTATCCCACCTATTCCCAGGGCCTTGGACTTCTTCCTTCAGTGCACCTTGGATTTTTCCTTCAAGATCATTGGCTCATAATCATATGCTACCTCTTGAAATGGGTGAACATCGACTATTACTTTTTGGTACAGTGATTCTGTGTATTCTTTCCATCTTCTTTTGATGTTTTCTGCATCATTCAATATTTTGCCCGTAGAATCCTTCAATACTGTAAGTCGAGGTTTGATTTTTTTTTCTTCAGTTCCCTCAGCTTGAGAAATGCTGAGTGTGTTCTTAACTCTAACTCTAAGTTAGAGTTTTCTAACTCTAAGTCTTTGCCCATTTCGTTGTAATATTTGACCATCACTGCCAGTCCCCTAAAATTCCTTTTGTTAAGAACACCAATAAACTTTATGATACTAATTACAAAGATTAGTTTTCTGTCCCTATTCTATTGACCATCTGTGATAGTTAAGGTCTTGTGTTAACTTGACTGTGTCAGGATTCTCAGTGGTTGGGCAGTTGAGATGCAGTCATGCCCCATGATGAAATCTAATATAAAGTAATCACCGCTATCATGAGATCTGCTTCAAACAACCAATCAATTGAAAGGCAATGTCCTTCAGGGTTAGGTTTACTTCCAAAATATTGAACATTTGTTTGCTACTTTCTGCTGGGTCTGGTTCCTGCATCTGACTCCTCATCTGACGTCCCATTCTTTGGATTTGAGTCAGTGGCCTGTTGTATTGCCTGCTGATCCTGGGAATTGGCAGGAGCCTTCCATTTTACCTGCTTAATCTATCTGCCTGCTATCTGATTTGCCTGCCTTGGCTCATCAGTCCTGTAGCTATGTGAGTCATAAACCCCCAGTCTGATATCTGACCCATGGACTTGGAACTTAGGCAACTCTACAACTATGTGATAAGTGGTGGACTGCTACCACAAGGTCAGCAGGCAGTTCAAACCTACCAGCTGCTACTTGGAAGCCCTATTCAGGGTTCCTATGAGTTAGCATTGACCCAATGGAGAATGTAATCTAAGATACTACCTAGTAGCATTAGGAATATATTTAATAAAATAGAACCTAAGGTCTCTAAAATGTGGAAAATGAAAACAGTTTTCAAATGGGAAAGAGGTGCTTGTTCCTGTTGTTGTTAAGTGCCATTGAGTCAGTTCTGACCCATAGCGACCCTGTATAGGGTTTCCAAGGAGCAGCTGGTGAGCTCGAACCGCCAACCATGCAGTTCAAACGGCTTTGCATTCTGGCGAATTAACCCACAGCGCCACACCAGGATTCCTGTAGACTTCTGTCATTATCCCATGCATATTTTCTTTGGCACCTTCCAGTAACATGCACACAGTAGCTCCTGGTTCTTCCCTGTATCTCCTAATTCAGATGCAGATTCAAGACTCTTGCTATAAGATAGTTTAGTACAAGAGGGACACAGAAACAAAGCTTTGTAAAAGACTCAGAAAACAGTAAAATAGATCCAAGAATCTACAAATCCAATATTTGGAATAGAGGCTAGTTTCATTTATCTGCAGTTCAGGGTCCTTAAAGAATGATTTGTTTACAAGTTGCCCATTAAGAAGGTCTCTTTTATAAAGAAAATGATCCCCAAACTCAAGTCTTTTCCTTAGTTCTTAGAGGTGAACAG
Source organism: Chrysochloris asiatica (assembly GCF_000296735.1). Lineage (NCBI taxonomy): Eukaryota > Metazoa > Chordata > Mammalia > Afrosoricida > Chrysochloridae > Chrysochloris > Chrysochloris asiatica. The sequence goes on from NW_006408785.1 coordinate 2,366,879, forward strand.
CAAACTATTTCATTTTTATATGTGACTAACAGCTTCATGCATAATACTAGGTATTGGATAATTCAAGTTGGCTAGGTTATTCAGTTGGAATTAAGTAATAACAATGATGAGTTTTTAATTCATAAATTAAATGACTAAAACTTTCAAGGTTCTATTCTACAAATATATCTGATGATCACACAATATTTGTAACTTGCAAAGTTCCTGCTGATAATAAGAAAGTGTTGCCACTTAGTTGATTCCAATTCATAGCAATCTTGGCGGAGAGAGTAGAACTGCAGTATAGCGTCTCCAAGGCTATAAATCTTGGTGGAAGCAACTGCCACATATTTCACTCATGGAGCAGCTAGTGGGTTCAAACTGCCAACTTTTTGATTGAACACTTAATCACTGTGCTACCAGGACTCTTTCCTGTGGATAATAGAAGAGTAGGTCAAAAAGTATTGCTACAAAATCTTAGACACCTTTGTCAAACTAAAATATCAAAATGTGAAGCTATTGTTTCTCAACATATCCTTCATCTAGGGCTGTACACTTCTGAAGGCAGTATTTTCATCTCTAACAAATTGGACTGCAAACTGCAAGGTCAGCAGTTCGAAACCACCAACTGTTCCGCCGGAGAAAGATGAGGCTTTCTGCTCCCGTAAAGATTTACAGCCTTGGAAACCCCCTTCCAAGACTAAGACTCAATGGGAATACACACTGTGATTGGTGACCACGCTCGACACCGATAAGGGGAAGTGAGGGAAAAACAGCAATGAAGCGGTGAGCTAAGCCCTACAACGTTCAATAGACTTCTGTGAACCCGGGTGAAGACCT
>NW_006408785.1:2368612-2370653 GCF_000296735.1 Chrysochloris asiatica
AAAAAAAAAAAAGATTTACAGCCTCGAAAACCCTGTACATGGTCGTTATGAGTCAGAACCAACTCCTCGGCACATAACCAACTGACCCTTTCCTGAAGAATTCTGTACTATTTAATTATGTCATATTCAAGTGACATTTTTTGCATCATCTTGGGAGACAAATCATGTTACTTTTCAATGTTCTTTGAGTTTGGGGAACAAAAAGAAGCATGGAGGGAAAAAAAAAATCAGTCCTGTAGGATGAATGGGGTAAGGTTTCCCAACAAAATTATCATAGAATAACCCTTGCTACTTTGAAAAGGAAGCAGGAGCATAGTCAAGATGAAAAAAAAAAAAAATTCCTTGGTGCAATTTTCCTCATCTTTTTTTCACCATGGAAGTTTTCCATTTCCTTAAAACTTCTTCCTAATAAGCCCACACGATCATCTTTGAATAAAATCTGTCAAGGTTACTTCTTTAGACTCTCCCAAAATAGTCACCATAGCCTTCTGAGCTGACCTTTCTGTGTTTAATTTAATTGACCTAGCAAATCCCTTCAGAAACTACTGTTTTGATAGGACCTTGCTCTCTGGAGCATATTGGTAAATGTAAGAATTGTCCTTGGTTACAACTCATCCCATAAAATTGTCTTCATTAGCTATAATCTTGCTTAAAAGACTGATGGACAGATCAGCTCTTTGAGGTAGCTAATCTTGGCATAAGTCTGTTGGCACCCACTGAACCAAAAGCTTGCTGAGGTCAAAATGTTAAAATTGAAAATGCCAAACCATGTAAGATCTCAATGTCAGTGACTTCGGCTGGGTTTTCTACAGAAGCAAAACCAATTTTATGGTCTACTGCATTATCCCACAGCGCCATACCAGGACTCCATGAATATATGTATATTTTTGTTGTTGTTAAGTGCTGTCGAGTCAGTTCTGACCCATAGTGAACCTTTGTAGGATTTCTGAGGAGCAACTGGTGATCTTGAATTGCCAACTTTACAGTTCAAACCAATGTTACAGTCCAGCGTGCCACAACCAGGACTCCTGCATATAGATTATATGTATATATTCAAGGAAATGGCTCACAATTGCAGATACCCTGGTCCCCAGTGGAAGATAGAGAGAATCCTTCCTGCATGTCTATTATACTGGAAACAGGTCACACCCTCAATGAAGCCTCCTTTCAATTGATTGACTGCTCAAACCCACTCATTGTAGAACTAACTATACCTGTATTAAGTTTCATCACCATGGAAATAAGGATATCCCAACCGCTAAATTGTGGAAATCCTGGACTAGTCAAGTTGACGCAAAACCCTAACCATTACAGTCAATAACTATGGCATCCGTGGTAATTCTATGATCTTCCACCAGTTTCAGGACTCCAGCCATAGTTCCTTCATCCATCAAGGTTGACGCTCTTCTCTCTGTACACTCATTTTCTAAATCTTAAAAATGCGTGATCTAAAAAACATTGTTTATATGGTTCAGCATTTCTGTAAACTTGATCCAAAACTTGTATGATTTGGGAAGATGACTGCTTGAGTTTTGTTAAAATTTTGTTATTAGCCCTGACCTAAAGATAGTTTTTTCCCCATGGCACAAAATATATGTGCTTTTAAGACACACAAACAAGACTTAAGACTGTATTACTGAGAGAACTTGTACGTAGCCAGAGACATGTCTAAAAACATTTTATTTGGCATAAACTCTTGCATGTATGAACTGGAACCTTCGTAGCAATTTCTCTCTCTCTAGATATATATGTATATGTATTCACAACTTACTCTTTTACATAAAACCACATATGAATGCGTTCCTAAAGTTCATGGAATAATTCCATTTCTTTTCTTTCCAACATTTTATTGTAAATTGAGTGAGCAGCTCATCAGTTTTATATTCAATAAATCATATACTTTGCTTCATTACATGGTTGCAATCCCCTCCATGTACCAATATTTACCAGTATTTACTGCTATTTACTTTAACAATTGCATTCCTCCCTGTGACATACCTTCATATTTCCTCTCCTAACCTCCCTATTTTTTTTTTTTTTA